>NC_092318.1:42057000-42365500 GCF_036785885.1 Coffea arabica | reverse complement strand
ACTGGATTGCATAATTTGTGGTTTGAATAATGAAACCCACAGAGGTTGCAACAGACCTTCGAATTTGAATGATGGAATCCTTGATTTCATTGCTGAAAACTCAAGTTTGGAGCTTGATTAAGTTTTGTTGCATTTTACAAAGAAGATTGCGATTCCGGGATTGAATTTTTACTTTGTTTGGATTGCTGAAATTCTGGCTGGGCTGAGATATTACAACAATGTGTGCAGAACCTGTTCTTTCCTTGTTTTCTGGTCGGGTCTTAAGTCTGTTTTGGCCGAGTGAAAGTGGCATGAACATATGTTGCGGCTGAGTTTCTTTTGCTGCATTTTCTTTGTTGTTCTCGACTGGGAGTAGGGGTAGGCAACCATGTTTGATCAGTGTGCGTTTGGCATTTCATTTGCGTGAGCTTGAAGCTGCAATATTTGTAGCAAAGCAAAAAGCTGTTGCATTTTTCTTGCTGTTTTCTTTTCCATGGCTGCTCAATGAATCTTTACACTTAAGTTGCATGCTTAATCTTATGTTGAAAGGAAGAAATGGAAAGTTTGGTGCTGAGTTTGCATATTTGGGTCTCAAACACTTGAACTATGATCAAACACTTTGCTGGGAAATGAATAAGTTAGAATTGCCGAACCTTTTGCATAAAACTATCCAGCGCTTGCGTGATTTCCCTTTTGTGTTTTGGTTTGTTCAGATGTTGAAATTGCGTGTCATGTTGCTTAGATTAAGTTTGGGATGTTTAGGTTGAAAAGTTTTGATAAAAAAATGTGTTGAGATTGATAGCTGCTTACGAAAATGAAAGTTGCGGTAATGTCTTGGTTGTAGAAAGCTTCACCAAGAATGCTTCTTGTTGCAAGCGATGCATGCATTCTTGCATGGAAAATGTTCAAAAAAATTTTCCTCTTAACCCCCCCAAGTCCTTTCTTGTTTCACTATGACCCAATCATGTTCTAATTTCTTGCAATTAGGTCCTAGAGTAATTGCGTTTTGAACCATTACTTGGCCTTATTATTACTCTTGGACCCTTGAAGTTCCTAAAATGTTTTAATTGGGTTTGAGTGCTTGATTAAAGTTTGCAATTGGGTCCCTGGTGGTTTTTTCTATTTTTTGAATTTTGATCAATAATTTACTTTCTTGGGAATTATGCATTATGTGATTTCATTTGAGTTGTAATTGGAAGGGATTGGGTGATTTTGTTTATACTTTACTATTTAATTGGTGCATTGACCCTTTTATTGTTTTGAAGCTAATATCTCATTTACTCGATTTCCATTGCAAGGGAGGTAATCTTTCTCCTTGATTTTATTTTTTCTATGTGCTCCTATGTGTTTTGTGTGAATATACATGTTTTAATTTGTTTTTCATTGTTATTAATGATTTAATTGCTTGTGTCGCTTGCTTTTATATCGCTTTCTTTAATTAAGCCAGTTATTCGTGGGCAACTGGAACCCCAATTTGTAATAGTTTAATATTTCTTTTAATCGTTTATTTATTTATTCCCCCTTCTAGATTGTAGTAGGGCCTCCCTAATGTAATAGATAGGGTTTTATTTGCTTTATTTGTTTTATGTGTGTTTTGCATGTCTATGTGCTATATGTTACCGCTTTCTTAGGTTTTGGCATCTAGATATGCATGATTATGTGTTATGTGAATTACGTGCTCACATGTCTACTTGCTTTAATTATGCATATTACTTATATATGTGTACGATGGATGGAAACGCACGTAACCATGGCTAGTCCAATGCTAGTCATGGTTGTCCCCTCGAGCTCTTGCAAGTCCAACGCTTGTGAGAGAGCGTAGATGTGAGCTAGTCCAACGCTAGCCCTTAGGAGCCCTTCGCGCGTTAGATCATGATTGTGTGATAAATCATTTCATCTCATGCATATCTTTACTTTTTAGGGCCTCTTTTACCATATTGCGTGGCATTTTCCTTATATATGTACACCCCTTTTCCTATATTTTCCCTTAATTGTATATTACTTCTTCCTTTTGCATGAAACATGACATTAGTATTGCATTTCATATAGGCATTAGAACTAGGTTAGTTCATTTGCTTGACTAGATTAGGGAAAACCCCTTAAATATGGGATATGGACGAGTTTAGCTTTCTAGTCTTAGCACGCTCGTATTCCCTCTATTAAAGGGAAAATTGAGTCACGAACATTAGTCCCCCGTACCCGACATGATGCATTCCTTTAAGACATGTATATTTCTATAATTATTTTATCCTTTTCCTCTTCTTAGAGTCTTATATTTTTACATAATTCGTGACCTCTCCAAAGAGTCATTATTGGGCGTCACAATTAATGTGACCGGCACCATTCGAGCTTTGAAGGGAAATTTCAACCCCTCGATACCCCCCTAGGTCTAGGGTTGCATTCATATAGTATATCCAAATGTGACAAATTTTTTGGTTAAAACAAGAAAATCTTTGACTAAATCACGCAACTAGCCTTGGCTAGGTCAAAGGGGTGCCTTGGATTTTTATCATTGCCTTCCCCTTCGACAAATGTGACTCCCGAACCTTTTTCGTTGGTTTACGTAAACTAGGAGTCATTTAAAAGGGGTTTCTTTTTACCTTTTCCTTTAAAAAATTCATTTTTAGGTGACTTGGTACACCTTAACTCTATACCAAGTGGCGACTCCGATTTTTATTTAAAAAAACCCTTTTTAAACTATATTTTTGGGTCAAATCGTCGCATTTTCATGTCCCATTTAGACCTGTATTTTTCTTCATTTTCCCTTGTAAATCAAAATTCATTTTCCAAAACAAAAATTCACCTTTTAAAACCATTTTTTTATTTTTACAAAAAATAGGGCGCGACAGAGGGGAGAGGACCTGTAGCCAATAGATGGGAAGGGAGCACAGAATGTGACGTACTAGGACTATTTTGCCGCCCATTGAAAGCAACCTCGAACTCCAATGATAAATCTGGTGTCGCATTTTAGCCAGGAGGCCATCAAACATAGCGCAAGCGACCCTGCCCCTGAACATAGGCACCCCCAGGTATGTGAAGGGTAATTTTTGTTCCCTGAATCCAAGAATTGAAGTAACCAAACTGTAGTGAGCTTCTGTCATCCTCAGTGAAGGAGAAAATGAGATCTTGACGACATTCACCCGTTGGCCAGAACAAGCTCGGTAGCGTTGCAGCAGACATTTGATCGAGGTCAGAGCGTCCATCGAGCATCTGGTGAAGATAATTGTGTCATCCGCAAATGCGAGGTACGGGACCTGAAGGCCAGCTGATACATAATACCGACTGATGGAAGCATCACAAAGTTGCTGAAGCCTCCTCCCAAGAAACTCGGCGACAAACAGAAATAACGCCGGGGAAAGGGGGTCACATTGCCTGACCGCTAGAGTAGATTTAAAGAAGCCTACGGGTTCCCCATTGATTAGGACCAAGAACCAAGATTGGAGAACGTGCGGAATAACAAGTCTACCACTTGCTCCTCAAACCCAACTCGACGAAGCATGATTAATAAGAAGGACCAGTCCACTCTGTCGTACACTTTCTCCAAGTCCAATTTTAGAACCAGATTTGGGTCGACCAGTTGCCTGTCTAGATCATGGATAAGCTCTTGTGCCAGTAAAATGTTATCTGAGATCTCTCATCCCGAAGTAAAACCAAATTGCCAAGGCGAAATCAGGTCCGGGAGAAGCCTAGCAAGAATCTTCGATATGATTTTCGAGCTAACATTGCACAGGCTAATCGGCCGAAAGTCTCGCCAGTGCGAGGCCCCCTCTACTTTGGGGATGAGCATGAGGAGTGAGCTAGTCCAGCCTCGCGGTTGCTGCATACCTCTAAAGAAATCCAGAATCGCCGCCATCAGATCATCTTTTATAATGCTCCAGCACCTCTGATAAAAGCCTGCCCTAAAACCATCCGGGCCTGGGGTACTATCACAATTCTGGGAAAACACTACCGAGTGAAGCTCTTCCATTGTCGGGAGGGCCATTATCATTGCGTTGTCGGCCGCCCCCATGATGGGGACAGGAAAGGGCAACTCCTCACAAGGCTCCCGACGTTTAGTAGAGGAGAAGAGACCTGAGAAAAACGTAGTTGCAGAGGCTTTGATATCCTGGAGAGACTCACACCAGCCACCCCATCCATCCTGATCCATGAATGAAGTTCACGTTGCGACGTTGCCGGACCAGGGAGTGAAAAAATGCAGTATTAGCATCTCCCTCTTGGAGCCACCTGATCCCCGCCTTCTGACGCCAAAATGCACACTCCTGTGCTAGCGCCTTGTTGAAGAGTGCTCTGGCCTCATGCAGAAGAGTCCTCGACACCTCGTCTCGCCGATGGTCGTAATCCCTCTCCCGTTGCTACAACACCTGTTCTGCCTGCTGTACATTAGATGTGACATTACCAAAAACCTCCCGGTTCCACCCCCTCAGTGCCTGCCGCACCGTAATCAGTTTCTTGAAGAACTTGGTCATACCAACCCCCTAGGCTTGTGTTCCCCATGCCATAGCCACAACCTCGCGAAACTGGGGGTGGTGACGCCAAATGTTCAAGAACTGGAAGCAAGAGGACGTGGGCCGGTGAGCCGAACACTTTATGAGTAGTGGGGCGTGATCTGATCCCCACTTGCTAAGTGAGACAGGCGAGAAGTAGGATAAGTCTCTACCCAGTGCCCGTTCGCAAGTGCCCTATCGAGCCGCTGCCAAACCCTGCCATTAGTCCATGTGAACCTGGAACTGTCCAAAGGTAAAACAGAGAGACCGCATGTGAACATAGATGAATTGAATTCCTCTATGTTGCGAGCATTGGCAGGGGCTCCCCCTTCCCGTTCATCATTCGAAACAATGACATTGATCTCTCCCACCGCCATCTAAGGGTCACGCACCCCCAAGGCCAGGCCCTTCATCGCCTCATATAGGGATCACCTCCCGAGCTTGGTGCACTTCGTGTACACCCCAAACAGCTAGAAAGACGCTCCATAGAGAAAAGAGACCTGAGCGTGGACCAATTGGTCAGCATACTCAATTCCAGATACCCGGAGCATATTTGACCAAAAAAACCAAATCTTCCCATCAATAAAGCTAGAGGACTTGTCAATCCGAAGCCGGCGGCGCACTACCTCCCACTACGCTTCAGAAGACATGGGTTCTAAAAGAATAAGTAGGTGGATGCCATTGTCTTGGCAAAGTTTCCCTAAGTAACGTAAAGAGTCGGCACGAAAAGCACCCCTAATGTTCCACACTAGCAAGCTAATCGGATCTAACATGAGATCGTAACGGATAAGAAGTTAGAGTGAGAATTGGCTGACCAGCACATTCCCCCTTTCGAGGTCTACCGCGCCGCCGTTTGACGTCTGGTCGCGTTCCCCCGGCATCCAATAAAGTCTCCAGCACTAGATTGGCATCGTCAGAGCCATCCCTTTGGGGTGCCTCCCACTCCGCTGGAGAAGCCTGCCGTAGCCCCACAAGCTCCACGTGGAAGTCCTTCAACTCCACCGCCAACACCGCAGGCTGTCAGAGGCTGTCTACCGACCTCCTTCGCAGGAGAGGGCTCAGCCGCATGGCCTGGGGAGAAAAAGGAGCCGAGCCCCCCGCTTGGAGCGATGCATCATCCTCCTCACCGTCCAAGGCATCCAAAGGCCCGAAGGCATTTTCGGTCTCCACTTGGGCCAGCTCGCCGTCTCCCTCCTCACACAGACACCCAGGTTCCAGCATTGGAACCTGCGTTTTAGTCCCCAAAGACCCCAGTACCTCCTCTGTCACCATTGCCGTGGGAGCTGCAACACAAGGGACCCCCCTAGGGTACCTGCACTGGCAACCTTTGTGCCTGCCGCCACATGAGTAGATCGCTGACCCATGTCCGCCCGAGCCTCCTGGGCTTGCGTATGGGTTGCCATCGCAACCAGAACTGACTCCGTTCTAGCCCCCATGGCCGCCGCTGCCGTCACTGCCGTCCCAAGCCCAGGTGCAGAAGTCAACTGGTCCAACTTCGTCTTGCCCTTTTCCTCCCTAGCCTTGGGAGCATACACCTGACGACACTTCTGGGATGTTTGTCCCGCCCTCGTTGGGCGAAGGGAAGGATCTCTCTGAAAGCACCGCTCCTGATGATGGCCGAACATGGTATAAAAGGAGCAATATGGGGGTTTCTCTCACAGTCCACCTGCTGCCAAAACCCATAGCCTTCATCCCCTATCCATACTTGCTTAATAAGGGGCAGCGAGACATCCATCTCCACCAGCACTCGCATGACAGAGGGCCGTCGGAGGTTGTTGGTAGCCACATCCGCCTTAAGGGGGTGCTCCAAAGTAGAGGCTAACTGCATCAACTGCTGTCTTTGGAAGAACGGTATGGGCAGTCCAGGGAAGCACACCCACATTGGAGCAATTGCAACCTCGTGGCCTGCCCTGAAGTCCATGCTCCATTTCGAGACCGACATTGGCGAATTCTGCATGAACCAGACTCAATGAGCGAAGAGCCGAGTGTAATCTTCTTCCACCATGGGTCAAATCAGAACATGTTTCGCATCGAGGAGACCCACCGAACAGCTTCCTTTGAGACCCAAGGTCATAAAAAACTTGTGGACGACCTCCATGGGAGGCCTGCCAGTGTTGAACCGACCTACCAGAGCATTATGGAAAAGCGCGGCTAGACACTCAATCTCCTGGAGAGAGAGGCGAAGGGCGAGTTCACCACGGAAGGATGACACAACACCCAGTGGAGCCATCCCTTTCTCTTCGGCTGGGCGGCCAACTATGGCGGCGAACGAAGGTGCAGGATGCACCAGACCACCACCATCAGGCAGTTTCTCAGTCGGCCCCGTGGCCGCCATTAGAGCAGGCAGCGGAGGCCTGGCCGTAATGACCCACAACAAACCCTACCTTTGCGAAGAAGAAACCCTACATTCCCTTTGTTTTTCGGAGCTCTAATCAACCCTTGTAAGATATAGATTGAATATAAATATATTGGGTTTAACTAAGTTCAAACATGCGAATGCACCACCCAAGAAAAGTTTATAGAGGAGGAGGCAAGACCCCAATGTAAGAGAGGTTTTGGATAAGTACTAATTCAAGAGAGCTAGTTAGAGGGTAATTTTGGACATTTGAACGGTTAAGCCTTTTGTAATGTTTTAAATGCTCTTCCATTTTTTGAATTCAGTGCTTTTGGTTCTAGTAACACTTTTCTAAAGATTTTGTACTCTATTCCTCATGGTGATAATATGTTACTCCTTTGCTCATTGGCATATATCAATTTGACTGAACCAAGTTAATCAGGTGTCTTTCTACTTGTTTAATTGTGATTTGTTGTTGTTTTTCGGGTTGTAACCCTTTCATAAATTTCTTGAGATTAGGTCTAATTGTAAGTTTCTGCCTTTAAAAACTCTAAAATAGAAATTGAGAAACTCATGCGAAAGCATTATAACACACCACAATAAATATAAGTCAAGTTTAACAGTGAAATTCTTCTCATTCAACTGTTGCATGAAAACATGAAGTTATTGACCACGATCAACTCTTAATAATTGACCAGCAGGACAATCTCTTTTAGTGTTTAGAGCTAAGGACTTTGGTGTTTGTGTTGCCTGGTGTGAACTTAATGTGCTTCCTCATTTTTTCGTCTGGTTAAAAAAGATGTACCTGGACCAATATACTCTACCAGCTCCTTAGTAGTCACATCAAGAGGTACCCCAGGAATACGAAGGAAAGAATATGATTCAAGAATCTTATTTGCTGTTGACCATCTCTTGAGATGTAAGTAGCATGTGTAATTCCGGGAGGCATGCTATGTGTGGTAAAACTATTTTCCCCTAGAACAACATATATTTTTTGCCAAAAATGTGAATAGCATTTTTTGTATTTGGTCTTGAATAAAGGAAAAAACTTTTTTTTTAACCCAACAAAATTCCAAGTGTGGAGTAGCATAACATTACATAAATATTACTTCATGCTGCACCAACAAAAACATTACTAGCATTAACTATTGTGCGTAGGTCTCCACAATGAAGTTCAAGTTTCGGCCTTGTCCTCAATAGTGGCAGAGCCAGAAAAAATTCTTCGTGGGGACAAAAACAACACTAAAATTTTTACACATTTTTTCTAGTTTTTTAAGCAAAAAAAATAAAATTCACCAACAAGTACAAATGATGCATATATTCCATGAAAAACATAAAAAGATAAATTCAAAATTATTAATGTAATAATAATTTTATTTCAAAAATAAACTAAACTATTTACGATTGCTCACTGCAAATTTTTATATTTTGATAGCTAACTTGGTTGTGGAAATAAGAATGGCTTTCGATTGTGGAGGGAAAATGGAGGACCAGTGGAGAGAAGGGAAATTGGGAAGTGGGGACAAAGAAAGTGAATGATATGAGTGGATGAATTGATCAAGAGAAAGAGTAGCTAGCTGCTTGGATGTAGAAGGTAGTGACTCTCGGTTGTGAGGGAAGAATGGGGGATCAGAGGAGAGAAGGGAAATTGGGGAGTAGGGCCCAAAGAAAGTAAATGATATGATTGGTACTTACTAGTTGAAATAAAAAGGTTTTTTTTTCTTATTTCAAATAGAATTTGTGCCTCACTTTTCTGTTTAGAATTTTAGTTTATGAACTAACTTAAAAAATTACATAATTCTTTCACATCTCTTCTAAGAAAACTCTTGGACACACTTAAAATTATATCAAAATTATATAAGTATTATAAGAATTTAAGGGGGACAGTGGAGGCCCGTGTCCCAAGTGCCCCCACCTTAAATCCGCCCCTGGTCCTCAATAGCTCCTTGTGGAGTCTTGGGGTACCATTATATAGGCAACACACCAACAGAAAATGTGAATTTATGACCACATCTGAAGAAAATTTGTATGGTTATCCGGAAGTACTTATATATGTCTTCGATGATATTAAGTTTCAAAATTAGAATGAACTCATAGCTGGTTAAGGGTTCAATGCGCAACTTCTTATAATAAATTTGAAATCTTGCACACAAATTATACATTTTCTTTTAGAAAATATAATTGAGAATAACACTTTGGTGGAAAGGAAACAGTCTAATTAACATAGAGTATTACTTAAGATTTGATTAAGAATGTAAATTCTTTTTCAACAGGTTACCTCTTTGAAATTGGACAAACTCCACGGATGATGCTTATTAATATTATGTATCTTTAGGGAGCTGGAAAGGTGATCACGATGAAGCTGGTATTTGGGCCTCTTTTAAAACTTTCAGTGGATGCAAAAATTTAATTCCTTGCAATTATTGTTGGCACAAAAAAAAAAGCACACAGCAGAAATAATTTTAACACATATAAAAAACATGTGGGAAGAGAAAAAGAATAAACACATAAACAAATACTTAATAATTTTATTAACCCAAAAATCAATGATAACAATATTAAGTCGTAGTTTTTCAATTATAACGACTCACATATGTCAACTATGAGCCTTTCCCTCAAACTCACTTTCAAAATTCAACTCATCTCAACTTTCTCTTTAAGACTCGATTTCACTCGACTCAACTCTCCAAATAACAACTTACTAGACTAGTAGTATTTATAGACTGCAAAATTTTCTAAAACAAATATAATTGTAAACCGAAACTTATTTAGATTTAGACTTACCATTGCCTAAACGACTTAAGCATAAGAAAAAGAAACTTCGCGGAATACTTTGAACTAAAAGTAAACATTGAACTTGCCAAACCGACGCATAACTATATAAACTAATAAACTAAACATATTAAGCTTGGTTTAATTTCTTCATTGCCTCCTTTAAACCAAACTCTTGATTTTGTCATCTCTAATGCCATCACGATATTGAATTTCTATGAATAGTTAGGTCATAGTATAAATGACGTAAAATTTCAACATGACTCTCTAATTTCATCTTCATGCGCAGTAGTGGATTAAACTTGAACTTCTCGAATAATTTTTTTACTTAATCACTCTTGTTAAAAAATTCAAAACATATTTATCCATTCTTCTTCGCATACTCCATAATTTAATTTATCCATGTCTCCAAAATAATCTTCCAACACTAGAAAATCATAATTTCCACCACCGAGATTTTCAATATTACCATTTTTTTACTTTAATTTTTCCACACTAACAACTGCATCAACTTTAACAATACCACAATTTTTAATTAATTTGTCCACTCCACAATTGATTTCAATCAACTTCATCACTTGATTTTTCTCTTCAAAAAATTTATCAACTCTAACAAAGTCAAGAATTTCTACATCAGCAGGATCTTCAGTTACATATTTAATTTCAGCTATGATTTTGCTTTCTTTTTCATCTGCTTGTGAATTTTTCTTTTGAACAAATTTCTCATCTTCATGTGCACTGGCAACTTTTGTAATGTCTCCTTTCTTTGTCTTATGAAAAAAATCTGTTTCTTCTTCCTCATCACAAATTCTTTTCCATCATGAACACAACAAGAATTCACTAAAAATTTTCAAGCTCCCTTTGTCATCTTTGCATGTATGAATTTATTCGCTACATGCAACTGGACTTGGGTGCTGCGATAGTAAAATGCCTTACAATTTAACTATCTATTCCACTATAATTCTTTAACTGCATCACTTGATAATTCCATACCTTGAACAAATTCCATGAATCCCTTCTAGAAAATATCCCAAATTCCAATAACTTGAAAAAAAAATTTCATCATCCAACTCCAAGTCTCAAAATCGTTTTTACCATCAAAGATAAAAATGTCATAACGTGAAAAATAATACGGATCTATACTTTAATTTCATGAACAAGCACCAAACCCCAAGATCAAAAGCCTAGAGCTCTCATATCACTTATTGGCAAAAAAAAAAAGCGCACAACGGAAGCAATTTTAACACATATAAAAATATGTAGAAAGAAGCCAAAAATAAATACATAAACAAATACTCAATTTTATTAACCCAAAACTCAACAATAACAACATCAATTGTTATAAAAATTAAACCCTGGGCTCATTGGCAAATGACAATATTCAGTTGTTTAACAAGTTTTTAATGAAGATATACAGTTGATTATTTTTGTCCTTTTTTTTTGACTTTAAATACACCGTACAATTTTAGGCAGGTTGAGCGATATTAACACAATAACCTTGCAATTGAAAAGCGGTTACGGAACAAACATTTTCATTTTTTTTTTGAATTTTTTTCTAGAAAGAGAATATCGCTGTGCTCCCCTCAACTGCGGTCCCACAAACAGTCCTCCTCATCAGCTTTATACTTCACGAATCACACTACACCAACTTGTTTCCTTCTTTCTTCTCCTCCTTTGTTTCTGTAACAAAACAATGGCAAAGGGTTTAGCTATAGCATCCCTCCAAATTCTCAGCCTGCTTTTACTAGCAAGCTTAGGACAATCAAAGACTCTGTTCACAAATTTGACGGTGTACCTCCACGAATTTCGAAGTGGAGATGCTCAGTCTATTTTCCCAGTTGCAGGTCTCCCCAACGTAACTTGGGGCTTTGACCAATTTGGAACTGTTTTCGTCGATGATAATATCTTGACACAAGGCGTTTCAATCGAATCCACACTAGTTGGTCGTTCGCAAGCCATTCCAGTAGTAGCATCCCTTGATGGCAACAACACGGCGCTTGCTGCAACGATTCTGTTCACTAATGGAAAGTACAAGGGTAGCACTGTGGAATTTAAAGGAATTGCCCTGCGGTCTGTGGATGCCAATGAATTTGCGATTATAGGAGGAACCAAACAATTTCGGTATGCAACAGGGTATATTATCTTTGAGCTGGTCAGCGCAGTAGGAGGTTACATCATTTCAAGGGTGGACCTCTACATTAGACAGGACATACCGGATGACTACCCTGGTATTGCTTTTCTTTAATATATGGGTTAATTTTACTTTGCACCGATCAACACATTACTAGATTGTAATTTGTGCCTCAACTTTCAATTTTAGCACTTAATCACCTTGATCTTACACTTTTTCGTAATATAGTCCAATTAGCCAATTTCCGGCCGTTGGAACTGATTTCAGGTCAACGTGGCTTAAGGGAAAAAAAAAAAAAAAAAAGAGTCTTTCACGCATTGGCAATTTTATTACTAGATTGTACGGTTTCTTTTAGAAACTATAATTGCAAACAACATTTTGGTGAAAAGGAAACAGTCTAATTTACATAGAGTACATTACATAAAATTTGTTGGAGAAACTCCCCGGAGGAAGGCTACTATATTATGTTTCTTTAGTGTGCTCTGCTGGAAGGGTGATCAAGATGAGGCCGATACTGGCCCCCTTTGGAGGACTTCCATGACGTACGAAATTTTGGTTCTTTGCAATTATTTGAGCACTGCCCCGACAACCTGTGGACCATTAACCGCTTTCCAATGCATGAGCAGTGCGAAAATTCAAATATACAAAACGACAAACCATTGAGCTGGCATTAAATTTTTGCGAATGACTAATTATAAACAGCCTCAAAGGTTCCAAAATTTTAATGACCAAACGGATCCCTGTATGATTGGTAAAACAGCAGAGGAATTCTGAATCATGCATGCATCACAATTAACAAAATAGTCTTCAATCATGCCCACGTCTTTTACACTTGACGAGGTTTCATCATTCGTTACAATTTTAAAAACCTTATTACCTCATTTTTGCAAGTAGATAGATTGTTTATTGAATAGAAGGGTGTCGATTCCACAAGAAAGAGTGATTAATTACTGGTGATTTTTGAATTTTTTTATTAGTTAGATTATCACAAATACAAAAAATTACATCTACATTACAAATATGAAATAAAAGAAGTAAAAATAATAATATGACGTTCTTAGGATCGTGAAATTTCTAACTGTTCTTGTAAATGAATCTACCATTTAATTGAATTTTATTACCTTAGCTAAATTGTGGCGTGATTTTCTAATATATGTGATACTCGCTTTCACCGATGTATCAATCATATCTACAACTAATTCATACTTACTTTCGTAGTTATGAAACCAATTACAAATTCATTAAATTCTATGAAATTATATAAAATAAGCTACTAAGGGTATAAAGGTGCACATCTACATTCATAAGTGTACTCCCTAGGTTCAACACTTCTTTGAACTAGTTTTAAATCTCAATTTTCATTGCAAACTTAACACTTTGAGAATAGAACAATTAATGGCCAACTAATAGATGATTGGATAAGCAAAAGTACTAAATAACTTGTTTAAAATAATAGCATTAAATAACCAAGCAAACTTTACAATCAAGACATAGTAAGTTCATTCATAACTTTAGACACAAATTTTAGAAACACATAATGATCACAAAATTCAAACTTGTACAATAATAAAACTTAGAATGAACTAGGAAAGATAAAGAGGTGTAAGGGAAGAAAACCCTTGTCACATGAGCTCCTTCTTTACCTTTTTTATCCTTCAACTTTATCGTCAGGGGAGGATCTACGGTAGGGGCACTGGGGCCCCCTTAAATTTCTAAAGTACCTATAGAATTTTGATGTAACCTCAAGTGTAACCCTGGAGGTTTTGTATATCCATTGGTTTATATGCTCCTAAAGTTGGCTTTGATTTTGCCTGTCACTACAATTACTGTAGAAAGGGATTTTTCAGTTACGAATATAGTGAATAATCAGTTACGAAATAGAATGGAAGACACCTGGATGAATAATTGTTTAATTACTTACATTGAGAAAATATAATTCGTGAAGTTCAAAACAAGAAAGTTGTAAACTGTTATCAAAATATGAAAACTAGTCATGAACAATTGTAAATGTTTTAGTTTGCTTTTTGAAATAAAATTATTATTACATTACTAATTTTGAGTTTATTATTTTATGTTTTTCATGGAATATAACCATCATTTGTACTTGTTGGTGAATATTTTTTTTGCTTAAAAAACTAGAAAAAGAGTAGGTAAAAATTTTAGAGTTGTTTTTCCCCTCATTAAAATTTTTTCTGGCTCCGCCACTATTTATCATGGTTCAACTTTATACAAGAAAGTATGATCTAACAACTCTAAACTGCTCCTACGTACACTAACCTAAACTAAGAGAATATAAGAGCTACATTTTTATGATGAAGTTCTCTACTCTCCAATCCTTCAACAACGTTTATAGAGAGAGAAAGGAGTTCAAAAGATGGTCTAGAGCCTTCATTTCAGCAGCAAAAACATCCCTTGAATTTCCATGAAAAGGGGAGCAAGTTTGAGCATATTGTAAAAGTTGAGCAAGTTGCAACCGCACTCTCTGACTATAATCGAGCCCACAATGTGGCACTGGATTAGTTTAGTGTTCATGACTGGATTGTTGCTCTGTTTTGATCTTGGAGAAGTTGCATTCTGCCTTGAATTCGGCCTATAATCTGGCACGGAATTCCGGGCCAGATTTGCTGCTGCCCTGATTTGATGTAAAAATATCTCCATGAAGATGACCCAATCGACTCTTGTGAAAAAAAAAAAAATGAAGGTTGCATTCTATTGAGTTAGCTTTGTAACAACTTAAGAATCAAGTCACTTGGAGGCCTACCGCCTAGGTCTTAAGTTATGATCAAAATACTCCACACTAGTCAAAAGAATGTTCCAAAAATGCATGCATATATTTCAGTCTTTTGACCTTCAAAATGTGTAATTTGGACTTCAATGTCTCATAAGAATTGTATCCATTGGTCTTAACTTTAAAACGCTTCGAGAATCATCTCAATCCAAAAGGTGTAGTTCAAATTATGGCCAAAATACTAAAATATGTCAAGACTGCAACTACTTTTCTTCCTTTAAACTTAATTGCATTTCATACTTTGATCATTTTGCACTTTATATTCAGTTGAAATCACTTCAAATTATCAAGGATCACGCAAGTATTTTCTCATTTTATTCCAATTGATGATTAAATTATTAAAACCTACAAAAACATGAAACCTTCACACTTAAATTCATAGAAATGTAGTTTTTCTCATTTCATCACAAAATGCAAAATTCAACTAAAAAACTAGTTATTTGGCTTTTATAATGACTAAAACACACTAAAATGCATACAATTCACCGCACGAAAGCACGTAAATTAAGCACTTACTAGCGCTAATGGACAGACTTCAATCATGCAGAATTAAAAACTAAAAATTTTCAGTACGTTTTTATTTATTTATTTTTTTGCGCTAATGTAATAAAGATGTCAATTTCTGCTGGGCCTCCTTTTTTTTTGTTTCGTCGCATTGATTATAGACCTAATTCATATTGGAAACTTCAAGAAATATTCTACTGAAAATTCTTCAACAGTTAAGATATGGGACGCTTCCGCTTTCCAGTAACACCACCATACGATATATGGAACAACAAATTATATCATAACAGTGCTAAATGTGCGGATCCTCAAGTGAATACTAACCAATGGGCTGGTTACTCTGTAATTTTCATGAACTCTGGAGGCGTTTGCTTTAGAACTTAAACGGTTTCCTCCATCTTTGTCCGTTTGCTTTAGAACTTAATCCTAGTTTTCGTGGGGGAGGTGGCATTTTGCGTGATTGCCAGGGGCATTTTTTGATGGCCTTTTCATATCATTTGGGCATTACTACTAGTCTAAAGGCTGAGTTATAGGCATTGTTATTTGGAGTGAAGGCTTGTGTTTCTTGGGGTTTTTAATGTCTATATTTGGAGTCTGATTCTTTGGTTTTAGTGAATATATTTAATGGTTTGGTTTTAATGAATATTCTTAATGGTTTGTATACTTGTCTGTGGAAACTAGAACGAGATTTGTTTGATCTTATGCAATTTCAGCGCTATATTTGTCGAATTAACCATTGTTATAGAGAAGCTAATCGCCTTGTTGATCGGTTGTCTAATGTTGGTGCTCTTTCTAACGGCGATTCCATTTATAATTCGTTTGCTAATTTGCCTAGGCTAGTTCGTGGTGATTTATAGCTGGATAGGATAGGATTTCTATCTTTTCGTAGAAGGTAATGTCTTGTAATTAGTTTTAACAGCATGGATATAAGGGAGTAGAACTCCACTACTCCTTCTTTACATTTTTTGCCTTTTATTTGAACTCAGGTTTGGCTCTCCCCTCCCAAACTCTATGTTATATTTAGATCTTTCTGTGTATTAATAAACTAAAAGGCTGGTATCCCTCCCTATAGATGAAACTTGCCATTAAAAAAAGAACTTGAACTACCTTATAAAATATACTAGTTTAATAATAATAAAATTCTTTCGCAAATCTCTCGAGTGTTACGTAAATTACACTTGGGCTCGATTTGAGTTTGATACTTGGATCATTTACACTCTTACAACAATCTTTCTGTGATCATTTACGCAAATAGATCCTTGAGTTCTTTATCAAAACAAGATGTAACTTCCTTGTCTAGTCTTGAAAGAAGCATTAACAATAGGATTGTAGCCACACTAAGAAAAGTGCTTTCATTTCTTTGTATTAATAT
Organism: Coffea arabica; assembly: GCF_036785885.1. NCBI lineage: Eukaryota > Viridiplantae > Streptophyta > Magnoliopsida > Gentianales > Rubiaceae > Coffea > Coffea arabica. The sequence continues at coordinate 42,349,135 of NC_092318.1, read as the reverse complement.
ATCCTTATGAAATAGAAATCAGGAGGAGCAACTAAGAGCTAAATTGGAATTAAGAAGACAGATAAATGTTGAAATATGTAGTGGGATTAAAAATACTTGGTCTAATTATATAGTTACACAAGTAATTTTAATAAGATTCTAATGAATATGGACGTATTTGATCAAACATTCATATCGTTTTATTGAACAAATTTATTTGCTTTCTAATATGATTACACATAATGTATAAGAGGCTCGGATGTCGTTTGGGAAGATATTTCTACTTTGCCTCCAACTGTGAAAAGCACTTTGAACTTAGATGCTAGATCATTTCCTGCATTACGTAATATGGTTGTAAAGGAATAGGCCTCGTCTGTTTTGGGTATTCATGTGCTGGCATGGATTTTCATGTAATCGGCTCCTTAATTGATTAATGGAATAATGGGGTGGCGTCCCTCCCCAAATGGGGTTCTGCCAAAACAAGAAAAAAAACCCCTATTTATAGGACGGTAAATAGATAAAAGAATTATGTCCATGTAGCTCTCAAAATTTGACACCTGACGAGGTTCTGTCATATACCAAAGTTGAATAAAACTTAAATACCCCATTTTCTATAAATATACAGGTCGTTTATCGAGTATCGAGGATATTAGGTGTTGATCCCACAGGAAAAATTGTCAATTATCGATGGTTTTTGAACGCCTTTATTATTTAGACTACCATAAATGTTAGAGATTAAATCTATACTACACACATGAAATAAAAGTAATAAAAATAACACCAGAAACCTCCTAGGGTTATGGAATTCCTTATTACTCTTGCAAGTGAAATTATCGGTTAATTGAATGTTTTTATCTTGGCTAGTTATGACGTATTTTCCTTATATATGTGAAGTCTACTCTCGTAGTGAATCAATATAGTTGTAATTAAGTCATACCTACTCTTATGATTTTGGAATTAATTACAAGTTCATTTCTTCTATGAAATTACATGGAACAATTACTGATGGTTTTTGAACTCCTTTATTATTTAGACTGCCATAAATGTTAAAGATTAAATCTACACTACACACATGAAATAAAAGTAATAAAAATAACAACAGAAACCTCCAAGGGTTATGGAATTCCTTATTACTCTTGCAAGTGAAATTATCAGTTATTTGAATGCTTTTATCTTGGTTAGTTATGATGTATTTTCCTTATATATGTGAAACCTACTCTCGTTGAGAATCAATATAGTTGTACTTAAGTCATACCTACTCTCGTGATTTTGGAATTAACTACAAGTTCATTTCTTCTATGAAATTACATAGAACAAGCCACTAAATTCACAAAGGTGCACCTCTACTCTCGTGAGTGTATTTCCTAGGTTTAGCACTTCTTTGAATTAGTGTCAAATTTCAATTTTCATTGCAAATTTAATACCTTAAGATTATCATAATTAATGGCAAGTTAATCATAATTAGATAAGCAAAAGTGCTACATAACTTGTTTAAAATAATATTATCAAATAACCAATTAAAATCACTAACAGGATATAGAAAGTTCATCCATAACTTTAGGTATAAACCTTAGCTAAACATGAAAAACATGAAATCAAGATCCAAACTTGTAGTATAACCAAATGTTAGAATCAATACAAGAAACAAAGTGATAAGAGAGAAGACACATTTGTCAATGAGCTCCAAGCATCTCTATCTTCATCCTCTATCTCATGCAAGTTTAGCTAATACAAGAATGGATGGAAACTATATTACGCTATACTAAACTAATAAACTAAGAAAAATTAGTGAAAATTACATTTTTTGTAGTGTCTTTAGCCTTCCACACTTCAAAAACAAGCTCAACAAAGGCCCATATTTATAGAGGAATTAAAGCTCCAAGTGAGTTGTTTCTAGTTGGAAATTTTGCCTCTTGAAATCGTCAAAAGTGTTTCTCTAAGTTTCCACACTTTTTTTTTACAGCTACAACCGAAATTCTGAGCTGAAAAACAGTTAGAAAAGCTATGTGAATGTAGAACAAATTGAAGTGTAAGTTGCAGCTTCATTTGAAGAATATGCAGTCACGAAAACGCGGACATGAGGTCACGTTTTAGCCCCCATTTGCCTCTTTGCAGGTTCTCTCAATTTTGGTTAGTCTTCAATTTTGCTTTGTCTTTACAACTGATATTTTCTCAATGATGAATGTTGAACTAGCTCTTTTGAAAAACATTAAAGTTGTAGCTCTTTGAATTAATTTTCCAATGCTTCAACAATCATCAAATTTGGAGCTCTCTATACTGGGAAATTATCAAAATACCCTTGATTGATCAAAAATTTGTTTCACCTTTTGACAACAAAAATGGCCGACTGTATTTTGACATTTTGACTATGAAAACTCACGAACTGGATTTCGATGTCTTATAGTGTTAACTTCAAAATGGCTCAAGAATCACCTCAATTCGATACTTTTAACTCAAGATATAGCTAAAATATCAAAAGGTGTCAAAGTTGTCAAACTCCCTTTCTTTTACACTTGATTGCATTTCATCTTTGCACTTCATATTCTTTTTAAATCACTTCAAATCATCAACAATAATCCAAATGTCTTCTCAAATTACTCCATTTGTTGATTGAGTCATTAAACCTATAAAAATATGAAGTTTTCACCACTTTAATCCATAGAAATGTAATTTTTGACACTTAAACCACAAAATGTCAACTTCACTTGAACCCTAGTAAATTAGCTCTAAAAATAATTAAAACACATCAAAACTAAATAATAAAACACACTTAATTACTCAAAATACATGCTTATCAATAGTACCATAAATGATTTTGCAAGGATGTCAAAAATATATTTTAACAAATCTCCACCTTGGCTTTGCATCTGTCATACAAAAAAATCGAAAAAAGTGAAGTTGCTCCACCTTTTCTCTAGAAAACTCCAACGAGTTAATATCACAAAAAATATCATTAGATTCCAACAAGCAAATTATAAAAGCCTCAACGAATGCCAATGAATCAAATTACGAAAGCATCAATAGATTCCAATGAGTCAAAACACAAAAGTTACAACGGATTTCAATGAACTAGAATCACAAAAACCTTAACATTTCCCAATAGGCCAAATCACAAAAGCCTTAATCGATCTCAACAGGCCAAAAATAACAAAAGTTCCGATAGATCTCAACGAGTCAAAAATCGCAAAAGACTCAGTAGGTCCCAATGGACAAAAAATCACAAAAGTCATAGCAGCATATGGTGAAATCAAAATCACACAAAGCTGATGTCGAAATAGCAACAGCATTTGTAATAGTAGATCCCTGCAAAATATATAAAGTACCAGACCTATGCGTCTTCATAACAATAAGAGCACCTCGAGTGATATTTACAACTCCACCTTCAGCTATATACCTGCACCCAATATACTCAAAAGTACCTAAAGAGATAAGATTTGGAAGCGTCCTCTTGTTACCATCATGTATTTTGATTCAAACTGTACCTTTACCAACAACTTTACAAAAGGTGTTGTTGGCCATTTAGACAACTCCACATTCAGTTGATTCATATGTTGAAAATCAATTGCTAATAGACACATATGATACGAACAAACTGAATCTAAAATCCACTCATTGTTAGACCTTAAATTATTTTCTACTGCTAAGAAAATGGCTCCATTATTCTTATAAGCTACAACACTAGCCTCAGCAATTTCATTGCATTTCAAATCACTTTCTCTTTATGCCTTTCTTTATTCTTTAATTTAGTGCATTCAGAGATAATATGGCCCGTCTTGCGATAGTATCTGCATACCAAATTTTATGTGTGGATCTACCCCGAACCAATAAGGCATCTGTTTGACTCCCTCTAGTTTCGCCAATAATATCCCTACCAATATGTTCTTTGGATTTAAGGATAGAATTTATTTCTTTGTAAGAATTTGTATCTTTACCATAAAACATTATGTGTCTAAAATGCTTAAATGACTGGAATAGGGAACATAACAATAATAGGGCTTGGTCCTCATTCTCAATTATAACGTCTATATTTGCAAAATCCATAATAATAGAATCAAATTTATCATGATGTAAAATTGTAGACGTACCTTCGGACATGTGAAGCATATATAAACTTTGCTTCAAGTGGAGTCGATTCACTATCGTCTTCTTTATATACAAAAGCTTCGAATTATCCCACAAGTCTTTGGTCGTCTCATTACAAGAAATTTGACCTTTTGTGACAATATTTTCAATGACAACGAAAAACTTGTCATAGTTGACCCAATTTAGTGATGACTTTTGAAGTCGTCACAGATGACCTCACATAGACTTATCATCAGTGACAACATGGGATTTGTCGTCACAACATGGGTGGTGCACAACCTGTTGGTGTGGCAGAAAATTACCTTTGTACGATCTAGAAAAATGTTGTCACTAAAACGGTCCATATAGTGACAACTTCCAACATCGTCACTATCACTCTACCGATTCAGAGGTAGTGACAACAATTAGTCGTCACTATCTAAAGTACTTGCTCCTAGATCACTTTCATTAATTCTACTATGTCACCCTAACTTTTATGATTTAGCCCCAAATATGATAAAAAAAATTCCATTAATTCTATTATGACACCTTAACTTTTGCAATTTAGCCCCATATGTAGTACAATAATTTCTTTAATTCTACTATTACACCCTAAATTTTGCAATTTATCCCCATATGTAATTTGCCAATTTCACTAAGTCAACAATCACACTTTGACTTTTGCAATGTATCCCCGTATGTAATACACGAATTTTATTAATTCTACTTTGGCACCCTATGGTGTTGCATTTTAGCCCCTTTTTTATTAGCAAAATACAGATACCTTAATAAACTATGTATACATGTTTTGATAAATCATGGTATGAGTGTCAATTTTAGGGATGTTGATGACTATAAGAGACTGTATGACAATTCCTAACACACTAGTACAAGAGCTTTAGGTTTTGGATTCTGCGACAACGATGACAATAAAAAAAAAGACCATTGATTTTGATATAACGGACTATAACAGACTATTGATTTTGATATATTGATTTAGCACTACAAGGAATGGAAGAAAAAAAGACCACTGGGATCGGTTGGACTTTTGTGGAGGAGCAGCATGTTTGCTATTTGGCTCAATGGAGCTTTTTGAGGTTTTAGGAGAAAGTGGAGCAAGATTGTTATGTTCGTGAATTTTATTTATTGGGATTCGTCCAGACTTTTGTGAATTTTGACCTACTGAAATTTGTTGAGACTTTTATAATTTTGGCCCATTGGGACTTTTGTGAATTTGGCCCATTTGGGGCCTTCCAATTTTGACCAGGACAAGGCATCCATCTTTTGCTCCAATGAAAAATGTTGGCAGATTTTAATCAGTAAAGGATCTCCGTTTGAATGGTTAAACAGCCTGAAGAATTCTCATTCATGTGTCTTAATCAACAAGAAAAGTCTTCAATCATGCAAAATAACAACATAACTTTCAGCGCGTGAATGTTCTCTGCCGGGCCTTCTTTCTTTGTTCAATTTCATCGATTGGACGCCTAATTGATATGATAGTTGGCAACTTGAATTAAACTAATGAATATGGACGCATTTGATCCAACATTCGTACCGTTTTCTTGAACATGTTTATTTACTTTTCTATGTGATTAAACATTATCTATATAGGTATGACCAACACTCTCAGATTAAACCTAAACAACATTATTGCTAAAATTTATAGATAAACACTAGAATCTAATTAAATAAACTCACCGTTAAATATACATGAACTCATTGGCAACTGATAATATTCTGTTGTGTACCAAGTTTTTAATGAAGATATCTCGCCCCATCTTCCTTCGAAAACTTTGTATCATATATAGATGATATTTGTACTTGTCCTTTCGCTTTTTTTTTTTTTTTTTTTGACTTTACACACTCTTTACAATTTTAGGCAAGTGGAGCTGTATCTAACACAATAATATTGCACTTGAAAAGAGGTTACGTGACAAACTTTTTCTTTTATCCTTTCCCCTCTCTCTCTCTCTCTCTCTCTCTCTCTCTCTCTCTCTCTCTCTCTCAATAAATTTCTGTTCCCCCCAACTGCGGTCCTATAAAGTATATATAGTCCTCATCAGCTTTATACTTCAAATCACACCAACTTGTTTCCATCTTGCTTCTCCTCCTTTGTTTCGCTTTTCCCCGTAACGAAACAATGGCAAAGAGTTTAGCCATAGCATCCCTCCAAATTCTCAGCCTACTTTTACTAGCAAGCTCGGGACAATCAAGGGCATTGTTCACAAATTTGACGGTGTACGTCCATGAATTTCGAAGTGGAGAAGGTCAGAGTATTTTCCCAGTTGCAGGTCTCTCCAACGTAACTTGGGGCTTTAACCAATTTGGAACTGTTTTTGTCGTTGATAATACCTTGACACAAAGCGTTTCAGTCAAATCCGCACTAGTTGGTTGTTTGCAGGGCATTGCTGCAGTAGCATCCCTTGATAACACCAACATAGAGCTTGCGGAAACGTTTCTGTTCACTGATGGAAAGTACAATGGCAGCACTCTGGAAATGAAAGGAATTCTTATACAGTCTATGCATGTCAATGAAGTTGCAATTGTGGGAGGAACCAAACAATTTCGGCATGCAACGGGGTATATTACCTTTGAGACTGTCCGCACAACAGAAGATTATATTACTGTAAGGTCGAACCTCCACATTAGACAGGACATATAGGATGACTACCCTGGTATCGCTCTTCATTAATAACTGATGCAAATAAACTTGACCCTGGGCCCTATAAGTCATCAGGTCAAGAATTTCTTCATGTATGTATTATTAAAATGTATGCTGTGAGCTGTATTCACTCTATCAATAAAACAGTATGATTAGCAATACTTTTGAATAATTTGGTGTAACTATTGCTAGATCTTTCCTCGTACAATCCAAGGCAAGAATGTGTTCTAAGTTTCTTTTTCTTTACTAATTAAAATCTGAATAGTCTAGCTCAAAAATTTTTTGAATAATCTACATACGATTATAGTTGTTCACCTAGTTATTCAATATAAAGGATCTTTTTTGCTCTTCTTTTCCAGGTAGACTTGAGACTTTTATTATGTTTACCATAAAAAATTTAATAATACTGCAAATTTGTGTCGAATGTTTGTATTCTCAATAATTTAGTGATTTAAATGAATTTTGTTAATATTAGAACCAAGTAGTAACAAACCACCTACGGCATTCAAGTTGAAAGTTTATAGAAGCAGAGAATATATTAATGAAATGAAAAGCACTACTGGACTTATTGTGATGCAGATAAATGGTACCCAAGAGTCAAGATTGATGCTAAAACTTGTCAAAAATGGATGCTGTAGTTACATCAAGATGTAACCCATGGATGCGAAGGAAAAAAAATTTGATTCAACGATCTTATTAATTTGCTTCCGACAGTGTCTTGCTTCCGTTAATTGAGATGTAAATAGTATGAATAATTCCAGAGAGCATGGTATGAGTTGTAAAATTATTTTCCCCTTGAGCAAAAAATAGATTCTTTCGCCAACAATTTCAATAACAATTTTTATCCCAGATCTTGAATAAATGAAATATATATATATATATATATATATATATATATATATATTTACCTTGCAAAATTCCAAGTGTTGAGTAGCATAATTATTGCTTAACTATTTTCCTATCAGACAACAAAAAACATTACCAGCATTAACTATTGTACATAGGTCTCGATCGTGAAGTTCAAAGCTCGGCCTTATCCTCAACAGGTTCTTGTGGCTCCATTTGAAAGGCAACGCATAGTTTGTTGGATAGAAGAATATTTTGAGTTTCTCATTCATTGATTTCTTTTTCCGTTAATTATCTTGGAATTTACAGGACTTATTTATATTTGTAAATACATCATTCTAGATTCATTGGAGTACATGAAAGTAGTCTAAACAAGTCACTTACCAACTAACTCATTAACTTGATTTGCCAACGAACTAATTAATTAAACACATTATTCAACACATTCCCCCCCCCCAATGTGCTATTTTTGAACTCTAAGCTTTTCTCGAAATAGTTGAACTTGTTTTTTGGAAGTGCAATGGTAAAGATATCTGCAACTTGGTTTTGACTCTTACAAAATATCAGTTCAATTTCGCCATCTTCAATTGCATCATGAATGAAATGATGCATGATAGCAAAGTGGCGAGTTCTACTATCATAGATTGAATTTTTGGCAATGTCGATGGCTGATTTACTATTGTGAAATATAACTGTAGTTTTCTATTGCTTTCAGTACCAATGTATTCAAGAATTTTTCCAAACCAAATGACTTGTGATGTTGCCAATCTTGTGGACATATATTCAGCTACAATGAATTATTGTGCCATACATCATTGCTTCTTTGATACCTGATAAAATACTCTCGAATCAAGTGAAAAATAATAGTTTGAGGTGCTCTTCATATCATCAACACAACCCCTCCAATCACTATCACAATAACCACACAAATTTGTGGAAGCTCCTTTGCTAAATTTGATACCATAGTTGAGTGTCTCTTTGTTGTGTCTTAACATTCTCTTAGTTAATCCAAGATGTAATTGACTAGGATTGTACATAAACCTTGATAATAAGTTTGAAGCAAACATGATGTTCGACCTTGTAACTGTGAGGTAAAGCAAATTTCCCACCAAGCTTCTATACAAAGTGAAATCAGCTCTCTTTTCTCCATTTTCTTTAACAAGTTTTTCACTCACAACAAGTGGTGTAACCATAGGTTTGCAATCAGACATGCTGAGTTTCACAAGAATATTTTCAACATATTTCTTGACAAACAAACACTCCATTATCATATTGATAATTCTCCATGCCAAGAAAATGATATAGCAGTCCTACATCATTCATTTCATATCTTTTCATCATGCCTTTCTTAAGATCAGTCATCTTTTCATTGTTACTGGTGTAAAGAAAATCATCAATATATGAAGCAACAATGAGAATGTCTGAGTTACCTTGAGACTTCACATACAATGTTGACTCACTTTTGCTCTTCTTGAATCCTTACTCCATGAAGCAAAAATCAACTTAGCTATACCAAACCCTAGGAGCTTGTGTCAATTCGTACAATACTTTATTCAACTTATACACTTTGTTTTCTTCTCCTTCTTTGATAAAGTCTTGAGGTTGTTGAACATGGCACTTTTTCCTTCAATTCTCCATTCAAAAATGCAGATTTGATATCAATTTGATAGAGATTCCAACCTTTTTGGGCTACCATGTCAATAAAAGTTCTAGTTGTATCAAATTTTGCAATCAGTGCAAAAGTGTCATTGTAGTCAATTCCAAACTATAGCGAATAACCCTTTGCAACAAATCTTGCATTCTTCTTTTGGATTGAGCCATCCGAATTTAGTTTGGCTTTGTGGACCCACTTGACACCAACGATTTTCTTGTCTTGAGTTTGTTCAACTAACTTCCAAGTCCTGTTCTTTTCCATTGCATGAATCTTCTCTTCCATTGCCTTCCTCCAATCTTTTTCTCCATATGCTTCTTCAAAATTTCTGATTCAAGAATGCAAAAGTTACATATTACGTAAAACATCACTCAAACTCCTCATTTGATAAATAAATAAATAAATAGACAAAAGTAAACTGTGCATGGAAAATTACCATTTTCTACTAATTTAAGTAGCTATTGGTGCATGTGCTTACATAGGCATTAAGAGTGTCTATCTAGTCATGGTGGCTTCTTCTGGCTTTCACTGCCAAATAAAAAAATTAAAAACAAAGAATGTTAAAGAATATGCGGTATTGTCTGTTTATATCATCTATGATTCAAGTGATCTTGTTAAGAATCTAATGAATTATGGGAGTAAACCCAACTAATCAGACATATAATACCCTGTCAGAGGACATGTTCGTTGGTCTCACTTACTTAAATAAGTGTGAAGTTCTCAAGGGAAATATTTGATCAAATACATCATCCATGGCGCCTGAGAAAACGTCTCCAGCCACCCCATCTTCTTGATCCTTGACAGTTGATTATAAATGTTTATTTGGTAACTTTCTTTTATAGGGCATGTGGATCCATATCAAATATGACAACGCAATTGCAAAGAGGTTGTCTCGCCAAATTTTTTATTTTCAGAACGTTTGATTTTTTGAAAGTTTAAAGAAAAAGAATATTAATTTGCTCAACTCATCCGATTCCTGTCAATACATATGATGGCCGAGTTAGGATCTTTATTTAGGGGATGCAATAATTTTATGTTTGATAAGTGACTAATTTACGCTATATTTGAATAATATTTTATATTATTTTTAGTCACTTTGGCAATATTGTAGGAAGAAAATGGATCATTTTGGCTATAATTGGTGTAAAATACTCTTAAGTGATTAAATGAGATTTATGTCACTTCTTACTTGCATTTTGTCCATAATTTGCATAGGAGTTGGAAATATACTTCATTTGGATGAAAAAGGAAGTTGATAGTTTTGACACATTTTTGTATTTCGGTTATAACTTGAGTTACAATGATCGGATTGAGATGATTCTAAACCATTTTGAAGATAAGAGATAGATCTACAATTCATGTAAAGACATCGAAATCCAATTTGAAGGTTTTCCAGGTCAAAAAGCCGAATTACAGTAGCTAATTTTCTATGGTCGAAGCTAAGACAAGGCAGTGAGCAGTCAAGGGTATTTCTATCATTTCTCTGCCTACACAAATTCAAATGAGGTGATTCTCAATGCAGTGGAAAATTAACTCAAAGGGCTACAAGTTTCATGTTTTAGTCAAGAGTTAATTCAACTTCTATCATCAAGAAAAGTTCAGTTGAAGTTGAGGCAGAATTGGAGCAACATTGAAGACTGGACAGAAATTGCTAAGAATGGCAAGGGAGCAATCCTGCCAGATTCTGGCCAGATTTGTGGCCGGATTCTGGTCAGAAATGGCTACTCCCCACTTGAACAACTTGTTTCCTCCTCCAATAATTCACAGCTATTGATGGACGTGTGACACCAACTTTGCAGCTATAAAAGTGATGTTTGAAGTTTCATTTCTTGACTAAATCATCTATAAATAGCCATGGACTTGCAAAGACAAAGGAGCTTGGAGAGTACAAGAAATACCACAAAAATGTAGTTCTTACATTCTCTTAGTGTTAGGTTAGTATAGTATAAGACAGTTTAACTAGTAGTTCATCCTTCTTGTTTATTAGCTAGGCAAAGATGAAGATGGAGATGAAGAAGGCAAGGAAAGAACTCATGTGACAAGGGTTACTTTACCTTTCCAACTCTTTATCTTTTGTACTTGATTCTAAATTTAGTTAATATACAAGTTTTAGATTTTATGTTTATTATGTGTCTCTAAAGTTTATGCTTTGGGTTTGGTTGAATTTTCTATGATTGTTTGTGTTTATTATTTGGCTATTTGATGTTATTATTTTGAGCAAGTTATTTAGCACTTTAACTCTTTAAATCATGATTAACTTGGTACCATTAATTGTGATTATCTAAAGGTGTTGTTTCTTCAATGAAAATTGAGATTTAACACTAGTTCAAGAAATGTTAAACCTAAGGAGTACACTCACGAGAGTAGAGGTGCACCTATGTGGTTTTAATGATTCATTTCATATAATTTCATAGAAAAAATGAACTTATAACTAATTTCATAATCACGAGAGTAGGTATGGATTAGCTATAAGTATAGTTGATTCACTGCGAAAGTAGGTTTCACATACATAAGGAAATTATGCCTGTGTATGACAACTATAACCAATCGTGTAATGGTATACTGAAAAAGAATAGTAACAAGTGCGATATTTTCGGCTAGGGCTTTCTTTTCTGCCGAGCACTACTTGCCGTCGGCATTCATGGCAGCCCTTCAGCCTTCGGCTGAGGGGCAAGGACCTTCCCCTATTGCAAGGAAGTCCTTCTCACAGTTGTTCTCCCAGCCTTAGGCGTCGCCGATACGGGTGCGGCCTGTTACAACATACAAGGGTGAGGCTGCCGTTATATTTTCAAAGGAGGATGCAGACAGGTTGGCCGCTCCTTTCCGCTGGACATTGGTGGGGAAATTTTCGCATGGGCGTCCAACATTGGAGGACATCCGAAAGTTCCTTGCTTCACTGAACTTGCGTGACCATGTTACGGTTGGTTTGATGGACTATCGCCATGTACTAATCAGGTGCAAGGCTGAGTCTGATTTCACTAGGCTATGGACACGAGGGATTTGGCACTTGGGAAGATATCCGATGCGTGTATTTCGCTGGACAAGGGACTTCCATGTCCATAAGGAATCACCTCTGGTTCCCGTTTGGGTGAACTTGCCAGCTTTGCCGATACATTTTTTTGACAAACACTCGCTATTTTTCATCCTTTCTCCAGTGGGTCAGCCATTGTTTTTGGATGCCGCAACGTCGGCAGGCACACGCCCAAGCGTGGCCAGGGTTTGTGTGGAATTGGATTTGTTGAAACCCATCTGCTCGCGGGTATGGGTGGCAGTGGAGGGTGAGTCTGGATTTTGGCAGCAGATCGTTATAGAGGACTTGCCTTCATATTGTACAAAATGCTGGCGGTTGGGACATGCGGTTGGAGATTGCAAAAGGAATGATGAGGAGTTTGCTGCCCGTCGGGTGCGACATACGGTCGCTTCTCGTGCGCCTCAAGCTGTCGCTGATGCTAAGGCGCAGGTGGAGACCTCTGCTATGGAGACCCATGCGGCTCCAGCGAAGGGGGCTATGGTAGTTGCCACGGAGGGGGAAGGACTGGGCCAAGGGCCTACGCGCGAGCTTGAGCGAGCAGTGGAGGAATTGCAGCAGCTTGAGGCGGCGGAGTGCGGGACACAATCTGCTGGAGTTGGGCAGTCTGCTGGGCCCGAGGTCATGATGCGTGGGGAGACAAGTGCTGCAGATGGGAGCCTGACCATGGGGAAGGATGAGGAGTCAGTTGAGCATAATAGGCAGCAGCGTGGGATGCAAAATGAGAGCTTTATCATGGAGCTCGACAAGGAGCTAGATCAGGCCGAGGGGCAGCAGCCGTTGCTGCCTGAACAGCTGGGAAGTGTTGATGAGCAGCCTTTTCGACCAGTGGATACCGGCCTGGACAGGGAGGATGGATATTCTTCGCAGTTGGTTAGGGAGGCAGGTGCAGAGGAGGGGGAGATTGCAGAGATATATGTTGAGTTGCCTCCCATGGCGGGCAATTTGTCTCCGAGGATGACTGTGAGACAGGAAGGTGTAGCGGAGGCGTCGGTCCAGGCTTTAAATATAGATACAGTCACTAAGGGTGTGGAGGGTTTTAAGCCAGGGCGAGGAAAAGGTGTCCGTGCATTCATCCCTTCCGATAGACAGCTCCGGTCCGCAACATCATCCTATAACTCCTTCCAGGTTTTGTCTTATGATTAATACACTTTTCTGGAATATTCAAGGGGTTTCCAAATCCCCAAATCTAAGAAGATTAGTAAATTTAATACGGACGTTTGGTGTTAAGTTTGCTATTATTTGCGAGGCCAAAACCGATGTGTCTAAAATTGATTTCATTCGTATGCGTCTAGCATTTGACTCGGTTATTACAAATTTGTCGGACGACATTTGGGTTTGTTATTGCGCTCCTTTCAGTTGCTCAATTGTAGGTAACTCAAGCCAGCACATCTCCCTTTCTATTCAACATCCCTTGCTCCCTGATCCTATTATTTTTTCATTTGTTCATGCCAAATGCTCCTTGGAGGAGCGAAGCGACCTATGGCAAAATCTTCTTGCGGACAAGCCTAGCTCCCTTCCATGGTGTATTGGAGGGGATTTTAATGTCATTATGGCACCCCATGAAAAATGCGGGGGCCGGCCGTTTGGTGTTCGGGAGGGGGTAGAACTTATGTCTTTCATGGAGGCGGCTGGTGTTTTTGACGTGGGTTTCTCAGGATCCAATTTTACGTGGTGCAACAATAGGAGAGGCAGAGCTAAAATTTCGAAGCGATTGGATAGAGTGCTAATCAATGGGGAGTGTGCTGAGGTCTCTTCCAGCATCTCTGTTGAGCATTTAGCAAGACATCCGTCAGATCATGCACCGCTACGGATTTCTTTTGCTACTCGTTTAGACAGCAAACCGAGGCCATTTCGGTTCTTGAATGTTTGGTTGTCTAGGGCAGACTTGTTGGAAGTCATTCGAGGAGCCTGGGATAGACCAGTGCAGGGAGCCCCTTTGCGTGTGTTGTGCCAGAAATTAATGGCGTCAAGACGGGCTATCCAAGACTGGAACAAACTCACTTTTGGCAATATCTTTGAGAAGGTTCGGGTGGCAGAGGCTGCGGTTTGCAGGACTGAAATAGAGGTGGAGGGCAATGCCTCTGAGATGGCGCAAAATGTTCTTCATCAGGCTCAGGCGGACTTAAGCCTAGCACTAGTCATCGAGGAGCAATTTTGGAGTCAAAAGGCCCGAGTGAAGTGGCTCCATAGTGGGGATAGGAACTCCAAGTTTTTTCATGCGGTGGTGAAACAAAGACGGATTCAGAGCGCCATCCATCGGATTAAAGATTCGCGGGGCGCCTGGGTGAATAGGGATGAGGACATAGCAAACGAGGCAATTGCGTTCTTCTCGGGCCTATTTTCTGAACCTACTGTTTTTGCATCGGATATGCTACACTTGATTCCTCCCTTGATCACGGAGGAGGAGAATAAGGCTTTGGAGGAAGTCCCATCCATGGCAGAGGTTAGACGAGTGGTTTTTGCAATGGATGGGGAGAGTGCTGCGGGACCGGACGGATTCACGGGTAAGTTCTTCACGTTCGCTTGGGATGTCATTGCTCAAGATATTTATAATGTGGTGCTGAGTTTCTTCTGTGGGGCTGAGTTGCCTAAGTTTATTACCTCCACCTCCATTGTGCTTATCCCTAAAGTGGCAAATCCCCAGGATTTTTCGATGTTTAGGCCGATTAGTCTTTGTAACTTTTTTAATAAGGTGCTATCTAGACTTTTGGCTGACAGGCTGTCTGCCATTTTACCGAAGATTATCTCCCCCCAGCAGTCAGGTTTTGTTAAGGGTAGGAATATCACGGAGAATTACTTGCTGGCCCAGGAGGTGCTGTCGGGTATTGGCAAGGCCTCGAGAGGGGGTAATGTTGCGTTAAAATTAGACATATCTAAGGCATACGATAGGGTGTCATGGACTCATATTGTGAGCGTATTACGGCGGTTTGGTTTTGGAGAGCAATTCATAGACAGGGTTTGGAGGTTGCTATCTAATGTGTGGTTCTCAGTCATTGTCAATGGGGTCTCGCATGGATTTTTTAAATCGGCTAGGGGACTTCGGCAGGGGGACCCTCTATCCCGGCATTATTTGTCATAGGAGCTGAGGTGCTCTCACGGGGTCTGAATAGTCTTGCGCATCAATCCGGATTTGTGGGGTTTCGGGTTCCACACGGGTGCCCTCCTATCACTCACTTGGCCTTTGCTGATGATGTAATCGTCTTTGTAAACGGTTCGTCAAGGTCTCTGAAGCGTGTTATGCGGGTGTTGTAGTTGTACCATCAATCCTCGGGACAACTGGTTAATGCTCAAAAGAGTGGGTATTTGGTGCATCCGTCGTTGCCTCCGTCTCGACGCAGAGTGATTGAGCGGATCACGCAGTTTGCCAGGAATTCATTTCCAATTCGTTACTTGGGATTTCCCCTATACTTAGGTCGGTGTAGATCGTCGTATTTTGGGGCAGTCAGCCAAGCTATCATAGGAAGGGTGTTGTCGTGGAAGTCGAGGCTTCTCTCTCCAGGTGGAAAGTTGATACTTATCAAACATGTCCTTGCGTCTGTTCCTGTTCACTTGCTTTCGGCAGCAGTGGTACCTAGCTCGGTCTTCTCGATGATAGAAAAGGTTTGTGCAAATTTTCTATGGGGCTCAATGGCGGAAAAATCAAAGTTCCACTGGATACGATGGTCTCAGCTATGCTACCCCGTGGAGGAGGGTGGGGTAGGTTTTCGAAGACTTCGGGATGTCTACAGAGCCTTTTCATGTAAGTTGTGGTGGGGGTTTCGGACTGGAGCTTCACTTTGGGCGTCTTATATGCAAGCTAAGTACTGTAGGGAGCAGCATCCTTGTCAAGTGCCTCTCAGAGTATCTGTTACGGCTACTTGGAGACGAATGTGGTATGTTAGTCAGCAGGTGGAGCTATCAATGTTATGGCATATTAATGGGGACGCCTGTCACTTTTGGTACGACAATTGGGTAGGCAGTGGTGCTTTATCTCTCAGCTCGACAGTCATCCCCGATCTCTCCTTTGGGGACTTTATCACAAATGGAACATGGGATGCCCAGTTGCTATCGCGGGCCTTACCACCAGGGATCATTCCCTTAATCTTACAACATCCCATACCTGACGGTGGTCGCGCAGCTGAGCCTGTGTGGATGCCATCAACATCTGGGAAATTCACGCTAGCGTCGGCTTTTGGGGAGGTTCGTCAAGCCTGCAACACTTCTGCGGTTCTATCACACGTCTGGCATCATCGGATACCGTTGAAGGTATCTTTCTTCATGTTACGCTTATTGAGGGGAAGGTTGCCAGTAGCGGATGCCCTCTGCCAGCTAGGTTTTCAAATGCCGTTGAAGTGTCTTTGTTGTCGGAGCCCATCTTGCAATCTATTGAGCATGTGTTTGCAACGGGACAGATTGCCATGGAAATCTGGGGATATTTTGGGGGTGTGTGTGGCGTGGCTAGTACAGGATCCTTACTGCGAGCTCGGATGGCGGCATGGTGGTTTGTGGAGCAGCGATCGGAAAGGAGGCACTTCTTGTTCAAAATTCTTCCTAGTCTCATCTGCTAGCATATCTGGAAGGCTAGGAATAAAGCCATTTTTGAAGATAAACCCTTGCAGTCGGCAGATATTGTTCGGGCCATATTCAAAGAGGTGAAGATGCTGGTGGAGATTCAGTTTAAGGGCAATGTTGGGGTTAATACGTTTCTTCAGTTGTATGAATGGTCCTCTCACCCAGCGCGCACGTTTGGCTTCCAATTGATACGTTGGGCAGTTCCAGAGGTCGGGAGGCTAATGCTGAATACGGACGGGTGCTCAAAAGGTAACCCGGGTCTGGGCGGTGGTGGTGGTGTCCTACGGGATTCGTCAGGAAGCCCTCTATTTGCTTTCTCAGCCTTTCTGGGGGTTACCTCTAGTTTACGGGCGGAGACTATGGCCCTGTTGATTGGGCTTCGCGAGTGTGGTCAGAAGGGGTTTGGTAATGTGGGCATCCAGCTAGACTCCTTGGTCTTGGTGGGGATTCTGCGGAAGCAGTTTCAGTGTCCTTGGCATGTTCGGCGGGAGGTGGGGCAGATTTGGCAGTTGCTGGGTGAATCCCCGCGGATAATTCATTGTTACAGGGAGGCGAACAATGTTGCTGATATTCTATCTAATGTGGGAGTAGCTCACCCTGAGCATAAGGTTAGGGTTTATGACCACATCCGACTGATTCCATAGATGGCTCGTGGTGCAATCCGGCTAGATAAACTAGGAGTGCCTTCAATTAGGAAGTTCAGGATGTGATAGGGTTTGGGTTTGGGTTTGCGTAATTTCTGCTACTATTGTAAATTTTGGTTCGAATCAATAATATTGCTACATTTAAATAAAAAAAAAGGAAATTATGCCATAACTAGCCAAGATAGTAGTACTCAATGATCCAAAAGTAGCACTTGCATGAGTAGTTAGGGATACCATAGCCTAAGGAGCTTTTATTTACTATTTTCTTGCATAAGTTTAGCATAGTTTTATCTCTTTTAATTCATTGATCGTCTAAATAATAGAGAAGCTTTAGTAGTGTCGGTAATTGTCCAATCTTCCTCGTGGAATCGACTCGATATATGCCCTAAACTATTAATTTGACCTGTATACTTGCAGTCAAAATGGGTATATTTCAGAATTAAACTTGTACTTATATAAAAGTTCTGTCAAGTTTTTGACGCCGTTGCCGGAGAAGATTTGTGGCAATATCGGCGTGAAGAGCAACTTTATTAGATTGGACATTTTATTAGTTTTCTAGTGTGTTAATTAAGTATAGTTTGTTGTGTGTTTATTGAGTTAGTCTTAAATGTTATTTTCTTTTATTTTAGTGTTTATTGTGTGTATGTGTTTTACAACCTATTCTTCTTACTAATCTTGCTCTTAAGTTGTTTAAAAGCAATTTTAGGTAATGAGGAGGGTAGGTTAATATAGAGGACAACGCATGAGAAGTGGAAGATCAGCAATGGATGGTTACTACGTGCAAAGCTTCTTGAATAGAGGTAACCAAGAAATTACTGAAGGTATGTCATTTGAAGATGGTTTAAGGTGCTTAAAGGCTAAACTTGATGTTATAACGTTACAAATTCAAATGGATGCCATTATGCATGAAATTGAGCAAAAGAGAAATGTTAATGTTTTTAATTCTAATCATGTGATTTATGACTTGTGTGGAGGTTATCATGCTACTTATACATGTATGCAAGTACAAAATGTGGATTATTATGATGAATTGGGGCATTATAATTCTTGTTTTGATCAATATGGTCCTAATATGGGCAATTCTTCTACTTTTGGTTGGGATAATCAATGTACTTATAGTGATTCTCCATGTTTTTATGATTATCCACCCGAATGTGTCCATTATGAATCAAAACCATCTTGGAAATTGGCAATAGAAATGTTAGTTAATGCACTTTCACCTTTGGAATTAGAAAGTGAACCAGTAACTAACGATTCTAAGCCATCATGGGAGTTAGCTATAGAAAAGCTAACAAATGCGACCTCCAACCGTTTTGATAGGGTTGAGGAAGGGTTAGATGAATTAGCTTCTCACTTTGGTAGAATACAAGACCAATTATATGCATTGTGTGAAGTTATTTCCTCTAATGATATGCAAAATGACCCTATTATGAATGGTGGGAATGTTGTATGTGACAATGGATTAAATTTTGATCAAAATAATGAATCTAATTTGAGTTTCAATGAAAAAATGTTCATTTCACATGATAATACCTTTGGAACTAACATTGAACCTCAAGGGGTGAGCCTTAACGACTCATTTGTCACCCTCTCTTGAGGAATGTGTTGATAGTATAGGTTCTAAAGGTATTATAACCCAAGAAAGCCATGTAGATGTTCCTTTGGTGAGTTCTTAAGTGATACACATTCAAGGTAATATCTATGAATCACTTGAAATAGGTAAGTCACTTCCACATCTCACATCATTAGAACATGTAGCTTTTGCTATTAAGCCACGTTTTAATTATCCACCATAACAAAAAATAGTGGATTATTCATTAACTAAACCTCCTTGATAATGAGGTTATATAGTCAAGCTAATGACTATAAAGAAGCGCTTGTTGGGGGGCAACCCAATGATTTCTTGTTTTAAGTAGGTTTTAGTTGTTTAACTAGTGTTTTTGTGTATTTTATAGGTGGTAATGGCAAGGGTTCATGCAAATTGTTTCAAGTGCAAAAGAGTGTAGAAGGAAGCAAAAAGGGAGTTTTCATGTTCATTTGATGCATTTGATGCATTTAAAGTGATTTATGCTAAAATTATATTGATGCATGATTTCATGTTTCTAAGTGCATTTGGTTGAGAAAAGCACCTTTTTATGGTTTAAAGTGAATTTTTTTCTTAAAGAACATGAAAACAGTCGAAAATCGAGTGAGTGTGGAAACTTGATCGCGCAGGGAACTGGAGAAATCAGAGATTTCTGCATGAAATCCAGCCAATTTTAGGGAGGATTCACGGCCGGATTGACAGGGGACTTAAAAAAAAAATTTCTAGCTCTCTGGCCAAAATCCGGCCAAAAACCCGGCTAAATATCCGGCCAAAATCGCGCACAAGAGGGGAATCCGCGAACGGATTCCCCATTTCCTTCTTCCTTTCTTCTTCAACTTTCACACACACTCATACCCCAAAACACACACTACTCACCAAAATCCCTCTTTTCAACATCAAATTTTCAAACTAACTTCACCAAAACACTTGCCCTTACCTCTAGAGATGATTTCATAGATTAAACTTCTTCAAAAACAAGATTTAATTCGGATTTGAGCTTGGCAAGAACAAAGGTTTCAAATTTTTGAATTCTCCATTTCAGGGCCGAATTAGAGTGAGATTTTAGGGGGTTTCTTCACCATTTGCATCCATAATCATCAAACAACAAGTTGAGGTAACAAATCTTCACCAAATGTTGTCATTTAAATTTTGCCATTTTTCACTTTTTTCTCATTTTTTGGGCAATTTTGAATTTCTTTATTTTAAGATGTTTGGTGCTTTACATTGTGCTTATTAAGGTTATTGATGATTATTGGTGATATTTAACTCAACGGTTTGTGATTATTTGGTGAATTTAGCAATTTTTAGCTAATTTTGAGGATTAATGTGACTTGATAATTATTAGCTAAATTCTTGAGCTAATTGGATTGAAGGAAAATTAATGAGATTAATGAATTGCTCTAAGATATTTGCATGCTAAATTTAGGCTTAATTTGCTTATCTCTTGATTTTTTGGCATTTTTATTCTAGAATCTTTGGTGAAAAGTGAATTAATGACCTTTTAAAACCTTAAACTCATGGTTAAGGTGTTATTTAGCATTTAATTATGCTTATTTAAGTCATTAAGATGGGAGTGAGTTGTGTGTTTGTGTGTTTGCTTAATTGCTTCCTCTAATTATATGGGCATTATATGTTCAAATGTTTTATTTGGGGAAAATATAAGAGCACTTGTCTTTGATAATCAATTTTAATACTTACTTATGATGTTGATTGCTACTTATCATGTAAGTAAGTTAATGAGTTTGTCTCTTTAAAGATAAAGGTTAATGCGACCAAGTGTTCGTTATCCTTTATTTAGCAATGTACCAATTAGTTGAAGTTAATGCTTAAAAATTTTATTTAGGTGCAATGGCTTACACTAAGAAAGTCGGAGTGAAATCTCCACCTCCCAAGAGGAAAGGAGAAGCCTCTACGTCTACTTCTAGACCACCGTGTATGAAGAGAAAAGCAAGTAGACGACTTGTGCTTGAAGTTGAACCATCATCTGAAGAGAAGACTCAACAACACGAAGAGCAACAAGAGGAACAAGAGGAGCAAGTTCCTTATGATAGGTCGCGCTTCACCCCCGCCGAAAATGAAGCTTGGGATAATTCGAGGAGGAGAGCTAAGGTATTGGTGGAGAAAAATGTCACTCCGAATATTGAGGAGGTCTACCATCTCAAGGCCTCCTTTGCCAAATTGGGATGGGAGAATTTCTTCAACATCCCAAATATTTATTATGAGGAGCTTGTCTGAGTATTTTACGCCAATGTGGAGGGCAAGCATGCTTTTCACTTCGACACGGAAGTGATTACAAGCACAATGCGAGGAACCAGAGTTCGAATCCATAGAACTCATTTGGAAAGCTATCTTCAAGTTTCTGACGTTGGGTATAAGGTGAATTTGAAGAAAGCATTCAAACCGCGCGATTTGGACTCTTGGAATATGCTAGAGGCACTTGTACGTTTGGAAGTTGAGTACAAGTCTATTCGAAAGACTGGGCAATATTCTGTGTTGACTTCTTCCTTTTCGGAGTTGCACCATCTTCTTATCTACTTGTTACCTCCAATATCATTCCGAGAGCAAGTGGAACTAATAAGGCGTGTACATGTGACATCTATTTCTTGGATAAAATGGAGCATGGCTTAGGCAACATCAAAGGCATTCCATTGGGAAGCATTATCACCAACCACATGTGGCCTGTGGTTTGAAATAATGACGTCAAACATGCTTTCCCATATGCTCGGTTCTTGACCTTAGTGTTTCAAAAGGCTGGAGTTAATTTCTCTAATGCTATCCCTACATGCCTCAAGAAGAAGGACATTTTCACATTGGATTTTTGCAGGTTTCTTTTGAAGAGTAAAGATGTGGGTAGTCCTTCAACTCAAGGAGATGCTCAAGGTGACATTCGGCAAGAGGAAGAAGTTGAAATTACACGTATTGAGGAAACTCAAGGGGTCGAGACAACTGTCCCACCGGTCTCAACTGATCCGTCCTTCTCACGTCGCACATCTTCACCTCAAGACACTCGATCATTTCTCAAGAAGATAATGGATAAGTTGTTTTGCATAGAGGCCGAAGTGAAGAAGAGTAGACAAGAGGACAAACGAAATTCCGAGCGTCTTCGTCGCATTGAGGCCAAACTTAGCATTGAATCTCCTCCGACTCCATCCTCTTCACCTGATCAAGCGGCTACTTGAGAGAGTGCTAGTCACCACTTGACATTGCTGCTATTTTTCTTTTGTTTTCCTTAGTGCTTTTGATGTTTATCTTTTAGTGGTTTTTCTTACTTCTTTTGTATGAACTCATCCAAGTGATCTTCATTTATATTATGATTTTAGTGTTTCAAGACTTCTTAAGGTTGGAAATTCAGCACTTGGCCATGGATTTGGATAACACAAGTTCATATCGGGAGTATTTTCTCTTACTCTTTATTTATTTTCCTTTTCTCACATTGAAGAAAATGTGAAGTTTAAGTGTGGGGGAGCGAAATATTTGAACTTGCATTCCAATACCATGTGATGATATTTTGTGGATTTAAATGCTTAGAAATGTTGGAATTGTGTTTTGAAATATTGCCATGTGGATAATTTTCTTGAAATTGGGTTTGTTGGCAGGGAGTTTCGTCCATTTATAAGGTGAAACTCTATCAAAATTTTTCTCAAATCTTTTTCAATATTTCATTATGGCCCAAAAATTCTTCAAATTTTTGCACTTTTATTTAAAAAAGGGCCAAATTGTTTCAACTTTAAGTGTCTAATTCTTCCACTTGTTGAAACTTTATGTGTATTTTGGAAGATTTAGTCCTCATTTGACTTGGAAATGGTTATTATGCAATTTTGGATTTTTGCATTTTAGAAAGTATATCTGGTAAAGTGAGAAAAATTATGCTTATAATTTTGCATGTTTAATGAGATTTCTCCTCTTTACTTAATTTTGCAAGTAAATGATTGATATAGTCAATAAAGGCTATAATTTTCCTTTGATTATTCTTGTGTATTTGTTAAGAGGGAATATCTATTTATTGTCTTTTACTTTTGAAAAAGAAGAAAAAAAAGGAAAAAAGAAAAAGAGTTTTTGTTCTACTCCAATGACTCATGTACCGAGTAATCGGGGGTTGGCATCTACAAATGTCGATATTCGTGTAAAAAGGTACTTGAATTAAGAGTATGCATAGCAACTTAAATATGTGAAATGTTGAGTAACCGGGGATCTTCACCTAAAAGTGTCGATTTTCGCGTCAAAAGGCATTTTCACTATTTGAGTAAAAATCAATGTTTAAACATAGAATATGTGTTTTGTGGACTTTTAGCGCAATTAAATGTTTCTTATAATTATAATATGCATGAACAAATGTATTCAATATTTCAAAAATAAGATAAAAATTTGTATATATTGTGATTCATTATTTGCAGCAGTTATCAGGGTCATTTAATGGCATAAAATTGTAAAATCGTTAACATAAGATGTAAAACTATAACACGTATATGCAAATATATAGAATAGACAATCAATGTGTATTTAGTCAAATAAATAAATGAATATTTACTTCACTAGTAAATTGTATGGTTAGACATATAAATGGAGTTCAATATTAAGCAAATAAGATTTATCAGAAAGGAAATACAAATAGCATCATTTTTTTAAAAGATTTTATCATAGAAATGGTGAAGGAAACTATAAAAAAATTTCAAATAGTTTTGGGGGTACAGTAGTGGAACAAGATAGAATATTTTGAAAATTCTAGAAGGAGAGGGGAGGAAGGGAGGGTAAAAATTTGGCAATTATAAAAACCTAAACTTTGTATAGCTTGTTTTATAGCTTTTAAAAAGTGATCGGGTGCAATTTCAACCCCTAAAAACAATGTGTCTCCGCCCCTAAATATATAGTCCTCACCAACTTATACGAACTAGGGGTAGATGAAGTTGATATTTGGTGGGACTTTATGTTTGTTAAATTCTTTGCTTGATTTAGTGCATCATCAAATAACTTTGTTGTACTCTAGCAAACTAACTTAATGTACAAAAAAATCACTTATTCTGTAAGTAATACTAAATGTAAGTGTACCCTAAATCTCAGAAAAAGTGAAACAACAGTATACAACCGTATTGAACTCAATTGCACCTACATCCCCAAACTTATATTTTGTGAAAATGGGTTTACAAAATCAAGACCCATTTTGATGAAACTGTTGAGCATTACGAAGCTTGCTTAGTAGCCAAAGGGTACACTCAAGAGTATGGCATAAACTATATAGAAACTTTTGCTCCACTAGCTGGATTGACATCTATCCGCTGTCTCTTAGCTATTGCTTCAATTCGTAAATGGAAGCTTTTCCAAATGGTTGTTAAAAACGCCTTCCTTTATGGTGATTTAATAGAAGAGGTTCATATGCATCCTCCTGGCTATCATTCTCCTCATAAGGTTTGTAAACTTTGACGAGCCTTGTATGGACTAAAGCAAGATCCCAGGGCTTGGTTTGCCAAATTCAGTTCCACTCTTGCTCAATTTGGTTTTGTTTCTAATTGATAAGGTGTAAATTGTAGTTCATTTATTAGTATAAATTGCTAGTTAATTATGTTATTTGAGCTTTATCTTGGATAGAAATTACTTAATTTTTCTTGTATATTTTTCTAAAACGTTAAGAGCTCAATTGAAGAGAAAATGGACTAAAAATGTGGTGTGAAGTAGCAATAAAAAGGGAAAAAGTCAAGAGGAACGGGTTTGGCAGGATTGATATGTTTTAGGATTTGATGATAACTTGAGCTACACAAAGCGGATTTAGATGATTCTTAATTCAATTTGAAGCTAAGAGAATGCTCTACAACTCGTATGAAGACATCAAAGTTTGGTTCTCTCATTTTCATAGTAAAAAATCCAAATTACTGAAGTACAAGTGCGCTGCGATGCTCTTACAACCAGGTCTCAATATTTTAGGAATATCTTAGTGTCTAGACCTCCAAATGACTTGATTCTTATGGCATTGGAAAGCGTGTTAAAAAGGCTACAACTTTCATGTTTTGATCAAGAACTGATTCAACCTATTTGATTGAGCTTTTGAGGCTCAAAGTCCAGCATTGGACTTGGCACCGGACTTCGCGCCGAACATTGCTAGATTCTTTTATGCTTCTTGCTTGGCCCGAAGACCAGCGCCGGATGTTGGCCTATCATTGGGCTTCGGGCTGGTCTTCATTGAGAAAAAGTGTGGAAATGTGATTTTTTTAGTGTAATAAAGCCTATTCCTACCCTAGTTAGGATATATCTCCAACAAACTATAGATAGGGGTTCTTTAAATCATTTTTAGGGTGGAAAACATTAGTCTAGACAAGTTTAACATCTTTTCCTAGTTTTTTCATGAGAGATCAAGATCAAATAAAGGCAAATCAGAGAGTGCGCAAGAAGATAAGATTGGAGCGAGCAACTGAGAAGTTTTCTTACTCTTTCTCGCATCTTTGCAGCAACTCTTTGAATTTGTGGTTATAATTGTCAAATCATGTTGAACTAAATTGTTTCTAGAGTTAGAGTTTTGATGAAAGAATTTGATTCATTCTTTTAGTTTAATTCCTTGTCTTTTACTATGATTTATTTATCTTGTTCTTAATGCATATTTATGCCTAATCGCCATGAATATAAATGTTGGGTTTGTATCAAATTGAGAAAGGAGATACAACGATGCATTAGATAGATAAATACACGTAGACTAATCACAAGAGTAGGTTAAGGTATGCATGATGCATCTATATCACTGAGAATCTTAATGGGTTTAATTGAACTTTTATGACCATCGAGAGAGGCGTAGGATTTAATTAAACACACTTTAGATGCATCGAGAGGTGGTCTAAAATATATTCATGTAATGCATTTATAGTTTGTTAAGAAATTAACTAGATAATTGATTCAAATTCTAGATTAAAACATGAAACCCTAAACTCGCGTCTATTGTTTCTCATCACTACTTTATTTGCATTGATAATTTTATTTTTTAGTTAGAAAATGAAACTCTTGAATTTGAATTTTATTATTTTGTTAGAATAATTAAAGTAGAAAATTAATTGGTCCCTGTGGGTTCAACCCTGGAATACTCCAGATAATTTATTACTTCAATAGACCCTGTGTGTTTGCAGGAATTCATCGATCAATTTTTTGGCGCCGTTACCAGGGATTATTTTATTTTATTTTGTCTTATTTTATTTCTAGTTCTTCACTTTTAGTTTTGACTTTTCTTGTTTAGGTGTTTGGTGTATGACCCGATCTCAAAAAGGTAATTTGAATTTTGACCCAGAATTTGAAAAAACTGTGAAGTATTTGAGGAAACAAACTCGCTTGCAAAAATAAACTTTGTAACCATTTTCACTAGGATTCCATATTACCTTAGAGCTGAGTCGGCAAGGCTGACGACGAAGAGATGGCTGAGGAGAATAGAAATAATGACAATAATCAACAGCAGGTAGTGCAACCACCCGTAGGACTTCGTCTTCGAGACATCCAACATCCTGTGATCGCGGCTTCTTCCCACTACATCAGACTAAGTGAAGAAGCAAGGAACTATGAGCTCAAAACGATGCACTTTAGCATTTTGCCTGCTTTTCATGGTTTAGCCAATGAAGATCCACTCTCCTTCATAAGAGAGTTTTATTTGGTGGTCCAAACTTTCCCTTTGAGTGGAGTATCCGAAGATGACTTACGAATGAGGTGCTTCTGATATAGGAAACCCTAGGGGAAGACCCTCCTAGAACCTCCCAACCTTGTAATTATCAGAGTTGGATCTTTTCTCCCAACAGAAATTGAACTCGATTGTTCTCATGAACTCAAGACCTCTGACACACAAAGGTAATCAGCAACCTTAAGCAAATAAGGATGGATGAAGCGACACCACGATTAGAGAACAAGCTAATCGATAAAGTCTGATTTGAATCCTAAGCCATGAACTCAAGAATTCAAGAGTAAGTTCGATTAAGAACTTGAAGGAAAATTCCTCACGATTTCTGGTTGTAATATTCTCTGTCTTTTACTCTTACAAGAGGTGCCTTTTTATAGGCTAAAACTAGGGCAAAATCCGGCCCACATAAACCTAGAAGAGATTCGGTCCGCATAAAAGAGCTTAAAGAGCCAGCTCTTTAAGGCTTTCCGATAAGGCCCGATAAGTAATAAAATACTCAACGCCTAACAACTACTAAACGGGACAGTTTTAAAACAACTACCAACTAAGCTAACAAGTATGAGATCATTCTTTCACTTTAAACGTACAAGTGAACAAAGTAACTTCATGGTCCATCAAATCTTCAAACTTAGCTTGCTCCTTGCTTGTATGGTGAATGATCAAGGCTCGTAAAGCTTCCTTCACCCTCTTGGATCTTGATATTGTCATCGGACCGCCAATATGGACCAAAGGATCCTTGACCCAAGGTTGAAGTTAATTATTGCACACCCGTATCCGCATCATTCCCTCTTTCCTCGAAAAGATTCGTCCTCGAATCTTCAAAGTCTCCTCTTGAAAGTGAGTTGTCCACAAATCGATGGTGCGCTTAAAGGACAGCAGTGTTGGAAGTAGACGAATGAGTACGAGCCATGTTGCATGTCGTTTGGTCAGCTTTGGGAAGCGCTCAAACAAGGACATGCGCCAAGGTAGGAAAGAACTTGTGTACGGCGTGTGAAAATCCCAAGTGGCAATCCAAAACTCTCTAATTAGCCTTTGGTCATGAAGCTTCACATTGACACCTTGATTGTTCAAAGGTGTAAAATCCAGCACAAGTTGACATTGATTTGAATCATCTTGCATGGATAAATTGGGAACAACTTGTTGCATTGATGAGACACTAAACAACTCGTGAAGGACAGCTTTGGGATCTTGCGTGACACACAATTTCTCATATTCCAACATATAAGGTAGCAAACAATTGAATTTCACTTCATGAGGGTTACTCGAACTAGCACAAGTTGAAGCTGGCAAATTGAGCACTTGGCCACCAGCTTTTGGCTGTGTGAATAAGCATGAAAGATCACCACCTTTAGTTGGAATAAGCACGAAATCAGGTTGTAAGTCTTTAATCAAAACTGAAAAATTTTGGACAGCTTTACAACCTACAAAAACAAAATAACCTTCAACTTGAAACAAATTAGAAATTGGGTAAAGAAGTAATGGTACATCATCAACTAAATGGTAAGAAGGTATAGAACAAGTTTTAAATGTGAATACTCCCTTTGCCACTTCATTATTCCTTCCACCAATTGATTCAACTTGAGAAGGCATTGCTAGCCTTTTACACTTTTCTTCAAAATCTGGATAAGAAATACAAGTGTTAGGATGGAAATTATACTCAAAAGAAGGTAAAGATGATGAATGACCCATAGGTAGCAAATGAGAGTCAAATTTCGGAATTCTCCCTTCATGGTGGATTTGACGTGATTCCCCTTTGGTATGGACAGATTTGAATTGAAATTGTTCCATGAGATGATTCCAGATAGATTCAATTCCTAAAAGACAAACTCCATGGAAACTAGTGAATTGTACAAGTGACTTTGGAATGGAGCATGGCATGACTAACTTCACTTGACTTTACTTAATCTGCACAAATGAAGAAACACTAAATAAAGCAAAGGTAAGTTCGTTAGAAAAACAATAAGCCCTCACATTTTTGCTCAAAATCGTCTCACTTTCTCTCTTTTCTTCCTTTTTACCACTCATCTCATCAGATTTTTCCATCTCTTTATCTAGTTTAACGCCCTCGATTGTTTTCTCATCATCAACCTCCTCAACAAATGGTTCAATAGGATGAGATACTCCTTTGTTG
The DNA here is from genome assembly GCF_036785885.1 of Coffea arabica. NCBI lineage: Eukaryota > Viridiplantae > Streptophyta > Magnoliopsida > Gentianales > Rubiaceae > Coffea > Coffea arabica. Next base: position 42,320,354 of record NC_092318.1, on the reverse strand, counting down.
GGAATAGGGTCAACTATCTCCTTCTTAGAAAACTCACTTTGATAGCATCCATTTGACTCCATTTGTTTTTGGTGTAGAAGACGTTGATATGTCTCCCAAAATGACTCCGCATGAGGTGGTTCAACTCTAAGTTTAGTCTTAGAAAATGCTGAATGAACCTTCTTATCACCTCTTGCATAAACCGGCTTTAAAGAGGTAGATTGCATGGAACCCCTCCTCTTGAGAGATTCATTCTCTTGCTTGAGTTTATGTTCGTTCTCTCGATTGTACAAGTCCGTGGTATAATGGAAGGGTACAAATCGTTTCCTCATCACTTGCTTCATTTCAGTCCAAGTGGCAATCGGTTGTTCCCTATTTCTCCTTCTTGTGGCACATACTTGCTCCCACCAAATAGATGCATAATCTTGAAATTCAATAGCTGCAAGTTTCACCTTTTTCTCTTCGGAGTAAATGTGGACTTCAAACACTTGCTCAACTCGCCTAACCCAATCCAAGTAAGCTTCAGGATCATTTTTCCCATGAAAGGTAGGCATCTTAGTCTTGATGGAACCAAGATTATCATCGGTTCTCCTAGGTCGATCTCGGCCTTCCCTCGCTTCCCGGTGACTTTTCCTTGATCGGAATGAGGTGTTAGAATGATACCCCTCATCATCCACATCATGCCCAACACTCTGAGCACTTGAAGCCCTATTGGGAATATCTCCAGTATCTCGCATCTCAATGGCAGCCACCCTGTCGGATAGTTGTGTCACCACAAATTCAAGCCTCCCCGCTTGTTTTTGGAGAGTTTGGAGCACCAATTTGAGTGACACGTCTGTCTCAGACGGCTCGGCCATGTTCCCCTCTTGAGACATATTGTCAAACCTGCAAAACAAATGTATCCTAGTCTACCTTGCAAAGCACTCGTGTATCACTCAAGAAAACACACTTACTCTCAATTTTCCTTCTCGAAGTTCTTAAGACAATTCAACTCTAAAAAATTCCAGAATTAATTACCCTATAAGTAATAAGACACAAAGCAGAATTTTTGCGAATCCTAGAAAACAAAAACTCTACCTGAAACTGGAACTTTTTTTTTTCAGCTGTTGTTTTGCTGAGTTTCTGGTCAGTATTTTGGAGTATAAATGGTGCTTTTGGGGTGCTCAAATAATGTACGAACCAGTCCTCAAATTTCAGTCAAATCGGGTTGCAAAACTAGCTCAACCGATTTTAGAAACTCAAGAACTCCCAAGGTGGTTTGTGCTAAGGTGTTTGGTTTGGTTTTGAAAACGGAATTGGGTGTGTTTGGGGCTGGTTAGGTTGTTTAGGGTCTTTGGAATTCAATCAAGATTGGAACTCAAGAGTTGGAAACCAATCAAAATTAGGAAACTCAAGTTTTGGGAAATCAACCAAGATTTGGAGACTAATCAAGATTTGGGAACCCACCAAGAATTGGAAACTCACGATTTTTTTTTGGAAACTTGATTTCCTTTGTATGAGAGCCAATTCCTTCTCTTCTTCCTTTTTTTTTTCTTTCGTTTTTTTTTCTTTTTTTTTTCGGCTCTTCAAGGAACACAAATTCAGATCACACCAACAAGTTCAAGAAAACGGATGAAAGGTTATGCCAATTCCAAGAAAACCCTAGTTCTTGGTTTATTGTTCAAGAAATTTCAAAACAAGACTTGGTGGTCCAAGAAGTTCAAGAATTTGTTCAAGAAACACAAGAATTTCCCCAAATTATGTTGCGGTGTCCAGGGTTTGCAAAAACAACAACCAATTCTCAAGAAATAGGCAAATCAGAATTTCAGCAATACTCAAAAGAAAATTCCAGCAATACTCTAGCAACTTGAACACTAAACAATATAAGGTACGTGACTTTTTTTTTTTTTTTTGTCTTTAAACCCTAACAACCCAAACACAAGTATAACAAACCCAAGAACTTGGACAGAAAACACAAAAAGACAACACCCAAACAAATTTTTTTTTTACTCGGATGAACAGTAACGTGAACAGTACGCTACAGCACGGTGAACAGTAACGATGAACAATAATCTCTACAGTTTTTTTTTTTTTTTTTTTTGTGGAAAAAAAGACAAACTAGCAAGATATGAACAACTTCAATTAAAAGAGAATTAACCTGATGCTCTGATTACCAACTGATATAGGCAACCCTAGGGGAAGACCCTCCTAGAACCTCCCAACCTTGTAATTATCAGAGTTGGATCTTTTCTCCCAACAGAAATTGAACTCGATTGTTCTCATGAACTCAAGACCTCTGACACACAAAGGTAATCAGCAACCTTAAGCAAATAATGATGGATGAAGCGACACCACGATTAGGGAACAAGCTAATCGATAAAGTCTGATTTGAATCCTAAGCCATGAACTCAAGAATTCAAGAGTAAGTTCGATTAAGAACTTGAAGGAAAATTCCTCACGATTTCTGGTTGTAATATTCTCTGTCTTTTACTCTTACAAGAGGTGCCTTTTTATAGGCTAAAACTAGGGCAAAATCCGGCCCACATAAACCTAGAAGAGATTCGGTCCGCATAAAAGAGCTTAAAGAGCCAGCTCTTTAAGGCTTTCCGATAAGGCCCGATAAGTAATAAAATACTCAACGCCTAACAACTACTAAACGGGACAGTTTTAAAACAACTACCAACTAAGCTAACAAGTATGAGATCATTCTTTCACTTTAAACGTACAAGTGAACAAAGTAACTTCATGGTCCATCAAATCTTCAAACTTAGCTTGCTCCTTGCTTGTATGGTGAATGATCAAGGCTCGTAAAGCTTCCTTCACCCTCTTGGATCTTGATATTGTCATCGGACCGCCAATATGGACCAAAGGATCCTTGACCCAAGGTTGAAGTTAATTATTGCACACCCGTATCCGCATCATTCCCTCTTTCCTCGAAAAGATTCGTCCTCGAATCTTCAAAGTCTCCTCTTGAAAGTGAGTTGTCCACAAATCGATGGTGCGCTTAAAGGACAGCAGTGTTGGAAGTAGACGAATGAGTACGAGCCATGTTGCATGTCGTTTGGTCAGCTTTGGGAAGCGCTCAAACAAGGACATGCGCCAAGGTAGGAAAGAACTTGTGTACGGCGTGTGAAAATCCCAAGTGGCAATCCAAAACTCTCTAATTAGCCTTTGGTCATGAAGCTTCACATTGACACCTTGATTGTTCAAAGGTGTAAAATCCAGCACAAGTTGACATTGATTTGAATCATCTTGCATGGATAAATTGGGAACAACTTGTTGCATTGATGAGACACTAAACAACTCGTGAAGGACAGCTTTGGGATCTTGCGTGACACACAATTTCTCATATTCCAACATATAAGGTAGCAAACAATTGAATTTCACTTCATGAGGGTTACTCGAACTAGCACAAGTTGAAGCTGGCAAATTGAGCACTTGGCCACCAGCTTTTGGCTGTGTGAATAAGCATGAAAGATCACCACCTTTAGTTGGAATAAGCACGAAATCAGGTTGTAAGTCTTTAATCAAAACTGAAAAATTTTGGACAGCTTTACAACCTACAAAAACAAAATAACCTTCAACTTGAAACAAATTAGAAATTGGGTAAAGAAGTAATGGTACATCATCAACTAAATGGTAAGAAGGTATAGAACAAGTTTTAAATGTGAATACTCCCTTTGCCACTTCATTATTCCTTCCACCAATTGATTCAACTTGAGAAGGCATTGCTAGCCTTTTACACTTTTCTTCAAAATCTGGATAAGAAATACAAGTGTTAGGATGGAAATTATACTCAAAAGAAGGTAAAGATGATGAATGACCCATAGGTAGCAAATGAGAGTCAAATTTCGGAATTCTCCCTTCATGGTGGATTTGACGTGATTCCCCTTTGGTATGGACAGATTTGAATTGAAATTGTTCCATGAGATGATTCCAGATAGATTCAATTCCTAAAAGACAAACTCCATGGAAACTAGTGAATTGTACAAGTGACTTTGGAATGGAGCATGGCATGACTAACTTCACTTGACTTTACTTAATCTGCACAAATGAAGAAACACTAAATAAAGCAAAGGTAAGTTCGTTAGAAAAACAATAAGCCCTCACATTTTTGCTCAAAATCGTCTCACTTTCTCTCTTTTCTTCCTTTTTACCACTCATCTCATCAGATTTTTCCATCTCTTTATCTAGTTTAACGCCCTCGATTGTTTTCTCATCATCAACCTCCTCAACAAATGGTTCAATAGGATGAGATACTCCTTTGTTGGGAATAGGGTCAACTATCTCCTTCTTAGAAAACTCACTTTGATAGCATCCATTTGACTCCATTTGTTTTTGGTGTAGAAGACGTTGATATGTCTCCCAAAATGACTCCGCATGAGGTGGTTCAACTCTTAGTTTAGTCTTAGAAAATGCTGAATGAACCTTCTTATCACCTCTTGCATAAACCGGCTTTAAAGAGGTAGATTGCATGGAACCCCTCCTCTTGAGAGATTCATTCTCTTGCTTGAGTTTATGTTCGTTCTCTCGATTGTACAAGTCCGTGGTATAATGGAAGGGTACAAATCGTTTCCTCATCACTTGCTTCATTTCAGTCCAAGTGGCAATCGGTTGTTCCCTATTTCTCCTTCTTGTGGCACATACTTGCTCCCACCAAATAGATGCATAATCTTGAAATTCAATAGCTGCAAGTTTCACCTTTTTCTCTTCGGAGTAAATGTGGACTTCAAACACTTGCTCAACTCGCCTAACCCAATCCAAGTAAGCTTCAGGATCATTTTTCCCATGAAAGGTAGGCATCTTAGTCTTGATGGAACCAAGATTATCATCGGTTCTCCTAGGTCGATCTCGGCCTTCCCTCGCTTCCCGGTGACTTTTCCTTGATCGGAATGAGGTGTTAGAATGATACCCCTCATCATCCACATCATGCCCAACACTCTGAGCACTTGAAGCCCTATTGGGAATATCTCCAGTATCTCGCATCTCAATGGCAGCCACCCTGTCGGATAGTTGTGTCACCACAAATTCAAGCCTCCCCGCTTGTTTTTGGAGAGTTTGGAGCACCAATTTGAGTGACACGTCTGTCTCAGACGGCTCGGCCATGTTCCCCTCTTGAGACATATTGTCAAACCTGCAAAACAAATGTATCATAGTCTACCTTGCAAAGCACTCGTGTATCACTCAAGAAAACACACTTACTCTCAATTTTCCTTCTCGAAGTTCTTAAGACAATTCAACTCTAAAAAATTCCAGAATTAATTACCCTATAAGTAATAAGACACAAAGCAGAATTTTTGCGAATCCTAGAAAACAAAAACTCTACCTGAAACTGGAACTTTTTTTTTTCAGCTGTTGTTTTGCTGAGTTTCTGGTCAGTATTTTGGAGTATAAATGGTGCTTTTGGGGTGCTCAAATAATGTACGAACCAGTCCTCAAATTTCAGTCAAATCGGGTTGCAAAACTAGCTCAACCGATTTTAGAAACTCAAGAACTCCCAAGGTGGTTTGGGCTAAGGTGTTTGGTTTGGTTTTGAAAACGGAATTGGGTGTGTTTGGGGCTGGTTAGGTTGTTTAGGGTCTTTGGAATTCAATCAAGATTGGAACTCAAGAGTTGGAAACCAATCAAAATTAGGAAACTCAAGTTTTGGGAAATCAACCAAGATTTGGAGACTAATCAAGATTTGGGAACCCACCAAGAATTGGAAACTCACGATTTTTTTTTGGAAACTTGATTTCCTTTGTATGAGAGCCAATTCCTTCTCTTCTTCCTTTTTTTTTTCTTTCGTTTTTTTTTCTTTTTTTTTTCGGCTCTTCAAGGAACACAAATTCAGATCACACCAACAAGTTCAAGAAAACGGATGAAAGGTTATGCCAATTCCAAGAAAACCCTAGTTCTTGGTTTATTGTTCAAGAAATTTCAAAACAAGACTTGGTGGTCCAAGAAGTTCAAGAATTTGTTCAAGAAACACAAGAATTTCCCCAAATTATGTTGCGGTGTCCAGGGTTTGCAAAAACAACAACCAATTCTCAAGAAATAGGCAAATCAGAATTTCAGCAATACTCAAAAGAAAATTCCAGCAATACTCTAGCAACTTGAACACTAAACAATATAAGGTACGTGACTTTTTTTTTTTTTTTTGTCTTTAAACCCTAACAACCCAAACACAAGTATAACAAACCCAAGAACTTGGACAGAAAACACAAAAAGACAACACCCAAACAAATTTTTTTTTTACTCGGATGAACAGTAACGTGAACAGTACGCTACAGCACGGTGAACAGTAACGATGAACAATAATCTCTACAGTTTTTTTTTTTTTTTTTTTTGTGGAAAAAAAGACAAACTAGCAAGATATGAACAACTTCAATTAAAAGAGAATTAACCTGATGCTCTGATTACCAACTGATATAGGCAACCCTAGGGGAAGACCCTCCTAGAACCTCCCAATCTTGTAATTATCAGAGTTGGATCTTTTCTCCCAACAGAAATTGAACTCGATTGTTCTCATGAACTCAAGACCTCTGACACACAAAGGTAATCAGCAACCTTAAGCAAATAATGATGGATGAAGCGACACCACGATTAGGGAACAAGCTAATCGATAAAGTCTGATTTGAATCCTAAGCCATGAACTCAAGAATTCAAGAGTAAGTTCGATTAAGAACTTGAAGGAAAATTCCTCACGATTTCTGGTTGTAATATTCTCTGTCTTTTACTCTTACAAGAGGTGCCTTTTTATAGGCTAAAACTAGGGCAAAATCCGACCCACATAAACCTGGAAGAGATTCGGTCCGCATAAAAGAGCTTAAAGAGCCAGCTCTTTAAGGCTTTCCGATAAGGCCCGATAAGTAATAAAATACTCAACGCCTAACAACTACTAAACGGGACAGTTTTAAAACAACTACCAACTAAGCTAACAAGTATGAGATCATTCTTTCACTTTAAACGTACAAGTGAACAAAGTAACTTCATGGTCCATCAAATCTTCAAACTTAGCTTGCTCCTTGCTTGTATGGTGAATGATCAAGGCTCGTAAAGCTTCCTTCACCCTCTTGGATCTTGATCTTGTCATCGGACCGCCAATGTGGACCAAAGGATCCTTGACCCAAGGTTGAAGTTAATTATTGCACACCCGTATCCGCATCAGCTTCCCTTATTGTCTAAAAGATTGTGCAAAGTCTTGATTACTTTATCTACCTAAAGGATCTTTGAGGACATGGGAAGATGTTTATAATATCTTTATGACCAAGCACTATTCACCTCAGAAAGGAACAAGATTTACACATTTTCTCAAATAGAAGGAGAGCCAATACATTAAGCATAGGGGCACTTTAAGTTACTACTCTCTCCATGTCCTCATCACCAGTATTCATTGGTATTGCAAGTTTAATTTTTCTATGATGGGTTGACCTTAACAACCCAGACTATGGTAGATATTGCTACAAAAGGGTATATTGGTGACCAAACCCTGGAGGAATTAGTTAGTCTCTATGAATTGTTAGCTAGCAATTCTCAACAAAAGGCAATTCGGGGTAAGAGAGTAGGAGTGCATAAAGTGAATGTGTCACAAGATTTGAGTTCACAAGCAGTTGAATTGAGTCATCAGATGCAACAGCTCTTAAATCGGGTAACTCAATCTTAGTACATGTATGGGAATTCTGCCGTTGGTTGCTATAATAGAGATCCCTCCACCATGGTAGAAGACATTAATTTCACTGAAGCATAAGGTGGGTAGAAGTTGCAGCCAAGGAATGATCCGTTCTCTAATACATACAACGAGGGGTGGAAGAATCACCCTAACTTTTCATGTAAGGATCAAGGAGTTAGACCTATGAGACCACCTGAGTTCCAAAATTTGTAGCAACCTTCTCAATATCCTCCTCAACTTACTTAGGAGAAAAAGTCCAACCTTGAAGAAATGATCCTCCAATACATGCAAAAGTTGGACCAAAGGATGGACCAATTCTATAGAATTGCCCAATCTCAACAAGCCTCCATTCAAAATCTTGAAAGGCAAGTTGGTCTGCTGGTAAAGGCAGTAACTGAAAAGGTACAAGGAAAATTGCTTAGTAGCACTGAGGTGAGTCCAAAAGAAACTACTGTGGCTGTGACTTTTCGTTCAGGCAAAGTATTGGATTATTCTGTTATTAAGCCCCAGACTAATCCAAGTGCAAAGCAAGATAGGAGTGAAATTGCCATTAATAGTGAAGAAAGTGGAGATTCGGAGAATGGTTCAGGTGAAAAGAATCAAGGGGAAGATAGTCAACGCCTCAGATGAAATGTTATGTGCCGCCTATCTCTTTTCCCCAGAGGTTTAAGAAAAAGGCAACTAATGAGTAATACCAAAAGTTCGTAGAGATGCACAAGACACTTCGAGTGAACATGCCTTTTTCTGAAGTTCTTGCTAATATACCTGCTTATGCAAAGTTCTTGAAGGAGATAGTGTCTCCTATAAAGAAGTTAGAAGACTTGGTAGAGGTGTCACTTACTAAGGAATGCAGTGCAGTACTACAAAATTGTCTTCCTATCAAGATGAAAGATCCAGCGAGTTTTACTGTGCCTTGCCAATTTGAACATATTCTTGTTGATAAATGTTTGTGTGACCTTGGATCTAGTGTTAATTTGATGCCTCTATCATTTTTTAGGAAATTAAAGTTTGCCAATTTAGGGCCTACTCAAGTGATTGTACAACTAGTTGATCATTTAGTATGTTATCCTGTTGGTATTGTAGAAGATCTGTTAGTTAAAGTCAGTAAATTTTATTTTCCTACTGATTTTCTTGTTCTTGACATGGAGGAGGATATTTCTATGTCAATTATCCTTGGTAGAGGGTTCTTAGCTACGGGGGAAGCTACTCTAGACTTATTAAAAGGGAAATTGACTTTGAGGGTTGGTAAAAAGAAAGAAGAATTTAATATCTTTGAACCCTTAAAATACTCTTCGTATGCGGGGTCTTGTTCCTATATCATTGCTTCTAATGATTTGCATGCTGAAAATATGTATTAGAGCTGGATGTAGAGGTCATCCCTTTGCAAAATCATCGTGCATAGTCTTCTTCAACAGTTCAAAAGCACAGTGGATATGCGAAAAATCATGCAAAATTGTAGGCACACAATAAGAAAACTATGAAATCATCTGAACCATTTCATCTACCATAATCATATGTGACCCTGTTTGGCTGAAGACGTTAAACTTAGCGCTTCTCGGGAGGCAACCCAATTTTCTTTTTAATTTCATTTAATATTTTTCTTTCATTTAGGATTAATGGTGGTGTTTATTTCCTTACAATTTTATTGCTTTCTAGTTTGGGTTATTTGGTGTTATAGTTAACTCCTATTTGTAGTGTTTTCTTGTCTTTTTATAGGTTGGTAGGATGGCTTCTTGACCTTGACTATTGGATGGTAACTAGCAACTTCTCTCACCCCACTTGGTCTTTGGCACTTCATTTGTTATTAGAGAAGTTTCATTTTCATCTTTTTTCCTGTTGTTATTTCCTTATTTTATCCCTAACATTGACGACAATGTTGTCTTAAGTGTGGGAGAGGGGTAAATGGGTGAAGCGAAAATTTTGAATATTTGGGACAATATTTTTCAAATTTTTATTGTTGATTCCTTGATAAGGCAATGGCTTGCATTTCGTGTTATTATTGTTAAAGCGATATGTGTATGAATGTGTTAAGTGTTAAAAGGTGTTGGTTTAAAGTGCTTCTTTGGTGAATATTTGGTATTTTGAGACTTTTTCAAATTTTAGCTAATTTTTCTAGGCATTGTAAATATTTTTCTAGCATTTTTCTTGTGAATTTGGCCTAATTATTAATATTAATTCTCCATATTATTGGGATATGAAGCAGACTTTTATGTTCTTATTCGTGTTATATACTTATTTTATTTAGTTGAACTATACTCCGCTAGTTATCGTTGCCTAGTAATCGGGGGTTTTCACCTAAAAATATCGACTTTCATGTCAAAAAATGATGATAGCTATGACTATATGATTTTTGAGCGATGAAAAGTTGAGTAACTGGGCTCTTTCATTTAGAAGATGTTGGAGTTCACGTCAAAATGCTTGAATGGCTAAGAATTAAGTACATTCCCCTTGTTAAAATGAGAAAAATCTTAAGTGTGGGGGAATTTGAAGAGAACTAAGAGAAAAATATGAAAAAAAAGTAAATATGTGGATATAATAATAATCTACAAATCCATATGATTATATGTTTAAGATTTTGCTTAATAGTTGGGTCATTTGCGAGAAAATGCTGGCTAAATATTTTATATTCCTAGTTTAGTTAGCCAAAGTTTAAAGGGTCGATGGGGTTAAAAACAAACCGAAGAAATATCATTTTGGTTTTCACTATTAACGCTTAACACTTGTGTAGAATGGTTGCTTTAATATTGATAGCCTTGAATATAGCAATTGTTTGGATTTAATTAGTTTTGTTCTTGTGCTTGAGGACAAGCACAGGCTAAGTGTGAGGGAGTTTGATAGGATGTAAATTATAGTGCATTTATAGGTATAAGTTGCTAGTTAATTATATTATTTGAGTTTTATCTTGGATAGAAATTGCTTAATTTTTCTCGTATATTGTTCTAATAGGTTAAGAGCTCAATTGAAGAGAAAACAGACTAAAAATCTGAAGTGAAGTAGCAATGAAAAAGGAAAAAGTCAAGAGGAACGGGTTTGGCAGGATTGTTATATTTTAGGATTTTGGCAATAACTTGAGCTACACAAAGTAGATTGAGATGATTCTTAATTCAATTTGAAGATAAGCGAATGCTCTACAACTCTTATGAAGACATCAAATTTTCGTTCTCACGTTTTCATAGTCAAAAATTCAAATTACTGAAGTACAAGTGCATTGCGATACTCTTACAACTAGGTTTCATTATTTTAGGCATATCTCAGCGTACAGACCACCAAATAACTTGATTCTTGTGGCATTGGAAAGTTATTTTAGGCAATTTTTTATTTTGAACAAGAATTGATTTGGCCTATTTGATAGAGTTTCTGAGGCTCAAAATCCAGCATCAGACTTGGCACCGGACCTCACGCTGAACATTGCTAGATTCTTTTATGCTTCTTGCTTGGCCCGAAGACCGACGCCAGACATTGGGCTGGTCATTGGGCCAACCATCATTGAGAAAAAGTGCAGAAGTGCACCAAATAACTTGATTCTTGTGGCATTGGAAAGTTATTTTAGGCAATTTTTTATTTTGAACAATAATTGATTTGGCCTATTTGATAGAGTTTCTGAGAAATATTTCCTCTCTCTAGTAGAGGCTGTTTCTCTCTCTAAAACAGAGAGCTCTTCTTCCCGGTGTGGGAGCCTCAGACAAATCCAAAAGTTGCCTTTTCCTTTTGATTCCTCAATCTCACCTGTTAACCATTGTTCATTGGAGCATTTATTTCCAGGACCACTTTGACTTTATGTGTAGAATTTATTATCCAGTAAGCACAACACTGTCGGAAAAACACCAACATTTGGGTGCGTTTGCACCCTAGGTTAACTCAGTACTTTTCAAAAAAGACGGAGAGAGAGAGGGATATCTGTCAAAAGCCTTCTTCAAACTAGTAACCAGCTGCGTAAGTTTATAGCTCAGGAAGTTGGAAAGTGCTGCTCCAGAAGTTGTTCTGATCTCTAGACAAAAAGTTCTAGTCAACTCTGTCAAGCTTAGGCAGGTAAGGTCACGGTCTTTACTTTTTGCACTAGTCTTGTGTTTTGTTTTGTTTGCATTAGTCTTCTTCATATAGGTGTTTCTGGTAGATAGTGTAGATCCGGTCTCTCTTGGGTTGAGTAGTGAGTTTTCGAGTCTTTAAGGTTAGTGTGTGGTATACCAACAGTCACTGGTGTTACAATGGCGGATGAACTTGCTGAGATCATGCAGAGTTTTGATCTTACCAGCACAGAACTTCAAGCAACTAGTTTGGATACAGAGGAGATAGGGGGAGGAGTCCAAGAGTGTAAAATCAGCTTGATTGGAAAGGTGCTGGGTGAGAAAGCCTCAAACTACACGGGTGTGAAGAATTTTGTGACCACTGCATGGGGGTACCCAAAACATTTGAGAGTGGTGGAATTAGGACTGAACATGTTCCAGTTTGTTGTGCCTTCCGAAAGTGACAGAGAGAGGATCCTGCAAGGAGGACCTTGGATACTGGATAATCAATTGCTTGTTCTGAATAGTTGGTATGAAGGGATAGAGGATGATGAAAAGGCTTTTTGTTTGGCACCACTTTGGATCCAAGTTTGGAATTTACCGGTTCACTGGATGTCCAAAGAGGCAGGTAAGAAAATTGGCTCAGTCTTTCATCAGGTTAGAGAAGTTATAATTCCCCAGACTGGGGGAAAGGAAGGTCGACATTTGAAGCTTTTAGCTATGGTGAACACACATCTCCCTTTGCTGAGAGGAACAATTGTTAAGGTGGGGGAGGTTACTAAGTGGGCTAGTTTCAAGTATGAGCGATGCCCAGACTTTTGCTATAATTGTGGAATCATAGGCCATAGTAAAAGGACCTGCTCGAAGTCAGGCTCTTTGAGTGGAGGAAAAAAGGACAACCAGTACGGTCCATGGCTGCGAAGTGGAAATTCGAGGGTATCTTCACAAGAGAAACAGACAAATTTAGTGTTTAACCCACAGAAACAGCAATGGAGGCTCCAAGATGGACTGTGGAAGGAGAAAGAAAGTAATGAGGGTCAGAAGGGTGAAAAGAAGGACCACTCACAGGGGACCAGTAATTGCTCCAGACAGCAAGGAGAATCTAGTACCATTAACGACCAAGAAGGTCAATGTCAGGGAGAACAGATGAGAGGTTTAACTGAGCATCTTAGTAATCTAGTTTGTAAACCAACTGTTAACGCTGAGAATGCTAGAAGTGATGGGACGGATGGCCAGATCCAGAGGGAACAATTAAGTGAACATACTAGTTTCCCTGCTATTCAAAAGACTGATCTGGAACCGAGTGGTAGTGGTGAAGGTTTAGGAAGTCAGATTCAGCATAATCTCAGTGAAAGATGTAGGTTATCAAATGCACAAGATGGGAGGCCAGGGGAAAAGAAGCAGCCCGGGAATGAAGATAAGGAAGTAGAGAGTTCAGATGTCTTGATGATGGAAGTAGGATGTGGTACTATGACAGTTCAGCTTCCCAAACTTGGTCATGCAGAAGGTAGCAACCAAGGTTTGGAGACAGTGAGTTTATCACCTCCGCTGGAACAAAAGAGGTCCGAGGCTATAGGTAAACAAAACAGAAGGATTCTAAGAGCCTTGAAATCCCCCAAGCAACCAAACCAGTCTTTTCAAGAGCCCACATCAGCTTATCTTAGGGGGAGAAAAACAGGAAAAAGAAAAGGTGGAGTGGATGAGAAGGAGATAGAAACTGATGAAGTTAGTATCCAATGTGGCAAGAGGAACAAAACTGAGTTAAGTGGATTAGCAATAAGATCGGATACTGAGGGGGAGGGTTCCAACCCATTTGGGACCCCAAAGTTTAGATGAGAGTGCTGGTGTGGAATTGTCAAGGAGTGGGGAGCCCCTTGACAATTCCCCAGTTGAGAGAGGTGAACAACCTCTCCTCTCCAAGTATGGTGTTTTTGTCTGAAACTAAGAATATGAGTAATTATATGGGAAAAGTTAAAAACATTTTGAAGTTTGACGAGATGCAAGTTGTCGAGTCTATGAATAAGGCTGGAGGTATGGCACTAATGTGGAAGGCGGAGGTAAGGATCAAGCAAGTTTTGTGTACAGCTTTTACCATTGAAGCTCACATTGCGGATGATGAGAATAGGAGTGAATGGTGGTTTATAGGGATATACGCAAGCTGTGATGATCAAATTCGGAAACAACAATGGAAAGTAATCCAATCCAGGAAGCATCTTTGGGGTGATAAATGGCTAATAGCAGGGGACTTTAATGACATTGTTTCAAATGCTGAAAAGTGGGGAGGCAACAGGAGGGAAGAAGGTAGTTTCAAGCCCTTTAAGGACTTCATCAACGATAATCAGCTCCTGGAGATTGGATTCGAGGGACACCCATGGACTTGGTGCAACAATTGGGAAGGGGAAGGTGAGATCAAACAGCGGCTGGATAGAGTTTTGTGTAGCTTTCCGTGGTATCAACTCTTTCAGCAAGCTAGCTGCCAACATTGTGATTCCTATGCTTCAGACCACAGCATACTGCTCTTTGACACTAAACCTATCCAAGCTAGGAGGAAGAAAAGATTCTACTTTGATAAAAGATGGTTGCAACACCAAGAGATTTATGAGGTTGTGGAACAGGCTTGGAGGCAAGGAAATGATGGTTCTAGGATGTATAAAGTAACCCAGAAAATTAAATCGTGTAGATCAGCTTTATTAAAGTGGAGAAGTAAGGTTCAAGGAAATTCAAAGCTTAAGATTGATAGGATCAAGGGTCAGTTGCAGGAGCTCAAAGAATGTGATATAAGTGACAAGAAGGAGCGGGGGAAAATTCTCAAAAGCAGCTTAAGAGAGGCTTACAGACAGGAAGAAATATATTGGAGCCAAAAAGCTAGGCTGCAATGGCTGAAGGAAGGGGATAAAAATACCAAGTTCTTCCATGCGTGTGTCAAAGATAGAAGGAGGTTGAACAGGATGAAACATATCCAGAGGGAGAATGGGAGCTGGACTACAAATGAAGAGGACCTAGGCACGGAAATTGCAGCTTATTACACTCGGCTCTTTGAAGCTTCAGAAGAAGGTGATATGCAGGAAATGTTAAATGGTATACCACACACTATCACAGGGACTATGAATGACAAACTTACGAAACCTGTAGGTGAGGTAGAAATCAAAGCTGCACTTTTCTCCATGTGTCCTGATAAAGCTCCTGGAATAGACGGGATGCCTCCTATTTTTTTTCAAAAGTTTTGGAAAATTATTAAAGAGGATCTGGTCAAGGCTATTCAAACTTTTTTTCATACAGGGCATCTCATTAAGTCAGTCAATCACACAATCATATCCCTCATTCCCAAAGTAAAAAATCCTACATCTCTTAAGCAGTACAGACCAATCAGCCTCTGCTCTACAGTGTATAAAATCATAGCCAAAATCCTTGCTAATAGACTCAAGCAGGTTCTCCACCACTGCATTAGTAAAAATCAGTCAGCATTCATTCCTCGAAGACAAATTCTTGATAATATCATGCTCTCTCATGAGTTCATTCATTATCTTAATAACAAAAGGCTAGGCAAAGATGGGTTTATGGCTGTGAAATTAGATATGTCTAAGGCTTATGACAAAGTTGAATGGAGGTTTTTGGATGCTGTGATGAACAAAATGGGATTCAATGACCGTTGGAGGAGGTGGATCATGGAGTGCATGTCAACAGTCAATTACTCTTTTACGATCAATGGTCAAATCAGAGAATATGTGACTCCCCAGAGAGGAATTAGGCAGGGAGATCCGTTGTCACCATACCTGTTTCTCTTATGTTCAGAAGGACTCTCTAGCTTACTCCACACAGCTACGGAGGAAAAAAGGATAATGGGTTTAAAAATCAGTAGACTTGGTCCTACTGTGTCCCATTTATTTTTTGCTGATGACTCGCTGATATTTTGCAAAGCCGACCCAAAGAATGCAACTGAATTGAGAAGGATTCTCCAGGTGTATGAGAAGGGCACTGGACAGATGGTTAACTTGGAGAAGTCTTCAGTTTTATTTAGTAAAAATGTGGATAAGCAACTACAACTGGCTACTTCTCAAGCTCTAGGGGATATTCAGATTGTTAATAAAGGGAGATATCTGGGGCTTCCAATGGTAGTTACTCGATCTAAACATCAGTTGTTTGGGTACATTAAGGATAATATCCAACACAGGCTACAAAGGTGGAAAAATAAGTTGTTGAGTGTGGCTGGGAAAGAGGTAATGCTTAAGGCAGTTGCTTATGCACTACCAACTTACACTATGTCATGCTTCAAGATTCCAAAAAGGATGTGTAAGGATATCAACTCCATCGTGGCAAATTATTGGTGGGGAGAGGCTAATGGAAGAAACAAAATGCATTGGAGCTCTTGGAGTAACATCTCGCGAGATAGGAAATCTGGAGGACTAGGATTCAAAGATTTATAGGCCTTTAACATAGCTTTACTAGGGAAGCAAGTGTGGAGATTACTCACTCAACCAAACTTGCTTGTTAGTAAAGTTCTTAAGGCTCGATATTTTCCTAAGGAGTCCATTTTCAACTGCAAGGTTCCTGCAAATGCTTCGTGGATCTGGAAAGGATTGATGGGGGCAAGGAAGTTTATGGAGGGAGGAATTCGGAGGAGGATTGGGAATGGGAAAAGTACTAATATATGGGATGATTCCTGGATTCCAGATGTGCATTTGGGCAAGGTGTCTTCACCTAAACCAGAGGAAACCGTGCTTCACAAGGTTCAAGACTTGATACATCAGCGAAAATGGATCCGGCCCCTAATATTTGCGACTTTCAGCAAGCAGGATGCAGAAAACATTTTGAATATCCCCATCAGTTTAGGGGACAGAGAGGATTGTCACTTCTGGATCCACGGAACTAATGGCATCTATACTGTGGGGTCTGCATATAGGAAGCTAACTCAGGAAAAAATGCACCACAATAACCAAGGGGGAAGGGAGGAAGCTAGTACAAGCTGGAGCAACCAGAGCCAAGGAATCTGGAAGTATCTGTGGAAGCTCAAAGTTAAACATAAAGTCAAGATCTTCCTATGGAAATGCCTTAGCCAAGCCCTGCCAGTGAGACAATTAATAGCGAGCAGGACAAAGCAGGGGGATCCAATCTGCAGAGGGTGCGGTGAAGATAGTGAAACAGTTGAACATGTTTTATTCCATTGCAGCTATGCCACACAGGTCTGGAAGTTAGCTCCCATCCAATGGGATGTAACTCTGGACCATCAAAGTTGCTTCAAGAAGTGGTGGACCACTGTGACAGAAGCCAAAGCTAGAACAGAAGGAAATGATCACCTCTCTTTAACAGCCAACATCCTCTGGCACATATGGAAAAGCAGAAATGCAAGAGAGTTCGATGGTAAGCAAAGGCAGCCATGGAAAACGGTTCAGAAAGCTCAGGAAGAGTGGTTTGAATTTAAGGAAGCTAATGAAATACCATCAACACGGAGTACAGAAGAAACAAGAACTCAGCAGTCACAAGTGCAGCTACAAGAGCAAGGCCATAATTCAGTGACACTGAGATTAGCAATACAGGAGCGAAAGGTCACTTCTCAACTCGGAATTGGGATCATATGCACTGGGAATTTTCAACACCAGGCTCAAGGGTGGGCGCTACATGAGAGAAGTTCCGGGAATCATCTCATTGATCAATTACAAGCTGTCAAATTACTGCTTAGTAAAGCTGCTGTATACCAGTTCGAGAATATTCAGGTGCAGTTGGACAACAAGCGACTCTTTCATCTAATTCAGAGTGCCAAAACGCTGGACATGCGCGTCACAACACTGCTAGAGGATATTCTCACTTTGAAGGCCTTGTTTCGAATGTGCTCTTTTTGTCTAGTTGATGGAGATAATAATCATTTAACTAACAGGATTAGCGCTTATGCGTTGAATATCATTCAAGATGAGGAATTTGTGATTCCTTAGTGCCATTGTGCACTAGTTGTATTTAGTTATCAAGCCTTTGCTTGAATTGTATAGTTTATTTCATGATATAAAATCACTTATCGTTTCGACAAAAAAAAAAAAAAAAAAAATAGAGTTTCTGAGGCTCAAAATCCAGCATCAGACTTGGCACCGGACCTCACGCTGAACATTGCTAGATTCTTTTATGCTTCTTGCTTGGCCCGAAGACCGACGCCAGACATTGGGCTGGTCATTGGGCCAACCATCATTGAGAAAAAGTGCAGAAATGTGATTTTTTTAGTCTAATAAAGCCTATTCCTACCCTAGTTAGGATATATCTTCAAGAAACTATAAATAGGGGTTTTTAAGGTCATTTTTAGGGTGGAAAACATTAGTCTAGGCAAGTTTTAACATCTTTTCCTAGTTTCTTCTTGAGAGATTAAGATCAAACAGAGACGAAACATGGAGCGTGCAAGGAGAGAAGATTGAAGCGAGCAATTGAGAAGTTTTCTTATTCTTTGTCTTATCTTTGTAGCAACTCTTTGAATTAGTGGTTATAATTTTCAAATCATATTGAACTAAATTGTTTCTAGGATTAGGGTTTTTATAAAAGAATTTGATTCATTCTTTTAGTTTAATTCCTTGCCTTTTACTATGATTTATTTATCTTATTCTTAATGCGTAATTATGCCTGATCACCATGAACATGAAGTTGGGTTCGTATCAAATTGAGAAAGAAGATACAACCGTGCACTAGGTAGATAAACATATATAAATTAATCACAAGAGTAGGTTAGAATGTGCGTGACGCACCTATATTACTGAGAATCTTAATGAGTTTAACTGAACTCTTATGACCATTGAGAGAGGTATAGGATTTAATTAAACACACTTTAGATGCATCGAGAGGTGGTCTAAAATATAGTCGTGTGATGCGTTCATAGTTTATTAAGAAATAACTAGATAATTGATTCAAATTCTAGATTAACATATGAAACCCTAGACTGGCGTCTATTTTTTTCTCGCCACTACTTTATTTGCATTGATTATTTTATTGCTTAGTTAGAAAATATAACTCTTGAATTTGAATTTTATTCTTTTGTTAAAATAATTAAAGTAGAAAATTAATTCAGTCCTATGGGTTCAATCTTGGAATACTCCAAATAATTTATTACTGCGATTGGCCCTGTGCACTTGCAGGAATTCGTCGATCACTAGTCCATATAATTCTACATTATTCATTCGACGAACTGATGGTGGAATTGTCCTTCTATTACTCTACGTTGATGATGTGATAATAACAGGAGATGATGCATCTGGTATTTCAGAAGTACAACATTATCTTAGTCATCATTTTGAAATGAAAGATCTTGGTTTTCTTAGCTATTTTTTGGGTCTTGAAGTTTGTCAAAAATCTGAAGGTTATTATCTCTCTCAAGCCAAGTATGCATCTGACTTACTTTCTCGAGCTAGCATCACTGATAACGAAACCGTATCAACTCCCTTGGAACTCAATTGCAAACTTACACCTCTCGATGGCATTCCTCTTGCTGATCTTCCGTTATACCAATAACTTGTTGGGAGTCTTGTTTGTCTCACTGTTACTCGTCTTGATATCCTATATGCTATTCACCTCGTTAGTTAGTTCATGTCTACTCCTCACTCATCTCATTTCTCTACAGTAGAGGTGGCAAAATGGGCGGGATGGGCGGGATTTGCTTGGGTTTGTGATGGAACCGGGTCATATGAATTTGGGCCCAATCTTACCCATATGTATTTTGGGACTAAGTTGGGCGGGATCACTTTGGGATGAGTTTAGATTGATCCCGCCCAATACCCAAATCTATTTTCTACATATTTTTTTCCTTTAATTCATTTTTATTTTTTATATAATTTTAATATTTTTGATTTATTAAATTTTTTTTAATTTTATTAAATAAACATGCAAGTGCTTTATACTCAGGATTCCCATCAAAAATTGGATTAACAAATAAAGGAAAAAATAGATATACAGTCAAATTCCAACATATATCAAGATGGCCAAGGTACTTAAGGTATTGAATATTTATTCTCATCATTGTCCAAAGATGACAGGTCTAAATTGACTGAAATGTTGAAAATTCTTGTGGATAATGACTAGGAAAACTACTAGATTATATTCTCTAGTATGACTATAAAAATTGTTAAAGATAATTTTTGAATCTAAGACTCCGTTTGGATTGGCTATTTTTTCAAAAAATAAGTTTTTCAAATACAATGTTACAGTAATATACAATAACTCAAAAAACATCCCATCCATATTAGTATATCAAATATTTCAAAAAAATTTTATAGTAAAAATTTTTCATATACACTGCTATAATAAAATATTTCAAAAATACCCCCCAAAAATAGTTAAACCAAACAGAGCCCTTGTTATTTGAGCCCAATGGGTACCCAAGTATTTCCCAAGTATTCCCATCAATTAATGGGTACAATTGGGATTTGTCCCATTTTTAACCCAATATCAAAATCAAATACCCATCCCGCCCAAAGTCCCCATGGGCATGGGTAACCCATTGGGACTTGGGACAAATTGCCACCTCTACTCTACAGTACTTCGGATCCTTCGCTATATTAAAGGAACTCTTTCATGGTTTACACTTCTCTGCTAACTCATCTTTAGTGTTGTCTGGCTATTTGGATGCTGATTGGGCCAGTGATGGAACAGATCGTTGTTGTACAACTGGTTACTATTTCTTCTTGGGTGAATGTCTTATATCTTGGCATAGCAAAAAGCAAACTACCGTTCGCCGCTAGCATAGAATCTGAATGTCGTGGTCTTGATGATGCTGCATCTGAATTACCTTGATTATGGTGGTTGTTAACCGATATAGGTGTCACGCATTCTTTTGCCACTATGTTTCATTGTGATAATAGAAATGCCATACAAATATCTCACAATGATGTATTTCATGAGCTTACAAAACACATTGAAATTGATTGCCATTTTGTATGTTATCATGTTACTCATGGCAGTGAATGTTTGGTAATTATTTCCTCTACTAATTAAATAGCTGATATATTTACCAAAACACATCTTCTGCCTTGCTTTCAAGATCTCTTAAACAAACTCAATAGGGGTGGCAATTCGGGTTCAAATCAGGTTGGCGGGTCGGGTTCGGGTCAACCCGTCAGAAAATCTGTTGACCCGAACCCGACCCGCCAACCCGTGACGGGTCAGGTATGCTGACCCGAACCCGAAAATTTCAGGTTGGCGGGTTGGCGGGTCGACCCGAAATGACCCGACATTTAATTTTAATTTATTAATTTATCACTGTAATTTCTAATAAAATCAATTTCTCACAAAACTAATTACATAATCAAGTAATAAAATTTTAAATAAATAATTTCAAACCAAATCTAAAATAAATTAAACACCGTAAAAGTGTTTTATCCCAAACAAAATATAAAATAAATTAAAACAGTATAAAAGTAAAAAATAATATAATATATTATTTGTCCAAATATAATAATTTCAACTTCACACAAATTAAATAAATTCATTTAGGATTAACTAATTAATGCCTTTGAAAAAAAGAATAACTTAGTTTAGTTAGATAAAATTATTTTTATGTTTATTAAATTATTTTTAATTCGTAAACGGGTCATATCGGGTCATATCAGGTCACCACGGGTTGACCCGAAATCGACCTGTTTTCTTTTCGGGTTCATCGGGTCCAACCCGATTCTGACCCGAATCCCCGAAACCTCAACCCAAACCCATTAATTTCGTGTTAGGTTCGTGTTGTGTTTTCAGGTCGTGTCGAAAATTGCCACCCCTAAAACTCAAGTTAGCATCTACTATACCATCATGAGTTTGAGGGGACGTGTTGGCATAATTATAGGAGATTTATTTAGTATAATTGTAGCATAATTATAGGAGATTTTATTTAGCATAATTATGGGAGATTTGTTAAAGAGATTTTCAAGTATAAATAGATGTTGTATCCTTGTACAGAAAATATAAGATACACAAAAAGAGATTTTCAAGTATAAATAGATGTTGTATCCTTGTACAGAAAATATAAGATACACAATTCTTCTCATGATTCGCTATCCTTTTTCTGTTAACAGTCTGCTAGCGACAACGGCAGAGGATGCATGAACTTGTCTTGAAGAACCCCCTCGCTGATAAGGGCACTAGTGTCCATTGGGTTACTTGTAATCACAAGTTGCATGCTATCGCTATCATCATTGCTGTCAAAGATATTACTACTTATTGCCCCACTTTCCTGCTTAGAGGTTCTACCCATGTATACAAGGATACGGTTGAGAATGCCATTATTTGGATAGAGAGAATTTGGTTTGCTTAATTTATTCTCACAAATTCCAATCACCTTTTTATTTTCCCAATCACCTTTTTATCTCACATACATCACATCACAAAAAGTGCTACAGTAAATATCTCAAATAAATCATCCAAATAAACTCTTATCCAAACAAACTCATTGTTATCTGAAGCAGGACTACTATACCCAAGATTTCTAGAATCCCGGGAGGCAACTGCATGTTGGCAACTTTTCACAGCCTAGTGGTAAATTTTCTTCTTCTTCTTGTAAACACGGTAGATGACCCACTCTTCTTCTGGACTTATTGGGTCTCCTACTAAACTAGAGGCATTTACATATTGTATTTTATTATTTTTTTCCAAAAAGAAGATGAAATAAGTACTCTATTGTCCTGATCGGTGGTAAATCCGGAAGTCAATGCAACATGAAACTAAGTAAAAATATCATTGGCAGCATGAAATCAATTGAGGAAGCGAAAATATAAAAGCATGATGACAGCTTTCATGTCAAGCATTTTCGTTACACCTTTTAGTAAAAACAAGATGACTGCATGTAGGCCTGTCAACGGGTCGGGTCTAGACCCGGATCCGGACCGGATCCGTGAAATTATTGCGGGTATGGGTAGGAATTTAATTCCGTTTCCCGGATCCGGATCCGGATCCGTTTTGTCAAACAAAAAAACGGGTCGGATACGGAATATAGTATTCCGACCCGTATTAGACCCGGATCCGGATATAAATGAATTAATAATTTAAAATATATATATTTATCAATATAATTTGATTAGGGTGATGTATTTTAATAAAGTTAATTTGATTTCTTTTCTTATTTGATTTTTTCTTTGCATTAGTTAGAAATTAGTTTACAAATATATTTTTTTCTCATTTTTATTAGAAATTATAAATTTTGGTAAATTTGTTCGGGTAGACCCGGATCCGGATCCGGGACCCGCCGGATCCGGATCCGGAACATAGAATAAAAGACCCGTCGGGTAAACGGGTCGGATCCGGATCCAGCATAGTAATTCGGGTCCGGGTCCGGAATAATGAATTCCGGCCCGGACCCGGCCCGTTGACAACCCTAACTACATGGAAAGGCAGGATATGGCATATACGTGAGTAGGAACAACAATATCATGGGAGGCGGTGGAGACGTTGTTTTTGTTGGGGTTGTCATCTAGTCGATATTCGTGCATGATCGAATCTGATAGCTGCCCATGGGGTGCTCGACCTTACTAGAAAACAATAGTCTTCCGTATTCCTAATCTTTTAGAGTTGCTGTAAATGACCTTGTCCCGACCCGTTGCCTTCCAAAATCCAGCCGCAATTGCGCAATTTAGTCGAGTCCCTGTGGGGTACCTTTTGCCTTTCTAACTGAGAAGAAGTACCAGTCGTTTTGTGGGGTGGATCCTATTCTGCATCTCTCTGATCCCATAAAATTAATTAGTTAATTAGTGGGCAAGCAAAATGTAGTTAAGAAATTAATTAAGTTTATGTTGAGCAGGAGCATCCCTTAACTACATTTTATTTGCCCACCATATTTATTACCCATTATTACCCAATTATATCTAGTACCCAAAATGGGCCATGGTGCCACAGGCTTTTCAGACATTTTTGGGACTATCCTCCTCCATTTTTGGCAAACATGTAGACACCAAATTTTTGGTTTCGAATTTTATTTTTTTAAATTAGTTTAATTTTGGATTTATTTGTTCAATTTTAGATTTATTTTGGTTGATTCCTGACTCGTGTCTCTTATTGTATTTTAATTAGTTGTTTTTATTCAAATTCAATGTTTTCTTGAAAAAAAGAAGGAAAAAGAGAAAAATGATGAAAAATGAAAAATGATGAAAAGAAAAAAGGAAAAATGAAAAATTGCAATTTTTGCTATTTATTATTTCTAGTTTATTCATTTTTATCCGATGTTAATTAAATTGTTGGTTTTCATTTAATTTTATTACTATTTTGTTAAATTACTTAAAAAAAAAAAAAATTTCCCGCAGCATGCAAGCTGCGTATTTTCGCAGCTTGCAAAGGACAGTCACGTATGCCCCATTGGAGGGCTGGATTTTAAGGTAGAGCAGGCCTTTCATCCTCACCATTGGGGTGAGGGTTTAGGAGATTGGGGAGTTCATATAAAAGGGAAGAAAACAGCAGCCGCAAAGGGGGAGAGATAGAGAGGTTTTGAGTGGACGGCTGAAAAAAAAGAGAGGCTGCGGGGGGTTTCTGAACAAGGGGGGAGCGACTGGGTTTTAGAAAAGAACGCAGCTTTGAGGAAGATTAAAACAGAAGAGAGGGAATCGGGGGGAGATAGAAAAACAGCAAGGGTCTGGAAAAAGGGGTAAGAAACCAGAGAGAGTGACGGCTAAGAATCTGGTGAAAGATTGAGGGAAGAGGGAGTAGCGTAGAAAGGGTGAAGCTGTCGACCAAGAGGAAAAGAAACCTGCGCGCAAGGAAGAAAAGCCAGGAAAGCCGTGAGCTTGAGAGGAGGTACCTGCATCGTCATCATCGCTCTTTCCGTGGATTCTTTAGTCGTATGCTTGCATTTCTTTGCTGTTTACTGGTTCTGTTTTTGCATCAATATAGCTGAAGGTTCTTGTTTGGGTATTGATAAATCTATAGTTTGGGTAATGAGTCGGTCGGTATCTCGCATGTTTTGCGTCTTGGCCGAACAAAAATTGCAGAAAGTTTGCAGCTTTGCTTGTTTTTGGTGCTTAGAATCTTTTAGCTTTGACTGGGTTTTGAGAGACAGAAACCCAGGTGTGGTATATCATGAACGTTCATCACAAGTCCCTTCCCTAGCATCTCTGCTGCATTTTTTTATCTGTGTGAACCTATGAATCTGATGGAAATAAGTTAATGCATAGCGTTTAGATAGGCTTCACTTTGCAGCAGTGTGGAAGTCTCTCTGGTTTGTTCAAAGCTCAAAGTCTTTTTCCCTTGGGTTGTTGATATTCTGATTGTTTGAAGTGTCTAACTCTTTTGTTAGAAGGTTTTGAGTCACGGTTGATTCAAAGGAGTTGTATAAATCTTTTACCGCAAGTTCGCTCTTTTCTTTGCTGCATTTTGTCCATTGGCTTTGTTCGAATCTTCAAGACAGTTCATGCTTGGGTGGTATTTGATGATAATGGGGGGTGAATTCCTTGCATTTGGTCTTTAGATGACATATTGGTGGAGCTTGTTTGAGTGTTTGCATGCAAATATATCTAAGCTGAAGTGAAAGAAGTAAAAGTTGCTGCATTTTTTCTTACTGTTTCTTTCCGTGGCTGCTTTCTGAGTTTGCACTTTAGTTGCATGCTTAATTTTGTTTTGAAGGGAAGGAGTGGAAAGTTTAGTGCTGAGTTTGTGTCTTTGGGTTTAAAAAACATTTGAATCATGCCCAAGCACTTGCTGGAAAACGCGTTTCAACTTGCCAAATCAGTTTTATATGTTTCCAGATTTTTCAACTTGCTGAACGTATTTCATTTTCCTTTGCATTGGATCTTGCTAAGTTTTTCTATTTGTTTGGATGATGGTTTGCTGCCTAGTTTAAAGCCTTGTGTTTGGACTTGATTATGTTTGAAAGCTGGCTTGGCAAGGTGCCGAATTGCAGAAAGTCTTCATCCGAATGTTCTCTTTTGTAGCAGACGGCTTGTATTCGTGGGTTTGCATGTTTCCTGAATATTTGGTTTGGCATTTCAAAGCAAGAGTTAAAGATTTGTGCTGCAATTTTCGTTCTGCTATTATGGAAATTCAATGCTGCATTTTGTGTTGCTAGCAATCACCAACCCAGATTTTTCTGACTTAATCTTGCAAACAAAAAGTGTAACTTTTGGCTTGGTTGTTGAATGGAGGTGTGTTTATGTTCGTTTATTTCAAAAGCTGATTGTTTATGGGGGGTGTGTTCGGGTGGATAGTAAACTGGAGGAGACAGCAGGTTGTATTGCAGAAGCTTCCACCGTAGCTTTGCATGAATTAGTTGCAGAAATTTGCAGCAGAGAAAAGGCTGTTGTATCTGTTTTGTTGTTCTTTTCTCCGTGGTCTTTCACCAAGTTAGCCATCTCAATTTGATGGTTAATCTGGTGTGGAAAGGGGCAGTGTTTGATTGGTATTGAGTTTGCATGTTTGGCTCTAAACATTCGAATCATGTTTGAACTTTGCTGGAAAATGAATTTCAGGTTGCCAAGTCATTTTATATGAACGTCTTGTCCAGATTTTTTTGTCCGTTTTTTGTTGCATCAGTTCCTGTTATGTTTTCTTGCTTGTTTGATCATTGAAGTTACGGGCCTTGTTGCTTAGTTTCACGCCATGATTTCGACCAAAGAATTGGTTTTCAAAGCAAGCTTGCGTTCGGATGTGTATTTTGGCTGCTGAAAGCTTAAGGGAAATGTTGCATAAGTCTGTTTTCCCTTCGTGGATTGCATGAGCTGCATGAAATAATTCTCTAAAAATTGCACTTTGGCCCCCCAAGTCTCCCTTTGTTTTACTATGGCCCAATTAATTGAAAAATCCATCAAATCGACCCCTCAAACTTCCTTTTTCCTTTCAATTAGGCTCCAGCTTTGTGAAACTGGATGTTTAAGTTTTTTAAATGCTTTAATATTTATGTGATTATTTGTGATTATTTGAACTTTTCATTACTTATGGGCTTTTGAAATTCCCAAAACGTTTCAATGGGCTTTGATTGATTGGTTAATGGTTTTAATTGGGTCCTCGTCCGCTTTAAACCTTTGAGTATAGGTTGTTTAGTCTATTTGGGTGTTTTAAGTGCTTCAATTTCGTGTTATATTCATTCCATGTAATTAATGGCTTATTTACATTTTACCATTAAATTGGTGCATTAATCTTTCGCTTTGATGGTTTTAGCCCAAATTAGCTCTTTCTTTGGTGACTATAGCCCGAGTTAAGTCTTGTTCACCTTATTAGCATTACAAACGGGAGAGGTACAATTTCTTTTATCCCTTTTTGTCTCTCCTATGTGTTCCAACGTGCTAAGTGAGAATTGCATGGCTACTTTGCTTTCCTTGCCTTTCCTTAATTCCACTACAAGAAAATTGGTCATCAGTGACAACTTTTCTCTGTGACGAAAAAAAGTTGTCACAAAAGTGGATCCTTTATTGACGACTTTCTAACTCGTCACAAACCTCTAATGGGAGCCAATTCATTTGTGACGACTTAGAAAAGTCGTCACTAGTAAATTCCCGACAAGATTTAGCAAGAGTGCGGGAGTGTTTAGAACACACAATAGTGACGACATTAAGAACATCATCACTATTGCTTGGACTATTTACAGACGACTTTTAGTTGTCGTCACTGATCACTATAAAAAAAAATTATTAGTGACAACAATTTTTAGTGATGACAATAAGTCGTCACAAAAGGTACTTCTTTAGTCGCGACACCTAAAGTTGTCACAATTGCATCAAGCAACTAAATGTTTAGTGACGACCCGTTATTTTCGTCACAAACTACACCGCAAGAAATATGTTCATTAGTGACAACATTTTTAGTGACGACAAAAGTCGTCACAAAAAGTAGTTGTTTAGTGACGACAAGGAAAGTTGTCATAATTGCTCAAAGCAACTAAGTCTTCAGTGATGACCTTGAAAAAGTTGTCACTAAAATGATCTATATAGTGACAACTTCTAATATCGTCACTGTCACTCTACCGATTCAGATTTAGTGACAAGAATTAATCGTCACTGTTTAAAGTACTTATTTCTAAGTCACTTTCATTAATTCTACTGTGCCACCCTAACTTTTACGATTTAGCCCCAAATGTTGTAAAAAATTCCATTATGATACCTTAACTTTTACAATTTAGCCCCATATGTAGTACACCGATTTTTTTAATTCTATTATTACTCCCTAACTTTTGTAATTTAGCCCCATATGTAATTCACTAATTTCATTAATTCTACTATGGCACTCTAACTTTTGCAATTTAACACCCATATGTAATACACCAATTTTATTATTTCTATTATGGCACCCTAGCTTTTACAATTTAGCCCCTATTTTTTTATTAGGAAATTGCGAATGGTATCTTGATAAACTATGCATAAATATTTTATAATTTTCTCAAACTTAAGTAATAATTTGTTATAAACTCTAAAGATATATCTTTCATTACAATAGTTATAAATCAGGCAGGTCTTTTTATCAATGGAATAAGAAATTTATGCCAAAATTATCCTTTGTACTACATGCCAAGTAGTATTAGCAAAGGAATAACAAAGTACTACAAAGTAATTAACAAAATAGCCTTCAGGGAGTGTAGTTTATGGGCAAATGAGCATTATCTATTCAAAGTACCAATTTTTTATGGGCATTTTACTCTCAAACATATAATTTATGATAAATTTATAAATGTTTGTAAGTAAAATTCAAAAAGTGTTACACTGATTTCTTACAAAACGAAAACTGGTAGGTTATCTTTTCAATATAAATTAAATTTTTTTAAAAAAAGAAATGGCCCATAAAGTACCAACTCTTTGTGGGTTTCCTCCATTACATGAACAAATATTCTGCTCTTTATGGGCATTTCACTCTGAATCATTTAATTTATGTTAAATACATAAATGTTTGTAAGTAAAATTCAAAAAGTGTTGCACTAATATTTTTATGAGAGGGAAATTGGTAGGTTTTGTATTTAACATAAATTAAATATGTGAAAGCAAAAAAAAAAAAGAAATTACCCATAAATCTATGTCTTGCAAATCTATACTAGTAAAATAGTTTCAAACAAAATTAAACATTAAAATAAACTGTAATTTATACACATTAAAATATCTGTAATTTATACACATTTTGCAACTACTACTTTGTGTTTTCTCTGTAATGAATTTTTTAACTATTGAGAACTTAAGTTTTGTCTTGCAAATCTATACTAGTACAATAGTTTTAAACAAAATTAAACATTAAAATAAATGTTTGAAAAAGAACAAAAGTATATTTTCACTTATATGTAATTAACAAATTTTGCCACCTATATTGATGAAAATTTGTGTTTTTGTACTAAAAAATAAAGAATAATACTATAGCAATAAAATCTATGCTTCAAACCAAATTAAAAATAAAAAAAAAGCATGATGATTGGTCTCAAATGTTGGGAAAATGATTATTTTTATTGAAACTATGTTATAACGATATAATTTGAGTTTAATTATTTTGAATTACATGATGTTCTTTAGTGCTGCAATTATAAGAAATTAGTATAAAATATTAGCAAATTATAAAAGTACATTTTCAATTATATGAAATTAACAAATTTTGCCACCTATGTTGATGAAAATTTTTATTTTTTGCTAAAAAATAAAGAATAATACTATAGCATTAAAATCTATGGTTCAAACCATATTACAAATCCAGAAAAAAAACATGATTTTTGGTATCAAATGGGGGGAAAATGAGTGAAGTCAAAATTTTGATCAAATCATAGGAAAGTGCCGCGCAACAAAAACAATATCCAAAGCAAAGCAAAGACCAAAGCAGCGGAACACATTCTGAAAACAAAAGCAACGGAACACTTGGTCTGAAACACAAACAAGCTTCTGCACTGAGCTGAAACAGAGCTTCCTATACATTTTCCCCAATTTTTCCAAATCCCTAATATTCTACTACATTTTCCCCAATTTTTCCAAATCCCTACTACATTTGCTTTTCTCCTTTTTTTTTCCAATCTTTTGCCCCCTCTATTTATGTCGAGGAAGCACAGGGGAGCAAGGTGTTGGAGCTGAGAGGAAAAAGACTGAAACAAGAAGGAAAAACTGAGAAGAGAAACCGAGAGAGCCGAGAGTAAGGCTGAGAAATTCTAAGCAAAAGGAAAGGGAAAGCAGCGAGTGAAGGAGAAAACCATCGCTTTCCATCATCGGTTTCCATCATCGTTGAAGGGCAACTCTGTCCGCTAAAGATCTTTCCAATCCGCTTCCTTTTTGCTGTCCAGGTATGTTACTTCTTATCTATCTGTTTGACGATGACGAGGTAGCCTTGCCATACTTATGATTTTAAGGTTCTTGGTACAGTCTATGATGAACCCATGAGGTCTTTCGTTGGATGTTTATGGTTGCCCTCTTATGTTTTGACAGGCCAAAATCAGAAAAATCACATAAATTTCCTGTTTCAACGTTCCATTCCTTTACTTGTGGTAGTGATTAATGGTTTTGTTAGAACCCCTGCAACAAGATGAAACCTTTTGCTTGTTGCAACTGTTTCCGGTACTTTTTTTTTTTAATCTTTTTTGGCCTTTCGGTCGCTGAGATAGCGTTTGATGTGATGCTGTGTTTGTTGTTTGATCCAAAGGTTTTAACTTTCTCCAATCTGGTAAGCCAAAGACTACATCTTTGGTCCTTATTTGCATAACCTGGGTCTGTTAGGGCCTTTGGAGTCCAATCGAAGGATGCGCTGCGACAAGCTCGAAGTTATCGGCTTGTTGCAGCAGTCTTTTCTTTCTGGGATTGCTAAAGTTGTGGTTTCATTTGATAATCTTGTTTTCGTTTGCAACTGGAGTGGGATACTATGAACATATCAGCTATCAGGGCTGTGTTTAGAAAGTCATTAGCCTTGAACTAAAGGCACACTGTCCTCTTTTCCCATTCCCTCGCTGTTATGCGAGCAATTCCAGTAGCTGAGAGTTGCTGCAACAAGGACGGTGCTCCTTGTCCTGCTGCAGCAATGTAGACAGATTAGAGCCCTATTCTCTATTGCAGCAATAAAAATTTTGATCTTTTGAATTGTTGAAGTTTCTGGAATGGTTTGAATTTCCTTTTTGGTTGGTTTGTTGTTTGATAATAATCTCATATATGAGTATGCTACGATTTAAAACAGCAATCAGTAAGCCTGCTACCTTCTGTTGTGCTCCTGTTCGTTCACTTGTTTAAGTAACTGTTTTCTTACGTTTCTGTGGAGTTTTGCTTAAGAGCCCGTTTGAGAGATTTTGACTTGCTTTACCATGAAACAAGACTTTCACTGCTGTTTTCCTTTTCATAATGCCGACCAAGTGTGAGTGTTAACTTGTTAAGTGAACTCCCATAGGTAAATTCAGAACTGGTGGAGACCTTTTGAATGAATTAGAATTTGCAAACTTTCACTTTGTTAGCTCTTATCCTCTTGTATGTACAACATGGCATTTTGATTATGAGTTTACGAAAGTTAATGTCGGTTTGGCTGCTGAATCTGTTTGGGTTTGAGCTGCAATTGTTGCAGCAGAAAGAGCTTGCTTTGTGGGAGCAAAGAAAGCTTCGGTCTGCCGGAGCCCAGAAACCTTTAGGAAATTTTAGGAACCTGAAGTTTTGGATGCTCCTTTGTTCTTTCTTAAAGCTGTGCTTTGTATCTTTTGATGGGGAGCTTATGTATATGGTGTATCAGTTTCTCCCGTGAAACTGAAGTAATGTGAGCTGCTAACTTTGGGTGGTTTTCGCTCTTGTCCATGATTTAAGTTTGTTTTAAGGGCCTGTGATTCAAAGCTGTGATTGCTTGGATGTAGGCTGTGTTCGACAGTCCTTTTTTTTCCTTTCTTCTTTCTTTTTGATTCCAAGCTCCGGTGTTTTCTGTTTAGTTAACAAATCAATCAAGTTTTTCTTGGTTTGTTCGCATGAATGCATCTAAGTTGAATAAAGAAATTGCATGAGAATGGTTGGGGAAGAAAAGAAAAAAATTTCTGAAGTATAGAAAGTAGTTGCAGAGGTTTGTTTCTCAGTTAATTTGCATAATTGCCTTGTCAGGTGTTGTTTAGTCTTGTTTTAATTAAAGTTAGTTCAAAGTTTCGCTTGCTGAAGGTTTATGAATGAAGCTTGCGGATGAAATCATAGGGAATTCACTTTTTAGCATGCTGGAAGTTGTTTTTTTTTGGTTTGTTGCTGCAGAAGCTGGGTCGTAGCATTTTGCATGGGAATGTTCAAAAAATTGTACTTTAACCCCTTAATTTGGGTTTAGTGCTACTATGGCCCATAAGATTGAAAAGATTAATCATTTTTATCCTTTTGACATATTATTTTTCCTTGGTATGTTTTCATTTGATTTGTGGATAGATTTTTCATGAACTTTAGGATGAAATAGGAAAGTTTAATGGTTTTCTAAAGAACTTATAGTTTTGATGGTGCTACTATGGCCCATAATAACTCAATCACAGCAAATGCTGGATGAAGACTGTCCTTATTGAGGAAATATTTCACTCGTTTTCTTCTTATTTTTATCTTGGATTTGTGTATCAATTTGCTTTCAAAGAAAATCCAGATTAAAAAAAATGGGATGTTGACTTGTGGAAAATGTGAACCAATTAATGTTGAATATTGATTTGAGTCCCATTTCGGAACCTTTTGTTCCTATCCATTTCGATGAAGGCACATCTGAACGAACTGATTGGTAAGCAATTTTTCAACTATATATACTTGTCTAAATAGATATAATGGCTGCTATGGTTTAAAGTTAACATAAGTTATTGCAAATTAGTTATTGGTAGGTGACAATATTAACTTGTAATATCAAGACTGAGGAGGGACATTTAAGAATTACTTCTGTCAACACAAGGTTCTAATCAGATGGTGTTTTGATCCTGGGAGTACATTTGTGGCTTTATCATAGCTTTGTTATCATGAAACAATAACATTACACAAAAAAAAAGCTTCAATAGTGTTTCTGTTTCATGATATTAATTTGAGGAGCACAGAAGGGCTAAAGAATAGAAAAGATTATTATTGTCATTTGGCCAATGAGTTAGCTAAAAACTTTTCATGGCCAATGAGTTAGCTAAAAACTTTTGACGGAACAAGATATACAGTCCCAAGTGTTAAGTGAACAATTTAATCAATCTCCGAGTTGTGTTGGGTTGGGAGAATACTGCATTTGATTACGTGAACATTTTATCAATCGCTGACTTGTATTGTAAGATTACTGATTTGATTACGTGACTATTCTAAAAGGAATATTCCTCTTGTATAGCAGAGTGGTAGTATAGTAGTGATGGACGAACAAAACAGAAGATTTATTCATCTTTGACAGTATTTTGACAGATTAAAGAAACATTGCTGATGCCAAAATTGGTCTTCATTTGTGACAAACCTCCTCTTTACAACCGTTAACACTCCTCGTTCTTTGGTAGTCAACCAAGGCATCTTGTGTAGTAGATAAGGCCTGCAATTATCACAGTTCCCAGTTTTTCCCTGTTTCCATCCATTGCAGCAAAAACATATCATTTCTTGACATCCAGGCAAAATTTATAGAAACAAGATTTTTCTACCCTACCGATGTCTTCAGCAATCAAATTCGGATCATCAATCCAATCCACCAACTCTTTCCTCCTACACACACTCCTGTGCACTAATTTTTTTTTTCCACAGACCATCAATCCATTTACAATCCTCCGGATGGCATGCAGGGTGGAATCCGATTCAGCTCTACAGACTTCAGTTCTAAAGATTGCTTTTTCTTCATTGGGGTAAACAGTTTTGTTATGCCTTACCAGCCATGAGAAGAACTGCCACCTACCTACCTAGTCCTCCTTGCTCACCTGTTACACATACTCTCCCCTTCTCCATCTTCTCCCCTTCCATTAATTTGTGTCCGTCTAGCCTTTAATACCAGTATAGTACTGTTTGGTCTCTCTGCAGTGGATTGTCAGTTTCAACTTGAAGAATTAATGTATTTCTAGTATAGTATTTCACTTGAAGAATACCAGTTTAGTACCGGCGAAATGTATTTCCTTCATGTAGTTAAAGGGAATCTTCCTTGTTAGTTAGACTGTTGTGCTGAGTCAACAATCAAGTAGTTATTTTGTTATTCTTGAGCTGTATAAGAATGCAGAAATCTGGATTGGGCAACATGGAAATATCATTTTGAATAATATCTCTCTTTCTTCTTCCTCGAGTCTAGTTTCTCTCCCCCTTATCACTCTATTTCTGCTGCAATTGCTGCATTCATTACGGTGGTATCAGATTAGTGAATGCTTGTTACTTTTGTTGTTTATTTAGCAATTAGAGACTGTTTTCTTTTGTCACCTGATAACTTTACTAATAACTTTACTACTTTATTGCAGATATAGTGCTCATTTTGGAGGTTTCGAAGAAGATTAGCAGTACGGCTTACATGTCGGCTCAAAAACTGTGGTTATAGTGCTGTCTTAAGTTTAGAAAATGTTTCAGAAGCGTAGGAAATGTTTTGGGACTTGGAATATGTTTTTTAGTGCAGCCTTGACTTATATGAGTAGTATTTGTTCTACTCAAACTTATGAAACTATTTGTACTATGATGTTGCACTTATTTATGACATTTGAATATTTAATATATTATTTTGGCATATTCTATTGTAACGGTGCCTACATTTGTTATTTATTAAACATTGCTGATATTTTCATTTTTTAGATATTATTGTAGTAGGAAAGTCATGTGTAAGGTGTTGTAAATGAGTAGTATTTTTCTAGGCAGGATGTCTTTATTAACAATTGTTATTGTCACTCAATCAAAACTGTCTATTGATAAGGGAATGTTGTCACAGTTGATCAGGGGTTTATTGACAACAAAGTCGTCACTAATTCCCCTATGCCCTCACTATCGTCCCTTCATGCATCACTTGCATCACTGACAAGAGAAGGTGTTGTCACTAGATTTATAGCTTTTACTGATGACATATGTTGTCATTAAAAGTTTCATTCAGTGACGACTCTAAGGTCGTCACTGTATAATTTCATCTTTTACTGACGACATAGATTGTCATAAAAAAGGTTCTATTTACTGACGACTTTAAAGTCGTTACTGTATACTTTTACCGACGGAGATTCAGTGACGACCTTGCGACAACTGAAATGTTGTCAATAATGGTCATCAGTGACGACTTTTTGATTATTTGTGACGAAAAGTAGTTATCACTGATGACCAAAATTCTTGTAGTGTTCCTTTCATTTATTTCATTTACTCTTGCTTTTTATTAAGTTAATCTTTTATGGGGTATGTGTACACCTCTTGGCTTGTAATAGATAGGGCCTGGCGAGCATTTTTGTCCATTTTTCCCCTTCCCCTTTTGTTTTAGTTAGCCAATGTAATAGGTTCATTAGACTGATTGCTTGCTTTTGTTGCTACGTGTTAATTTGCTTTATTAGGCTCTTGCATTTAGTCGAGCATGCTAAGTGTTATGTGCTACGTGCTTATAGATGATTTGCATGGCTACTTGCTTTCTATAGTCGTAGATGAATATGATGGATGAATGCACGTCACCACACTAGTCCAACGCTAGTTGTGGCTCATTGTCCCGCTTTCCACTAGTCCAACGCTAGTAGGAATTCATAGATATGGGCTAGTCCAACGCTAGACCCTTAGGGATTTCCCTCGCTAGTTCGCACTTGCATGTTTCACTACATTTCATGCATTTTTCTTAGTTTTCTAAGCATTTGGCATGCTCCTCCAATCCTTTCCCCTTCATTTTAGGCTTTTGCATCTTAATGCTAGTTATAGGGTACATTTGCTTGAGGGTCCCCTTTTGATAAGGGAAACGAGCGAGTGTGGCTACAAAATAGCCTTAGCACGCTAGTTCTTCCTTCTAATCGAAGGGAAAATTAAAGTCGTGAAATTAGGAGTCATTCCCGTACCCGACTTGATGCACTCCTCTAAGTTCATGCATCTTCATCTTATCATATCACCTTTTTTTCATTTTTATCTATATTTTTCACTACTTATGTTTTTCTCACTCCACATGCCATGTTCACACACTTTTTCCTATCACTTATTTATTTTCTACCTCACAAATTGCACCCAATTGCACTTATATGTATCTACTATCATATTTTCATTCATTTGCACACAAACACCTTTATTTTCCCAATTTGCACACATGCACTTGTCTTACATTCGCACACATGCACGTTTTCATGCATTTTCACACTTGCACTCGTATTTGAGTCTTCATTTGCATCATTCGCGACCTCTATGAGGACTTTTTCTATTGGCCACCACAACTCATGTGGTTGGGACCAAAAATCCTCGTAAGAGACATTTTAGATTTAGGATTGCATTTCTTTTTCATATCCATTAGTCATATCCAACATGCGAAACATACTTTGGGTAGAAGAAATTAGGAAAATAAGGGCTAAGTCACGCAACTAGCTTTTGCTAGTGACGGGTTTTTACTTTAAGTGCAAGTTTAATTCCGAATTTACACCCGTTGGACTGCAAGTATACAGGTCGCAATTGTAGTACAAGATGTGTATCGGGTCGATCCCACGAGGAGCAATTAAAACAATTATTAGATACTAATTTACTCTATTATTTAGACTTACAATTAATTTGAGCAGAAACTTCAGATTTTAATTCAACTACAAAAATTCTTAAATAGATACATGCAATTTCACAATAGGAGTAGAATTTACTAAATATTAAGATCTAGGGATGTAGATTCCACATATAACACAAAAGATCTAGAACGAATGAATTTAACACTTGTTACTATTCTTGTTTAACCAAGGATTCATTTCCAGCAATACCAAAATCACATTTTCATGATAATAATGGGTTAAAACAGATTAGTTTTTCCTAATCTCTTGGAAAATACTAAATCTGTTTTGTGCATACCTGAAATATAGATTTTATCCACTTGAATGTATTTCTATTCTCATGAATATACTACTCAAGCTCTACTTATGTCATTCCATTATTTTTACCATTTCTCAATGAGTAAAAACAACTATAAACCTGCTATTGGTGATCAAGCAACAACAAGTAATCCAACATACACAAGTAGATAAGTTAATACAAGACATAACAAGCACAAATCACAATCACTTCATATCATTTGGCCATAAGCTTCATCTACTCCCTAGATAAAGGAAATTAGCTACTCATGAATGATTTAACAATCAAACTCACAAGTTTATTAATGCAAAACATCATGAAGTACAAGTATAAGAAAGGTAAAAGAAAGCTTAGCCAATTGAAGGTAAAGCTCTCCAATTCCTGCTATGTTCTTGTACAAGATGGTTACAAGTGAAAAACCAAATGCTTCTCTAAGAACTCTAGAGAGAAAACTTGTTGCAAGAAGGAAAACTAGCTACGTATGGTGATGCCAGGCTTCTCCCCTGTGTTTCTGCATAAAAGGTGGTAGAAATTCCATTCCTCTCACTTCATAATTTCCTCCACTCAGATTTTGTAAAAAGAAGTCAAAGATATGATGTTTCCTTTTTGTCCACACTCATTTGGTCTTCTCTTTTATTGCAGAAGCATGTGCACCGAATACCCTTGCATCTTATAGCTGGAAAGTGGTATGAACACAAGAGAATTGACTGAGTCAAATTGCAGAATTTCGGCTATAAAACGCGCCTACACAAAACGCGGCATAAACTCGCGTTTTGTCTACTCGCGTTTTCACTCTGGCCTTATTTCAACTGCGATTTTATCCATGATAAAGGCCAAACTAGCTTTTGTGCAAAACCCAAAGGTTGTAGCCCTTTGAGTTAGATTTCCAATGCTTCAAGAATCATCCAAATCGGAGCTTTGTAGCCTGAGATATGATCAAAATACTGTCACCTGTTCAAACCTCTGTTTTAACTTCCGACCACAGAATGCAGCTTCTGTATTCCAACGTTTTTCCCATGAAGATGGCAGAAATGGATTTCGATGTCTTCATACGAATTGTAGGTCTCTTTCTTAGCTTTAAAATGGTATAAGGATCACCTCAATCCGATAAGTGTAGCTCCAGATATGGTCAAAATACTGAAGAGTGTCAAAACTGACTTGTATTGCATTTCCTCACTTGAACGTTTTTCACTTCATTCTTCTTGTTGCCACTTGAATTCACCACCAAATCTCTATTTTTTACCTCATTTGACATCCTTTGGTGATTGAATCATCATTCCTGCACAAAAATGAAGTTTTTACCATTAAAATCAATAGAAATGCAATATTATCCACTTTTACCAAAAATATATAATTTTACCAAAAACCTCTTTATTTTATTTATAAAACTAAATAATCAACTCAAAATTAACTAATAAAATGCACTTAAAAATACGTAAAATAAACTCTTATCAAATATCCCCACACTTGAATCATTGCTTGTCCTCAAGCAATATAAAATTCTAACCATCAATGATCCAAAAAAAATTGAAAATAAACATATGTAGTATTTCAACTCCATTTCCTTGAATCAAGGTAAATAACCCTTATGTGATCTTTCTATTAAGTTCAAGTACTCATAATATCAAGCAACGAAGAGCCAAGTATACCATAATTTTTTCAATTCAACTCAACTTCTTATTTTTATCCAATTTCGCAAGCAAGCAACTCCTATAGTCAATAAAGATGCTAACTAATCTCATGATCAACTTCTTATTTTTCTTAAAGAGGGATTTAATTTACTTTTTATTTATTTATTATTATTATTATTTTTTTAATATATATATATAATAAAATTCCCTCTAAGAGTAATCATGAGAAGAGTATGACACTTATTAACCATATTAATTTCTTATCTTATAAAATTAGATAAAAAGAAGAATTTTCATCAAATATACAAAATGTAGGCATAATTTTCTCCACTTTACTAGATATACTTTCCTATAGATGTAAAAATTATAATCACATAAAAATCAATTCCAAATTTCATGAGAAAAGAAGTATCAAAACCGCATAGATTTATTTCAAAAGGATAAGTGACAAAATTTTACTTATTTTTTATAGTTAATAACATATATATGTATAAGGTTTTTAAAAATTTTGACAGAGTCTCCCCTTAAAAGTGGACTAAAACTCCCTGCCAGCAACCACAAGAAACACCATTTAAGCACAAGAATTATATCAAACACAACTAAAACCACAAGTATCATACATATTTCTCCCCCCCACACTTAAATTACACATTGTCCTCAATGTGTAGGGAAGAAATGAAACAAATGAAGAAAAGAAAAGAAAGAAGTACTCCCCAAGTCAATGGCTGAGATCCGTATCAGCCACTAATCACGGACCACTGTCAAAATACAAGTACCTACCACATAGAAAACAGAAAAATAAAATGAAGTTAAACATCTTAAGTTCCACAAGTTAAGATAATTAGGCAAGCAAGTTCATCAACTAAAGATAGCTTCTGCAGTGTGCCAAGTCAGTCATCCCCCTCGGCATCATCGTCATCCTCTGCATCACGATTGGGCGGTGGATGAATGCCCAATTGATCTTCAATTCGGCTTAGACGATTATGGAGTAAAAATGAAGATTTGTGAGTTGGGTAGAAGAGAAGAAGAAAAACGCGGCTGGAAAAATGGAAAAGTGAAGAAATGTTCTGGAAATCGCGTTTTTTTTTTTTTTTTGAAGCAGAAAAGTGAACCGAAAACGCGACTAAAAACGCGCCTTCAACGCGCGTTTTTAAAGCCGCGTTTTCTGCACAAATCTCGCAGAATTGAAAACGCGGTTACGTATGAAAACGCGACTTTAAGTCGCGTTTATCTGTGTCGCGTTTTACAGTTTTGCTCAGGCGAGAAAACGCGACTTCCTCCAAAACGCGACTTAAAGTCGCGTTTTAAAGGCGCGTTTTCTGTTCTGCAGGCTCAGAATTGAAAACGCGATTCTGAGAAACGTGACCTATAGTCGCGTTTTCTTGGAAAACGCGTTTTCTGCTTCGATTTTTAGCAGAATTTCAACTTTTGAAAAATTACAAAAGGTACCCCAATGACTCAAAATGCATCATAGATCATTTGTTTGCCAATTTTAATGACTGGAACAAATGTAAAACATTAAAAACATGCATTTTACACCTTTATAATGAATCAAAAACACCTTTAACGCAAATCGAGGGGTTGAGTTGTTTGATCAAAGTTCGCCTTTTTTGTACTCAATTGGTCATCCTTGCCTTCAATTGCCAACCCTACATTACAAAAACAACAATTTAGCTAAAACATTGATTCAAACCACAAAATCACACCAAGTTAACAAATATAACCTAAATATTGGGTTGCCTCCCAATTAGCGCTTTTGTTTATAGTCGTTGGCTCGACTCACACATTCAGTTTCTTAAATTGAAGAAGAGTCGCCCAAAAGACATATGAGTCCTTTGGGTACGATTTCACCTGCCAAGTAGGGTTTCAATCGTTGTCCATTGACCTTAAACCTTTCATTTCTTGAATTTGCCACTTCAACCGCTCCATAGGGAAATACTTGAGTGACTTCAAATGGTCCAGACCACCTTGACTTCAATTTTCCTGGAAATAACCTCAGGCGTGAATTGAATAAAAGCACTTTTTGCCCTACCTGAAATTGTTTAGGAATAATGTGCTTGTCATGCCAATATTTGATCTTTTCTTTGTAAATTTTGGCATTTTCATATGCATGTAACCGGTGTTCCTCCAATTCACTCAGCTCAAGTAATCTCCTTCCACCTGCAAGATTAAAATCTATATTAATTGCTTTAATAGCCCAATAAGCTTTATGTTCAATCTCTACAGGTAAGT
The DNA here is from genome assembly GCF_036785885.1 of Coffea arabica. Lineage (NCBI taxonomy): Eukaryota > Viridiplantae > Streptophyta > Magnoliopsida > Gentianales > Rubiaceae > Coffea > Coffea arabica. Next base: position 42,280,108 of record NC_092318.1, on the reverse strand, counting down.
GACAAGCTTTTCCATAGACTAAACGATACGGCGACATCCCTAAGGGAGTCTTAAATGCCGTTCGGTAAGCCCATAGTGTGTCATCTAACTTTGTAGCCCAATCCTTGCGTGATTTATTCACAATTTTCTCCAAAATGAGCTTTATCTCACGATTAGCTAGCTCCGCTTGTCCATTGGCTTGAGGATGGTACGGGAGTGATGTCTTGTGCCTACAACCATATTTAAACAATAAGGAATCCAGTTGTTTGTTACAAAAATGTTTTCCTTCATCACTTATTATGGCCTTAGGTATACCAAATCTACAAAAAATATTCTTTTTAAGGAATCGGAGTACAACCTTAGAGTCATTAGTAGGTGAAGCGATTGCTTCTACCCATTTAGAAACATAATCCACTGCTACTAAGATGTACTTATTATTAAAAGAGCTTGGAAATGGTCCCATAAAGTCTATACCCCATATATCAAATAATTCAACTTCTAAGAAGGTAGTTAGGGGCATTTCATTCTTTCGAGATATATTTCCAGTTCTTTGGCATGCATCACAACTTTTAACATATTCCCGAACATCTCGATACATAGTTGGCCAATAAAACCCTGATTGCCATACCTTTGCCACAGTTTTTGAGGTGCTAAAATGTCCACCTGTTTCAAGGTTACGACAATGATATAAAATATTATGTACCTCGTTTTCGGGAATACATCTACGTACCATACCATCGGCACAATGTTTATACAGCAATGGTTCCTCCCAAAAGTAACTTTTGACATCATGTAAGAATTTCTTCTTTTGATGGTAATTAAATCCCCTTGGAATCTCTCCACTTACCAAAAAATTAGCAATATCAGCATACCATGGAGAATTGATAATTGGTAGGACAAACTCATCCGGGAAATTCTCTTGAATAGGAACTTGATCCTTGACTGGAATATATTCTAGGCGTGATAGATGATCCGCTACTAGATTCTCTGTTCCCTTTTTGTCTTTTATCTCCACATCAAATTCCTGCAATAAAAGAATCCACCGAATTAGTCTTGGTTTTGCATCTTTTTTATGTAACAAATATTTAAGAGCCGCATGGTCCGTATATATAATAACTTTAGATCCTACTAGATAAGATCTAAATTTATCCAAAGCAAATATCACTGCCAATAGCTCTTTTTCTGTAGTTGCATAATTGAGTTGTGCCTCATTTAGCAACTTGCTAGCATAGTAAATGACGTGCAACCGTCCTTCTTTCTTTTGTCCCAAAACTGCTCCAACCGCATAATCACTTGCATCACACATCAATTCAAATGGTAGTGACCAATCAGGCGAAGTTATAATTGGGGCCGAAATCAATTCCTTCTTCAACCTTTCAAATGCAACCAAACAATTGTCATCAAATTGAAAAGAAGTATCTTTACATAATAAATCACATAATGGCTTTACTATTTTAGAAAAATCTTTAATAAAACGTCTATAAAAGCCAGCATGTCCTAAAAAACTCCTTATCCCCTTGACATTGCTTGGGGGTGGCAATTTTTCGATGACTTCTATTTTGGCTTGATCCACCTCAATTCCCTTGGAGGAAATCTTGTGTCCTAAAACAATTCCTTCTTTTACCATAAAATGACATTTCTCCCAATTCAGTACAAGATTTGTTTCCTCGCATCTCTGCAAAATCAATTCCAAATTATGAAGACACTGATCAAAAGATGAACCATACACAGAAAAATCATCCATAATTTTCTCAATATAATCAGAAAAAATAGCCATCATGCATCGTTGAAAAGTTGCGGGAGCATTGCATAACCCAAATGGCATTCTTCTAAAGGCAAAAGTGCCATAAGGACATGTAAATGTGGTCTTCTCTTGATCCTCTGGAGCTATAGCTATTTGATTATATCCTGAAAAACCATCAAGAAAACAGTAAAATTCATATCCGGCTATTCGCTCCAATAATTGATCAAGAAATGGTAGGGGAAAATGATCCTTTCTTGTTACCGTATTTAACTTACGATAATCGATACACACTCTCCACCCTACCACAAGTCTAGATGGAATCAATTCATCATTTTTACCTATGATTGTAGTTATTCCACCTTTCTTTGGTACCACATGAATTGGGCTAATCCAAACACCATCGGAGATAGGAAAGACTATACCTGCATCAAGCCACTTAAGAATTTCATTTCTTACCACCTCTTTCATGTTTGGATTGAGTCTTCTTTGTGTTTCCACCACTGGTTTGCAACCGTTCTCCAATAAAATTCGATGCATGCATATAGAAGGACTTATACCTTTAATGTCTGAAATTGTCCATCCAATTGCCTTCTTACGCCTTCTTAGAACTCTTAACAACTTTGCACACTGTTCATCATCAAGGTCAGCACTAACAATTACAGGTAAAGTTTTATTTTCTCCAAGAAATTCATACCTTAGATGAGTCGGAAGTGGCTTGAGCTCTAACTTTGGAGGTTCAATTTCTGAAGGTTGTGAAAACCCTTTTCCTTGGCCAAGACTTTCATACAAATTACCCCTTTTATAAGGTGCTTGAAAATCCAAGTACTTGGCCAATTCTTCAATTTCTTCACAAACATCTTCTTGCTTACCTAAACTCATTAAACAATACTCAAGAGGATCTAAGTCAAAGTTGACTTGACTCATCTCTTGGGTTAGTTTATCAATTGTGCCAATAGAATAAGCATGATCGGTAAAAGAAGGGTATTTTTCCATTTCATTCAAATTAAATTCTACCTCTTCTTCACCTACTTGAAACTTAAGCTTGCCATTTTTTACATCAATAATAGTACCTGCAGTAGCTAGAAATGGTCTACCTAGAATAATTGGCATAGATATATCTTCTTCCATATCTAATACCACAAAATCCACTGGAATGATAAATTTTTGAACTTTTATCAATACATTCTCCAACACTCCCAATGGATATCTAATAGACCGATCCGCTAGTTGCAAAGTGATATTAGTGCGTTTAAGCTCATGCAAACCCAATTGTCTAGCCACCGTTAAAGGTATTAATGATACACTAGCACCAAGATCACACAATGCCTTAGAAAAATCAACGTTACCTATGGTGTAAGGTATAGAAAAACTCCCCGGATCCTTCCACTTCGGTGGTAGCTTATTTTGAATAATTGCACTACATTCCTCCGTTAATGCTATTGTTTCGCAGTCTTCCAACTTTCTTTTTCTAGTCATGATTTCCTTGAGAAATTTTGCATAAGACGGAATCTGCAAAATAGCATCGGCAAAAGGAATGTTAATGTGCAATTGTTTGAAAAGTTTAACAAATTTTTCAAAATCTTTATCAAACTTATTTTGCTTTAATCTTTGTGGAAATGGAACCGCAGGAGGTATTGGAATGGTAGTGGAAGATGATGGTTGCTTTTCTCTTGGATTCTCCCGACTATTTTCCTCCACAATCGCCTCTTGGTTCCTCTGCTTTTCTTCTTGTTTTTCGTTCTCATCTTTCTCAACTTCCACCACTGGAGGATCTTCTAATTGTCTACCACTACGAAGAGTAATGGCTTGCACCTGCTCCTTAGGATTGACCTCTGTTTTGCTAGGTAATTCTCCTTGATTTCGATTATTCAAAGAACTAGCAATTTGACCAATTTGGACCTCTACATTCCTGTACATTGTAGTGAGTTGATCCAGTCTCCCTTCTACTCGTTCAAATCTGTCCGAAGTCACCTTAGCAAGTTTTTCCACCGCGATCTCCCAACTTGGTTTAGTTTCAGCCTGTGGTTGCCTTGGTTGAAATCCCGGCGGATTGGTTGGCCTTTGTTGATTGCCTTGATCTTTCCATCCAAAGTTTGGATGATTTCTCCACCCCGGATTGTAAGTATTCGAGTAGGGATTATTTAGAGCATTTCGGTTGTAATTATTGACAAATTGTACCTGCTCAGAATCAACACACTCATTAATATCATGTTCACCTCCACAGAAAGAGCAACAAGCTACGTGAGCATTAGATGAACTTGGGCTAACTCCACCTTGTCTACTCAATAACTTCATCACGTTATTCATTTGGGCACTCAACATATTGAGAGTGTCCATTTCGATCATACCTGCGTGACGTCTCGTATTACCTCTTTCATTGGCCCATTGGTAGTTATTTGCGGCCATTTCTTCTATCAAATTTTGAGCTTCTTGGGGTGATTTACCCATTAAAGCTCCACCTGCGGCTGCATCAATAATAGTTTTAGTGGAGAAAGATAAACCATTATAAAAGGTTTGTATGATTAACCATTCCGGCAGTCCATGATGTGGACATTTCCGAAGCAAATCTCTAAACCTTTCCCATGCCTCATATAATGATTCTCCCTCCAATTGACTAAAACTAGTGATATCCATTCTAAGCTTAGCAGTCTTTCCTGGTGGAAAATACTTATTTAAGAATGCTCTTGATAAATCATCCCATCCGGTGAAAGTATTAGGAGCATGAGAGTGTAGCCAAAGTTTGGCCTTATCTCTCAATGAAAATGGGAACAATCTTAACCATATAGCATCATCACTAACTCCATTCATTTTAATTGTATCACAAATTTCCAAGAATGTAGCTAAGTGTGTATTAGGATCTTCAACAGCATTACCTCCAAATGGAGATTGTTGAACCATTTGGATAAGTGATGGTTTAATCTCAAAGTTGTTAGCATTTACCGTAGGCCTTGCTATGCTCGTTTGAGATCCTTGTGTTCCCGGTAGAGCAAAATCTCGTAGAACTCGCCTATTTGCTTCATTTTCAGCCATTTCTTCTTCAAATGGTAGTTCTATCAAAATTTCCTCTATCGGTTGCCAAATCTCTTGTTCCTCTTGCTGTTGTGTGTGCCTCCTTTGTCTACGTAGTGTCCTCTCAATTTCTGGATCGAAAGGTGCGACTTCTCGAGACTCCCGGTGCATACACTACAAACAGAAATAAGGGATATTATGCAACTTCAATGGTAAAAAAAATTGATTACAATATAAGATTAAATATAATCTAAAAAATAAAGCTGTCTAAATTAATAAAGATGATTATGCTCTAATATTGCCGCTCCTCGGCAACGGCGCCAAAAACTTGACGGGTTTTTACTTTAAGTGCAAGTTTAATTCCGAATTTACACCCGTTGGACTGCAAGTATACAGGTCGCAATTGTAGTACAAGATGTGTATCGGGTCGATCCCACGAGGAGCAATTAAAACAATTATTAGATACTAATTTACTCTATTATTTAGACTTACAATTAATTTGAGCAGAAACTTCAGATTTTAATTCAACTACAAAAATTCTTAAATAGATACATGCAATTTCACAATAGGAGTAGAATTTACTAAATATTAAGATCTAGGGATGTAGATTCCACATATAACACAAAAGATCTAGAACGAATGAATTTAACACTTGTTACTATTCTTGTTTAACCAAGGATTCATTTCCAGCAATACCAAAATCACATTTTCATGATAATAATGGGTTAAAACAGATTAGTTTTTCCTAATCTCTTGGAAAATACTAAATCTATTTTGTGCATACCTGAAATATAGATTTTATCCACTTGAATGTATTTCTATTCTCATGAATATACTACTCAAGCTCTACTTATGTCATTCCATTATTTTTACCATTTCTCAATGAGTAAAAACAACTATAAACCTGCTATTGGTGATCAAGCAACAACAAGTAATCCAACATACACAAGTGGATAAGTTAATACAAGACATAACAAGCATAAATCACAATCACTTCATATCATTTGGCCATAAGCTTCATCTACTCCCTAGATAAAGGAAATTAGCTACTCATGAATGATTTAACAATCAAACTCACAAGTTTATTAATGCAAAACATCATGAAGTACAAGTATAAGAAAGGTAAAAGAAAGCTTAGCCAATTGAAGGTAAAGCTCTCCAATTCCTGCTATGTTCTTGTACAAGATGGTTACAAGTGAAAAACCAAATGCTTCTCTAAGAACTCTAGAGAGAAAACTTGTTGCAAGAAGGAAAACTAGCTACGTATGGTGATGCCAGGCTTCTCCCCTGTGTTTCTGCATAAAAGGTGGTAGAAATTCCATTCCTCTCACTTCATAATTTCCTCCACTCAGATTTTGTAAAAAGAAGTCAAAGATATGATGTTTCCTTTTTGTCCACACTCATTTGGTCTTCTCTTTTATTGCAGAAGCATGTGCACCGAATTCCCTTGCATCTTATAGCTGGAAAGTGGTATGAACACAAGAGAATTGACTGAGTCAAATTGCAGAATTTCGGCTATAAAACGCGCCTACACAAAACGCGGCATAAACTCGCGTTTTGTCTACTCGCGTTTTCACTCTGGCCTTATTTCAACTGCGATTTTATCCATGATAAAGGCAAAACTAGCTTTTGTGTAAAACCCAAAAGTTGTAGCCCTTTGCGTTAGCTTTCCAATGCTTCAAGAATCATCCAAATCGGAGCTTTGTAGCCTGAGATATGATCAAAATACTGTCACCTGTTCAAACCTCTGTTTTAACTTCCGACCACAGAATGCAGCTTCTGTATTCCAACGTTTTGCCCATGAAGATGGCAGAAATGGATTTAGATGTCTTCATACGAATTGTAGGTCTCTTTCTTAGCTTTAAAATGGTATAAGGATCACCTCAATCCGATAAGTGTAGCTCCAGATATGGTCAAAATACTGAAGAGTGTCAAAACTGACTTGTATTGCATTTCCTCACTTGAACGTTTTTCACTTCATTCTTCTTGTTGCCACTTGAATTCACCACCAAATCTCTATTTTTTACCTCATTTGACATCCTTTGGTGATTGAATCATCATTCCTGCACAAAAATGAAGTTTTTACCATTAAAATCAATAGAAATGCAATATTATCCACTTTTACCAAAAATATATAATTTTACCAAAAACCTCTTTATTTTATTTATAAAACTAAATAATCAACTCAAAATTAACTAATAAAATGCACTTAAAAATACGTAAAATAAACTCTTATCAAATACCCCCACACTTGAATCATTGCTTGTCCTCAAGCAATATAAAATTCTAACCATCAATGATCCAAAAAAAATTGAAAATAAACATATGTAGTATTTCAACTCCATTTCCTTGAATCAAGGTAAATAACCCTTATGTGATCTTTCTATTAAGTTCAAGTACTCATAATATCAAGCAACGAAGAGCCAAGTATACCATAATTTTTCCAATTCAACTCAACTTCTTATTTTTATCCAATTTCGCAAGCAAGCAACTCCTATAGTCAATAAAGATGCTAACTAATCTCATGATCAACTTCTTATTTTTCTTAAAGAGGGATTTAATTTACTTTTTATTTATTTATTATTATTATTATTATTATTTTTTAATATATATATATATAATAAAATTCCCTCTAAGAGTAATCATGAGAAGAGTATGACACTTATTAACCATATTAATTTCTTATCTTATAAAATTAGATAAAAAGAAGAATTTTCATCAAATATACAAAATGTAGGCATAATTTTCTCCACTTTACTAGATATACTTTCCTATAGATGTAAAAATTATAATCACATAAAAATCATTTCCAAATTTCATGAGAAAAGAAGTATCAAAACCGCATAGATTTATTTCAAAAGGATAAGTGACAAAATTTTATTTATTTTTTATAGTTAATAACATATATATGTATAAGGTTTTTAAAAATTTTGACAGAGTCTCCCCTTAAAAGTGGACTAAAACTCCCTGCCAGCAACCACAAGAAACACCATTTAAGCACAAGAATTATATCAAACACAACTAAAACCACAAGTATCATACATATTTCTCCCCCCCACACTTAAATTACACATTGTCCTCAATGTGTAGGGAAGAAATGAAACAAATGAAGAAAAGAAAAGAAAGAAGTACTCCCCAAGTCAATGGCTGAGATCCGTATCAGCCACTAATCACGGACCACTGTCAAAATACAAGTACCTACCACATAGAAAACAGAAAAATAAAATGAAGTTAAACATCTTAAGTTCCACAAGTTAAGATAATTAGGCAAGCAAGTTCATCAACTAAAGATAGCTTCTGCAGTGTGCCAAGTCAGTCATCCCCCTCGGCATCATCGTCATCCTCTGCATCACGATTGGGCGGTGGATGAATGCCCAATTGATCTTCAATTCGGCTTAGACGATTATGGAGTAAAAATGAAGATTTGTGAGTTGGGTAGAAGAGAAGAAGAAAAACGCGGCTGGAAAAATGGAAAAGTGAAGAAATGTTCTGGAAATCGCGTTTTTTTTTTTTTTTTGAAGCAGAAAAGTGAACCGAAAACGCGACTAAAAACGCACCTTCAACGCGCGTTTTTAAAGCCGCGTTTTCTGCACAAATCTCGCAGAATTGAAAACGCGGTTACGTATGAAAACGCGACTTTAAGTCGCGTTTATCTGTGTCGCGTTTTACAGTTTTGCTCAGGCGAGAAAACGCGACTTCCTCCAAAACGCGACTTAAAGTCGCGTTTTAAAGGCGCGTTTTCTGTTCTGCAGGCTCAGAATTGAAAACGCGATTCTGAGAAACGCGACCTATAGTCGCGTTTTCTTGGAAAACGCGTTTTCTGCTTCGATTTTTAGCAGAATTTCAACTTTTGAAAAATTACAAAAGGTACCCCAATGACTCAAAATGCATCATAGATCATTTGTTTGCCAATTTTAATGACTGGAACAAATGTAAAACATTAAAAACATGCATTTTACCCCTTTATAATGAATCAAAAACACCTTTAACGCAAATCGAGGGGTTGAGTTGTTTGATCAAAGTTCGCCTTTTTTGTACTCAATTGGTCATCCTTGCCTTCAATTGCCAACCCTACATTACAAAAACAACAATTTAGCTAAAACATTGATTCAAACCACAAAATCACACCAAGTTAACAAATATAACCTAAATATTGGGTTGCCTCCCAATTAGCGCTTTTGTTTATAGTCGTTGGCTCGACTCACACATTCAGTTTCTTAAATTGAAGAAGAGTCGCCCAAAAGACATATGAGTCCTTTGGGTACGATTTCACCTGCCAAGTAGGGTTTCAATCGTTGTCCATTGACCTTAAACCTTTCATTTCTTGAATTTGCCACTTCAACCGCTCCATAGGGAAATACTTGAGTGACTTCAAATGGTCCAGACCACCTTGACTTCAATTTTCCTGGAAATAACCTCAGGCGTGAATTGAATAAAAGCACTTTTTGACCTACCTGAAATTGTTTAGGAATAATGTGCTTGTCATGCCAATATTTGATCTTTTCTTTGTAAATTTTGGCATTTTCATATGCATGTAACCGGTGTTCCTCCAATTCACTCAGCTCAAGTAATCTCCTTCCACCTGCAAGATTAAAATCTATATTAATTGCTTTAATAGCCCAATAAGCTTTATGTTCAATTTCTACAGGTAAGTGACAAGCTTTTCCATAGACTAAACGATACGGCGACATCCCTAAGGGAGTCTTAAATGCCGTTCGGTAAGCCCATAGTGTGTCATCTAACTTTGTAGCCCAATCCTTGCGTGATTTATTCACAATTTTCTCCAAAATGAGCTTTATCTCACGATTAGCTAGCTCCGCTTGTCCATTGGCTTGAGGATGGTACGGGAGTGATGTCTTGTGCCTACAACCATATTTAAACAATAAGGAATCCAGTTGTTTGTTACAAAAATGTTTTCCTTCATCACTTATTATGGCCTTAGGTATACCAAATCTACAAAAAATATTCTTTTTAAGGAATCGGAGTACAACCTTAGAGTCATTAGTAGGTGAAGCGATTGCTTCTACCCATTTAGAAACATAATCCACTGCTACTAAGATGTACTTATTATTAAAAGAGCTTGGAAATGGTCCCATAAAGTCTATACCCCATATATCAAATAATTCAACTTCTAAGAAGGTAGTTAGGGGCATTTCATTCTTTCGAGATATATTTCCAGTTCTTTGGCATGCATCACAACTTTTAACATATTCCCGAACATCTCGATACATAGTTGGCCAATAAAACCCTGATTGCCATACCTTTGCCACAGTTTTTGAGGTGCTAAAATGTCCACCTGTTTCAAGGTTACGACAATGATATAAAATATTATGTACCTCATTTTCGGGAATACATCTACGTACCATACCATCGGCACAATGTTTATACAGCAATGGTTCCTCCCAAAAGTAACTTTTGACATCATGTAAGAATTTCTTCTTTTGATGGTAATTAAATCCCCTTGGAATCTCTCCACTTACCAAAAAATTAGCAATATCAGCATACCATGGAGAATTGATAATTGGTAGGACAAACTCATCCGGGAAATTCTCTTGAATAGGAACTTGATCCTTGACTGGAATATATTCTAGGCGTGATAGATGATCCGCTACTAGATTCTCTGTTCCCTTTTTGTCTTTTATCTTCACATCAAATTCCAGCAATAAAAGAATCCACCGAATTAGTCTTGGTTTTGCATCTTTTTTATGTAACAAATATTTAAGAGCCGCATGGTCCGTATATATAATAACTTTAGATCCTACTAGATAAGATCTAAATTTATCCAAAGCAAATATCACTGCCAATAGCTCTTTTTCTGTAGTTGCATAATTGAGTTGTGCCTCATTTAGCAACTTGCTAGCATAGTAAATGACGTGCAACCGTCCTTCTTTCTTTTGTCCCAAAACTGCTCCAACCGCATAATCACTTGCATCACACATCAATTCAAATGGTAGTGACCAATCAGGCGAAGTTATAATTGGGGCCGAAATCAATTCCTTCTTCAACCTTTCAAATGCAACCAAACAATTGTCATCAAATTGAAAAGGAGTATATTTACATAATAAATCACATAATGGCTTTACTATTTTAGAAAAATCTTTAATAAAACGTCTATAAAAGCCAGCATGTCCTAAAAAACTCCTTATCCCCTTGACATTGCTTGGGGGTGGCAATTTTTCGATGACTTCTATTTTGGCTTGATCCACCTCAATTCCCTTGGAGGAAATCTTGTGTCCTAAAATAATTCCTTCTTTTACCATAAAATGACATTTCTCCCAATTCAGTACAAGATTTGTTTCCTCGCATCTCTGCAAAATCAATTCCAAATTATGAAGACACTGATCAAAAGATGAACCATACACAGAAAAATCATCCATAATTTTCTCAATATAATCAGAAAAAATAGCCATCATGCATCGTTGAAAAGTTGCGGGAGCATTGCATAACCCAAATGGCATTCTTCTAAAGGCAAAAGTGCCATAAGGACATGTAAATGTGGTCTTCTCTTGATCCTCTGGAGCTATAGCTATTTGATTATATCCTGAAAAACCATCAAGAAAACAGTAAAATTCATATCCGGCTATTCGCTCCAATAATTGATCAAGAAATGGTAGGGGAAAATGATCTTTTCTTGTTACCGTATTTAACTTACGATAATCGATACACACTCTCCACCCTACCACAAGTCTAGATGGAATCAATTCATCATTTTTACCTATGATTGTAGTTATTCCACCTTTCTTTGGTACCACATGAATTGGGCTAATCCAAACACCATCGGAGATAGGAAAGACTATACCTGCATCAAGCCACTTAAGAATTTCATTTCTTACCACCTCTTTCATGTTTGGATTGAGTCTTCTTTGTGTTTCCACCACTGGTTTGCAACCGTTCTCCAATAAAATTCGATGCATGCATATAGAAGGACTTATACCTTTAATGTCTGAAATTGTCCATCCAATTGCCTTCTTACGCCTTCTTAGAACTCTTAACAACTTTGCACACTGTTCATCATCAAGGTCAGCACTAACAATTACAGGTAAAGTTTTATTTTCTCCAAGAAATTCATACCTTAGATGAGTCGGAAGTGGCTTGAGCTCTAACTTTGGAGGTTCAATTTCTGAAGGTTGTGAAAACCCTTTTCCTTGGCCAAGACTTTCATACAAATTACCCCTTTTATAAGGTGCTTGAAAATCCAAGTACTTGGCCAATTCTTCAATTTCTTCACAAACATCTTCTTGCTTACCTAAACTCATTAAACAATACTCAAGAGGATCTAAGTCAAAGTTGACTTGACTCATCTCTTGGGTTAGTTTATCAATTGTGCCAATAGAATAAGCATGATCGGTAAAAGAAGGGTATTTTTCCATTTCATTCAAATTAAATTCTACCTCTTCTTCACCTACTTGAAACTTAAGCTTGCCATTTTTTACATCAATAATAGTACCTGCAGTAGCTAGAAATGGTCTACCTAGAATAATTGGCATAGATATATCTTCTTCCATATCTAATACCACAAAATCCACTGGAATGATAAATTTTTGAACTTTTATCAATACATTCTCCAACACTCCCAATGGATATCTAATAGACCGATCCGCTAGTTGCAAAGTGATATTAGTGCGTTTAAGCTCATGCAAACCCAATTGTCTAGCCACCGTTAAAGGTATTAATGATACACTAGCACCAAGATCACACAATGCCTTAGAAAAATCAACGTTACCTATGGTGCAAGGTATAGAAAAACTCCCCGGATCCTTCCACTTCGGTGGTAGCTTATTTTGAATAATTGCACTACATTCCTCCGTTAATGCTATTGTTTCGCAGTCTTCCAACTTTCTTTTTCTAGTCATGATTTCCTTGAGAAATTTTGCATAAGACGGAATCTGCAAAATAGCATCGGCAAAAGGAATGTTAATGTGCAATTGTTTGAAAAGTTTAACAAATTTTTCAAAATCTTTATCAAACTTATTTTGCTTTAATCTTTGTGGAAATGGAACCGCAGGAGGTATTGGAATGGTAGTGGAAGATGATGGTTGCTTTTCTCTTGGATTCTCCCGACTATTTTCCTCCACAATCGCCTCTTGGTTCCTCTGCTTTTCTTCTTGTTTTTCGTTCTCATCTTTCTCAACTTCCACCACTGGAGGATCTTCTAATTGTCTACCACTACGAAGAGTAATGGCTTGCACCTGCTCCTTAGGATTGACCTCTGTTTTGCTAGGTAATTCTCCTTGATTTCGATTATTCAAAGAACTAGCAATTTGACCAATTTGGACCTCTACATTCCTGTACATTGTAGTGAGTTGATCCAGTCTCCCTTCTACTCGTTCAAATCTGTCCGAAGTCACCTTAGCAAGTTTTTCCACCGCGATCTCCCAACTTGGTTTAGTTTCAGCCTGTGGTTGTCTTGGTTGAAATCCCGGCGGATTGGTTGGCCTTTGTTGATTGCCTTGATCTTTCCATCCAAAGTTTGGATGATTTCTCCACCCCGGATTGTAAGTATTCGAGTAGGGATTATTTGGAGCATTTCGGTTGTAATTATTGACAAATTGTACCTGCTCAGAATCAACACACTCATTAATATCATGTTCACCTCCACAGAAAGAGCAACAAGCTACGTGAGCATTAGATGAACTTGGGCTAACTCCACCTTGTCTACTCAATAACTTCATCACGTTATTCATTTGGGCACTCAACATATTGAGAGTGTCCATTTCGATCATACCTGCGTGACGTCTCGTATTACCTCTTTCATTGGCCCATTGGTAGTTATTTGCGGCCATTTCTTCTATCAAATTTTGAGCTTCTTGGGGTGATTTACCCATTAAAGCTCCACCTGCGGCTGCATCAATAATAGTTTTAGTGGAGAAAGATAAACCATTATAAAAGGTTTGTATGATTAACCATTCCGGCAGTCCATGATGTGGACATTTCCGAAGCAAATCTCTAAACCTTTCCCATGCCTCATATAATGATTCTCCCTCCAATTGACTAAAACTAGTGATATCCATTCTAAGCTTAGCAGTCTTTCCTGGTGGAAAATACTTATTTAAGAATGCTCTTGATAAATCATCCCATCCGGTGAAAGTATTAGGAGCATGAGAGTGTAGCCAAAGTTTGGCCTTATCTCTCAATGAAAATGGGAACAATCTTAACCTTATAGCATCATCACTAACTCCATTCATTTTAATTGTATCACAAATTTCCAAGAATGTAGCTAAGTGTGTATTAGGATCTTCAACAGCATGACCTCCAAATGGAGATTGTTGAACCATTTGGATAAGTGATGGTTTAATCTCAAAGTTGTTAGCATTTACCGTAGGCCTTGCTATGCTCGTTTGAGATCCTTGTGTTCCCGGTAGAGCAAAATCTCGTAGAACTCGCCTATTTGCTTCATTTTCAGCCATTTCTTCTTCAAATGGTAGTTCTATCAAAATTTCCTCTATCGGTTGCCAAATCTCTTGTTCCTCTTGCTGTTGTGTGTGCCTCCTTTGTCTACGTAGTGTCCTCTCAATTTCTGGATCGAAAGGTGCGACTTCTCGAGACTCCCGGTGCATACACTACAAACAGAAATAAGGGATATTATGCAACTTCAATGGTAAAAAAAATTGATTACAATATAAGATTAAATATAATCTAAAAATAAAGCTGTCTAAATTAATAAAGATGATTAGGCTCTAATATTGCCGCTCCCCGGCAACGGCGCCAAAAACTTGACGGGTTTTTACTTTAAGTGCAAGTTTAATTCCGAATTTACACCCGTTGGACTGCAAGTATACATGTCGCAATTGTAGTACAAGATGTGTATCGGGTCGATCCCACGAGGAGCAATTAAAACAATTATTAGATACTAATTTACTCTATTATTTAGACTTACAATTAATTTGAGCAGAAACTTCAGATATTAATTCAACTACAAAAATTCTTAAATAGATACATGCAATTTCACAATAGGAGTAGAATTTACTAAATATTAAGATCTAGGGATGTAGATTCCACATATAACACAAAAGATCTAGAACGAATGAATTTAACACTTGTTACTATTCTTGTTTAACCAAGGATTCATTTCCAGCAATACCAAAATCACATTTTCATGATAATAATGGGTTAAAACAGATTAGTTTTTCCTAATCTCTTGGAAAATACTAAATCTGTTTTGTGCATACCTGAAATATAGATTTTATCCACTTGAATGTATTTCTATTCTCATGAATATACTACTCAAGCTCTACTTATGTCATTCCATTATTTTTACCATTTCTCAATGAGTAAAAACAACTATAAACCTGCTATTGGTGATCAAGCAACAACAAGTAATCCAACATACACAAGTAGATAAGTTAATACAAGACATAACAAGCATAAATCACAATCACTTCATATCATTTGGCCATAAGCTTCATCTACTCCCTAGATAAAGGAAATTAGCTACTCATGAATGATTTAAAAATCAAACTCACAAGTTTATTAATGCAAAACATCATGAAGTACAAGTATAAGAAAGGTAAAAGAAAGCTTAGCCAATTGAAGGTAAAGCTCTCCAATTCCTGCTATGTTCTTGTACAAGATGGTTACAAGTGAAAAACCAAATGCTTCTCTAAGAACTCTAGAGAGAAAACTTGTTGCAAGAAGGAAAACTAGCTACGTATGGTGATGCCAGGCTTCTCCCCTGTGTTTCTGCATAAAAGGTCGTAGAAATTCCATTCCTCTCACTTCATAATTTCCTCCACTCAGATTTTGTAAAAAGAAGTCAAAGATATGATGTTTCCTTTTTGTCCACACTCATTTGGTCTTCTCTTTTATTGCAGAAGCATGTGCACCGAATTCCCTTGCATCTTATAGCTGGAAAGTGGTATGAACACAAGAGAATTGACTGAGTCAAATTGCAGAATTTCGGCTATAAAACGCGCCTACACAAAACGCGGCATAAACTCGCGTTTTGTCTACTCGCATTTTCACTCTGGCCTTATTTCAACTGCGATTTTATCCATGATAAAGGACAAACTAGCTTTTGTGCAAAACCCAAAAGTTGTAGCCCTTTGAGTTAGCTTTCCAATGCTTCAAGAATCATCCAAATCGGAGCTTTGTAGCCTGAGATATGATCAAAATACTGTCACCTGTTCAAACCTCTGTTTTAACTTCCGACCACAGAATGCAGCTTCTGTATTCCAACGTTTTGCCCATGAAGATGGCAGAACTGGATTTTGATGTCTTCATACGAATTGTAGGTCTCTTTCTTAGCTTTAAAATGGTATAAGGATCACCTCAATCCGATAAGTGTAGCTCCAGATATGTTCAAAATACTGAAGAGTGTCAAAACTGACTTGTATTGCATTTCCTCACTTGAACGTTTTTCACTTCATTCTTCTTGTTGCCACTTGAATTCACCACCAAATCTCTATTTTTTACCTCATTTGACATCCTTTGGTGATTGAATCATCATTCCTGCACAAAAATGAAGTTTTTACCATTAAAATCAATAGAAATGCAATATTATCCACTTTTACCAAAAATATATAATTTTACCAAAAACCTCTTTATTTTATTTATAAAACTAAATAATCAACTCAAAATTAACTAATAAAATGCACTTAAAAATACGTAAAATAAACTCTTATCAGCTAGGGTAAGGGAGTGCCTTAGGCTTTGCCTTTGCCTTCTCCCTTATCAAATGTGACCCCCGATCCCTTTCTTTGGTTACGTAGACCTAAAAGTTCTTAAAAGGGGTTTGTTTACTTTGCTTTTCAAAAATCACTTTTTGGGTGACTTGGTACACCCTAACTCTATACCAAGTGGCGACTCCATTTTCCATTAAAATCCCTTTTTGAACTTTGATTGGCCAAATCGTCGCATTATCAAGTCCCACGGCCTTTTATTTTCATTTTCACACACGATCACATACACTACTTTCACACCACATCTAAAAGTGGGGCGCGACAAAACAAAATAGTTATCCTCCTCCATTTTAATACTCTTATATCTATTACTCATTTTGTTTGCCCAATTATGACCCTCTTAAAAATGTGCACCATGGCCCATTTTGTTTTTTTAAGATCCAATAACTATTAATTGAGTAATACACAAAATTTAACAAACTCAAAATATCAAAATACATAAAAAAAATGAGATTTTTTATGAATTTTCTACTGTATTTTTTAATTTTCTATTATATATTGCTTTTTTGAAGCTGTTGTATTTATTTTTTACTTAATTAATAGTTATTAAATCTTAAAGAAACAAAAAAGAATTAAAACATGATGTTTATAAAGGAGAAATAGCAATATAATAAAAAGTGGGACATAGAATGGCACAGAAGATTCGTTGTGGTCTATATATTGCTTCGAGAAGGACCAACCAACATGAAAGAACGCAGAAGGGGGAAGTCGCTGAAGCCAAAAATAGGGCTGTACCGGTAGAATATAGAGGACTAGTCTACTCTCTAGAGAATTTCACTTCATTGCATCTCAATAAAATTAATTAAAAATTATTTTTAGAAATCAATACTGTTAACAATATATTTCATTGGTTATGTTAGTTAGACCTAAAATCTAATGTGAAATAGATTAAATTTTGTCATCTAAATAATCATTATAAGTTTTATCACAATTTTAGCCCATTCTTCACCGTTCAATTATTTAGTGTAAATTAAATCAAAAATACTTTACCGTTCAAATAATTAGTGTAAATTAAATCAAAAATACTTTTTTAATATAATAACATTTTTTAGTATATGTATCTAGAGCAAGAGAAAAATAATGATATAATTGGATGATTTTATATTATTATAATAATTTAGAGATAAATTAATGTGAAGAGAATCTCAAATGGAATATAGAGGGATTGGGGGTCGGGGCCCTCAAGGTTTCATAGTCTAATCCAATCTCAGGACAGTGACTCTTGACCTTAAAATCTCTAAGAAAAGTACCAGCCAAACTGCCAATGCCAACGACAAGAAGGGCAAACAGGATGATTTTATATTATTATAATAATTTAGAGATAAATTAATGTGAAGAGAATCTCAAATGGAATATAGAGGAATTGGGGGTCGGGGCCCTCAAGGTTTCATAGTCTAATCCAATCTCAGGACAGTGACTCTTGACCTTAAAATCTCTAAGAAAAGTACCAGCCAAACTGCCAATGCCAACGACAAGAAGGGCAAACAGAGAGAAGTTTATTTGAAGTCGGGAGGGGGCGCTTTCATTAGGGAAGAAAGAAATAAACTCATATGATCATGCCTTCATCCGTGTAACCATGTATGTCTTACATCAACTTTGTCAATAGTATTTTAGATAAAAGTAACAAGCATATATAAAATTATTTGCCCAGTCTGGGTTCGGTCTGGTGGTTGTAGCCCAGTTGGGTGAGAGCCACCAACCAAGGATCGAATCCCAGTCGTTACCATTGACCGATGATGTCGGGCAGCCTCTCGCGGTCACGCAGTGGGATTAGTTGGGGCGTACAGTAACCAGTCCTCGGCCCCAGATACCCACTGTGATGAAAAAAAATATATATATATAAAATTATTTGTATTGCTTGGGATGTAAAACACTTGTCTAGAATTCAAGAGTTGAAATACCTTAAAATACAAGAATAACAAGATATAATAACGATAGATTTAGTTTGAGAATTTAAATTGCTAAAGCTGGTCTAAAACTTTCAAAATCACAGTTTCTGTAGATTCATTGTTTGTAACATTTCTATTTTCCTTCTCAATATACATAATCTAACTGTGTTGGATGTAAATAAAGGTGTCAAAATAGGTGATTTGGACAAGTTTAAGAGGGTCATAATTGAGTAATAGATATAATTAAGTCAACCTATTTATACCTATTTAATTAATAGGTATAGGTATATCCAATTACCCATTTATGAGTCGCTCAAAATTCTACTTATTTTTTTATTTTGCACATGTTGTTTGACAAGAAATAATAATATTTTATTATTATTAGATTGGTAAGAAATTCAAATTTATTTTCTTAACACTTACTAAAAGTTGAATTTAAATATATAATTTTTTTTAAATTGGTAAATCGAGTCAACTCACTATCTATCAATTAAATAAGTTTTGCTGGATACCCATTTAGGTCCATTTAAAATTAATGGACAGATTTGGATGAATTATTGATAGACGAATTTAGATGAATAAATATAATTGGATTGTTGTTGACACCAGTAAAGTAAACGTAGATACATACATATTCCATACGCACCTTTTGTGGTTAGAACGGGTACGCATGACCGCCAGCCGATCAAATGATTAATAGTTGTGTTGATGTAATGAAAAAGAACGAAGTCGGTTTTAGAATTTCTCATGTATTGTCCAAGACTTGCGTATCATTGGAGAGGGGCAGTATAATTGAGCCTACTGTACAATCGATAGAGTTATTGTACTTTTTTTTTAAAAGGTGTCGTACATTTACAATCGTAATTGTATTAAATTATTAAATTTGTGTACAAGAACGTAAATTATATGTACAACAAAAAAAATATAAATATACACTAAGTCACGTGAAATGTATTACAGCCGTGCAATTGTACGAAAATCTCAATTGTACTGGCCCTTCTTCCCCATCATTAAGCAATTGCCAGCTACTATGCCCTGTTTATTTTTTTTTTTCAGAAATTTAGAAATAAGTAGTTAAACCTAACTCCCAAGTTAACATAAAAAATTTTGTGAGAGTATGAGCCTTCTAATATGAACTCGAATCTATAGTTCGAAAGTTCGAAAGCTCTACTTCTTTTGCGAGCCGAACTTAGGCATGCTGATAGTTAGCTTACAAGCCCCGATTGAAAGCGCTACATAGAAGTTGAGAAAATCCTGTAAGCATACCAAAATAACTCTCAAGTCAAGTTTTACAGTCCTTCTCGTTCAACTATCGCATGAAGTTATTGACCCCGATCAACCCCTTAAAAAATGACCATAAGAAAATCTTTTTTTTTTTTTTACCACCACTCTCACGTTAAAAAGCCAAAAAAAAAAAAAAAGGTCAATTAGTGAAGCATATTTCTTATTTCAGAAAAAGCAGACTGTTCTTCTTATCACTTGCATACCAAGTTTAGTTGATTAACAAAAATCCAAGAAATGTAGTCGTAGCCTGTTCGGTTTATTATTTTCCTAGATAAAATAAATGAGCAGTAGCATATGATACATTTGAGTTTATATGTATTTATGGTTATTATGATGGTGTGGCTGTGGACCTATAGCATTGAAGTTATGATGCATAAACGTCTTTTGCATGATACAAAATGTTATTCTAAAATAACCACAAATATGTAGTGCAATAAGACAATCATTCGAGAGTAAGCTATAGTGATGTTAAAGGGTTAAAAAAAAACAAGTTACACTGAAATTTGATAAAATGCTGTTGATAGTTGGTGTACTTTCTGTGCAAACGAAATAAAAATCTGTTGAACACTTATTTCTAACTGTGATTTTTCATCTAGTGTCTACAGTCTAATTATACAGAGGGAATTATGGCCATTGTATTATTTTCGAGCTTCCAAAAGATGTAGATTTAATTTAGGAAAGTTGGGTAGCCTCCATATTTATTCAATGCTAATTCTCATTTTTTTTGTCCATGACCAAGAATTCCCAACAACTTGTGTACCATGGTATTGAGGGTTAGTTTTACTTTGTACCCTTTAATTGGACTCAAACATCCATTTTTGGTCCTAAATTTTAAAATGGGACACATTAATCTCTAAATTATAAAATTTATCATATTTTAGTCCCTATAATATAAAACTTGTCCATTTTAGTCCTTAAAGTGTGAAATTTGCCTTCATTTAATCCCCAAAGTCTATCCACTTATGCATAAAATGTCACTTCCTTAATAATGTTACTTTAGTGTGACAAATTTTATAATCTAAGGATTAGAGTGCCTCATTTTAAAATTTAGGTACCAAAGTGAAAATTTTAATATAGTCAAAGGATGCAAAATGAAATTATCCCTGGCATTGAGGTTCTCAAGAACATTAGGCAAAGTGCGGGAAAAATCATTACTCTAGATATTAACGTGGTGCTCGGCTGTCTCTTTATTGAACAAGTTTTGCGATCGATTAGCTGGCCTGATTCGTCGGACGCAAGATCCTTTAGTGACTCCAGCAGTTTTAATTGATACAATCGGCCAACTTCATGATTCTTGGATTCTTTCCCGTAATTTTCTGTGTGCTTCCACAGTAGATAATGAATTCTTGATGGATCTATATTATCGGGATCCGTCAATTATGCGTACCCTGTTCAGAAACTACCGTAGATAAGGGAGCTTCAGGAAACCAGAAGGATGATACGTTACAAAAAGTATTAATGCAACTGGCTAGGGGTCTGAAATACACAAAGAACAATGGCCGAGATCCACGAGCTTGTGGGGAACTAGTGGATGATCTAGATAAAAAATTATAAATAAAGAAATGAAACAAAGAATACAAAGAATACAAAAAATACTCACTTATAGTGGAGGGAACATGTAAATAAATACAAACGAATATGAAAATAAAAACTACTCCCTCCGTCCCACTTTGATAATCCTGTTTTCCTTTTTTGTCTGTCCCAAATTATAGTCCACTTTCCAATTGAATAATGTAGTTATATTTTAATTTTTCTAAAATATCCTTATTCAATGTAAGTTGTTGTTACTATAAACCTACCTCATTTAATAAGAGTTCATTCTTTTTTTACCATTAATTCAAGTTCCCATAAAGTTGTACTCTAATTAATGTGAGGGTATTTTAGGAAAATAACTACCTAAATTGATTGTTCCAACAAAGTTAACTACTTTTTCTTAAACTGTGTGAAAAAAGAATCAGAACTATCAAAGTGGGACGGAGGGAGTATTAAATATTGGATATATATATCACTATGCATGACCATCGCGAAGGTTGCATATTTAATAGCTTATATTTTTCTTTTATTTGTTAATATTGCATTCATCACCTTCGAGGTTATTGCTCCGTCAACCTCTCCTGTAACTGTAGTTATTAAATTCAACCTGACTCGCCCGGCATGGCAATTGAATAGATTAGCCTGATGATTCGGGCGGGTCTCTAGTTTGAATAGACAAGGAATTGATTCATTAAAACTCATTTGAACTAGAGATTCAATCAGAATTCTGTCTAATTTTTCAATTGGTCCGATTTACATTTTCTTTTTTTATTTTACAATTGTAGATCTTTTTTTTCGAAATAAAGTACATATATGCTTTTGATGAAATTCATACGTTGGATCTTCATTTAAATGTGCATAAAACTTTATCGCTTGCTTAATTTTTATTTGATAACTAAAATTTTTAATAAACTTTTTTGACTTTTTCATTATACAATTAATCCTTTTAACTTTAAACTGACAATATTTGAGTACTTAGAAAATTAATTTGTTTTTAAACAAAAAAAAATGAAAAATAATGCTATATTTTTAAAAACAAGTGATATAATTTTGTTTTATACTTGATTATATTATTTATTTATGTAAAAGTACAATAAAATTAAATTAAATCTTCTATTAATATCTATATATATTCATTATATATCTTTCTAAGTACAATAATTAGTATCTAAAAGCACTTTATTATATATTTATTTATTAAAATTACTATTTTATATTTATAATATTAAATCAATACTCACCAATTCAACCAATAACTAGTAACCAGTGACCCATTGATCCAATCCCACTGCCGAATTCTTTATCGGATGGGTTTAATAATTATGCCAATAACTGCAACGAGATTCCCAACAAGTTGCACTTGGGTACTCTTTTGTATTACACACCCACACCTTATATTTTATGCATTCATTTACATGCTCGGATGCTTCCTCCACTGCCAATGAGTATTTTTTATTCTCTTTCTCATTTCTTTGTTTATAATTTTTTACCCTGGTCATCTGAGCGCGAATCTTGGCCAGCTGTCTTTGTATACTTCAGACCACCAAGCCAGTTGCGTTAACACTTTTCATAATGCGTCGCCTTTTGATTTCTCTATGCTCCTTTATCTAGGATAGGCACGGAAGAGGATGCCTACAATAGACGAATCCATAAATCTACCTTGTATATAAGAAAAAAGCCACTTTACTGTAGCAACCCATCTTTTTGACACATGTACTGTATATTTTTAATAAGTGGCAGTTTTCATTTTTAGTTGAATTTTTGGTCCTCTATTTTCTTTGGTTAGTCAAAAATCATATACATCACTCCCCCTAATTCTTCTCTTCTTCCTCTTTCCGCCTCTGCCTTCAACCCTTATCTCTCTCTTTTTTGTTCATCTCTCCTTTTTCCCCTTCAATTTTTTTCTTTATAATTAATTATACTAGGATTATTTTCTTATTATTTTTTAGGTGATTATTGTTAACTACGGAGAGGTATCGCAACAATCAACTAATTTATACTGTCACTTTTTCTTCTATCAATTTTGACTCTTTAATCCAGTATTTTGTTTTTCCTTTTTTTTCCCTCCATCCTAATTTTTCTCTGCATTTCCTCCTTCCATTCAGTCGATGCCTCTTTTCCTTTTTCCTCTAAAATTAACTGAATGTATTTTTTTTCTTGTACGAGAATGGATGTTTCTTTTCTTTCTTTGTTCAAAAATCATAATTCATAATCATCTCTATTTTTTTAAGAGAAACATAGGCAAGATCTTTTACCACCACTACTCCTACTATTTGGTATGTTCCATTTTTTCCCTATTTTTTTCCCATTTCACACTGCCAAATATGGATTTAAGTTTTTTCATTAATTCCATTTTATTTAGCCTTTATCATTTTTCTTTTTTTTTGCCTCTTTATCATGTTATCATGGTGTATTTTTTAAAATTTTAGTTTGATCTCCTTGATATTCATCAACCTTCCATTATTTTAGTTCTGCAAGTCGATTCTCCTTTTGTGAGGTTTGTTTTAAATCTAAATGCAAAATTTTTATTTTGCAATTGTGATGTTATAGTTCCTTTTCAATGTATAATTGAATCTTGCACTTTTTTTATTAATTCTTTGGTACTAAATTTTTGTACCCTTTTATGCATTGAAAAGCCTTCTGTTCAAATTTCTTACAGGTTTTGTTGTGAATTTGTAAGATGAAAGTTTTTACATGATGATGTTTTATTTGAGAACAAAATAGTGGTGAAATTTTATGTATTTGTAATTATAAGGGCAAATTATATTTTACCCCCCGTGGTTTAGCGTTTTTTTACATAACTCCTCTATGGTTTCAAAAGCTATACATAACCCCCTCATGGTTTGGATTAAAGTGTCAAAGTGACGGAAATAGTCATGCGTAACGGAACTTCTAGAAATGTCATAATTACCCTTATAAATACATGACACACTAATCCCGTATGATTTTTATATTTTATTATATAACCCCCTTATGATTTTCAAAATATACACATAACCCCTCTTAGTTAATAAATAATTTTCAACTTTACATAAGGGTATTTTTGACATTTTAGGTGACTCGTTACGAATGGTCATTCCCGTCACTTTAATACTTTAATTTAAACCATGAGAGGGTTATATATAACTTTTGAAAACATATGGGGGTTATGTAAAAAAAGATAAACCACAATGGGGTAAAGTGGAATTTGCCCTAATTATAATAGCTTGATATTTGAGTCTTATGAAGCATATATCACTTATGTTTTGCATTTCTCAATTCTCATGTATTTGATTATTGAATTCTTTGTTGTTGTTTGTCTATATAATACAACAGGATATTATCTATACAATACGACAAAATAAATCTCTACTGCATCACGATAAGCAAGTTGAAACAAACTTTTGGAACATTCCACTAAAAGCAAACTTTATTTTTTAGACTCATTTTTTGGTAATTATAATTGCTCTTTATTTGAAAACAAATTATAATGTGATGAATTTTAGTTAGAGTTTTATAGGTGGGCCTAGGCTGTGCAAGCACAGCCTGATTCCTTCTAGTCCCTCAAGTATAATAAAAAGAGAGTGGTGGTCACTGTAGCAGCTCTCTTTTTGACAAGTGGCTTGTTACTTATTTGACACTTGGCTAGATTTTTTTAAATGAGAACAACAATGGAACAAAGGCACACAAGAAAGCAACGGAACCAGCAACGAGACATTCCATTACCCTTTACATTGTATTAGAGCCAATGGGACCCATTTCATTTCAAGTGTTCAGACAACTGGCCCATTTCATTTCCAACACTTCAGACAAGAAACCAGCATCTCTTCTTTTCTTCTTCTTCGGGTGAGAGTACTAGCAAGTACTCTTCACTTCCTGTAACAGAGATGGCTCCTTCACATGCTTATTGTACTTGGAAGCATGGAAGGCCTGAAATCCCTCAGAGATTAGGTGTCTTCTTTTTCCCCAAAATTCAGGGATTTTTCCCCACAAAAGTGGCCAGCCGTTTGATTTCTTTCATTTGTACTGAAATTGGTTTTGCAGCCATCCAATTTTCCCATGAACTCCATAATTCTAAATCATATTTTCAGGGATTTGATGTGACAGACATTAAGTGAGTAGTAATTTAGGTTTTTAGGTTTTAAAAAGGAAAAGAAAGGGAAGTGCCCATATAAAGGGTGTATTTCTTTCTCTGAAGACCTTGCGCTTGGGAGCTTCTTCTGCCTCTAGCTTTGGTAAGGGTCCTTTTCATTTGTAATACTTCAAACGGTTTTTTTTGCTCCTGTAATTCGATCTGTAATTCAATCTAATACTTCACTTAATCAGGTTTTTTCTTCTTTTCTTTTTCCTATTTAATTTGCATTGCTTGCATTCTTTTTTGTTCCTTTTGCAGTTGTGTTTGGGTTAGCTGTTCAATTAGCTTTTTGCGTTTTCATTTTCGGCCAATTTAGAAGCTTAGATATCTTGATTATCAGTTTCTTTTAGATAAAGTTCACTTCTTGCCATTGATATCAACCTCTTGACTTTATTTAAGACATTGGAATTGATACTTTTGTTTTTTCCTGAAAAAAAGGATGTTGCTTTTTCAATATTTGTTGACAAATTTTCGTTCTCTTTCAAGAAATTTTTTGTAAATCAAATTTTGGTAGGTTATGGTGCAAAAACTACATATATTATAAATCAAAAATACTACTGCAGAAACTACAGTCACTTAAGATTATGATCCATGAAGAACCTGTATACTTAATTATTTTTCATTGCACTTTTTCTTTGGCCTCTCCTTAAAAAACAGATTTATCAGTCTGCTTATTAATTAACTAAACATCCATGTAGAAGCCATGTATTATAGCAACTTAGGAAACAGCTGCAACTTCAGCCATATACAGGGATATAGGAGACCATGGCCACGTTGACTTCCTATCAACAATAAAGACTAAAATTGTCACTAAGAATATGTTAACGGTTCATAAATGCCCTGACCTCGGAGTCTCTAAATCTACAAACTATCACTTCTACCACAGATAGACATGTCTTCATAACCTTATAGGATCAAGTTTTTTTTTTTCTGGTTTTCACCATTATATAACAATATTAGTAAACAGTTTATCTAGACAATGTTTTAGGCTCAGATCATTTGACTATGTTTTCACTAACAATAAAATTTAACATAATAGTAAACGGATCAATAATGAGAGTTATAAGACCATTATTTATTAATTTGGTTGATTTTCTTCTAACAATGTACTTACTTTACTTGAAAACATATTTTTATACTTCTAGATCATAACTAAACAATAAGTTTTATCGAGTTATGAAAATGGTGTCTAGCGCTGCTACTGTGATTCTTCAATTTTCTTTTTCATTGTGAATCTTTATTCTTCCTTTTCTTATACTGATTTTGCCTTTTTTGTTTTTGCCTATGCTTACAAAATGTCGACCTGTTTCTTCAACTGAAGCTGTCTATTCTATTTGCTGTGCATCTTTTGCTCCAACAAGTTGGCATATACAGCTCTCAGGTTTGTCTAAGAAACTAAATTTTGTGCTGCTTTTTTTTTGTCTAAAGGATTTGGATTTATCTGCTGTTGATTATATTACAGGTTGTATGTCTCATGTTAAAAAATTTTAAGCTTCAGGCATATTAATTGCTATCTGTTTCATTATTACATGATTGTGAGATACATGATATAGTTAATGATTTTCTTTCTGTTATGAAGAATAAAAGCCTTCACATGATGAGAATGAATGTCTGTTCCATATAGAAAGCCTTGGATAGTAGTCTTCTTTTTTTGTCATGGACTCTATGGCCAAAGAAAATCTTGATGATGTTCCTACTGTGATTTCTCAGTTTGATGTGGGTCAAATGATGAGGAAAAAAGATTGTAGAAAAAATGCAGTTCTTAGATGGAAAAAGAAACGGTTAGATAGAGCAATAAAAAGTCATAGTGTAGGAACTTTGTCTTCTGCTATTGCATCTCCCTCGCCACCTGTAAATTTGAGTAATATACAAGTGTGTACGCCTGCACTATTCCAGTTTACAGGGAGGCACACTTCCAACCTGACAGACTATCCTACACAAATGAGTGTGAGATCACAGGCCAAAACATCTCAAACAAACCATCTTTTTGAGGTAGCCTCTTTAGAAAATAATCCTAGATTCAATTGAGCGCAAGTCTGATAATGCAGATAAGCCAGCCTCTTCAAACATTGCTGCAAAAAGAAGCTTAACTTTTGAAACTCCACCTACTGCTGAGAAGACAACCATTGAAGCTGTTCTCTTAATTGCTGGAAAAAATGGTCCTGAAGACAACAAGCCTGCATCTTCAAAATCTGCTCATATGAGCCCTCTCAAGAAGCCACGTGAATCTGCAAAATGAAGCAGTCACACAGCTTCATATCCTCTTTTGTTCATCCTTTTGTTCATCATGGATGCTACTGAACTTTTAGCATGCTATCTTTTGCCATCATATTAGAATCCATTAACATTCTTGCTATGACTAGAAGTTAATGAATCCTAATATATGATATTATGTAACTATTAGCATGCATTATGTATCTCTACTTGGGACTTATTGTACTGGAAGGTGTGTAACTGCTATTGAAATTGTTGACAGTTATCTATGAATGGTAATTATGATATTATGTACCTATTTTGTAACTAGAATTGTTATATATGCTTTTCCAATGATCAGTATTTTAGGAGGGCCAAAGCTGTGCCTTGCACAGCCTGGTTCCTCTAGTAATATATATAAGAAAAAAGCCAAGTTACTATAGCACCCCATCTTTTTGACACATGTATTGCACATATTTTTGACAAGTGGATTCTTGGTCATTTTAGCTAAACTTTTCCTTCCCTTTTTTGATTCAATTGGGCCAAAATAATTAAAATATTTTTTCTCTGAGCCAAGTTGCTATAGCACCCCATCTTTTTGACACATGTATTGCAAATATTTTTGACAAGTGGATTCTTGGTCAATTTAGCTAAACTTT
Organism: Coffea arabica; assembly: GCF_036785885.1. Lineage (NCBI taxonomy): Eukaryota > Viridiplantae > Streptophyta > Magnoliopsida > Gentianales > Rubiaceae > Coffea > Coffea arabica. Next base: position 42,252,026 of record NC_092318.1, on the reverse strand, counting down.
TCCTTCCCTTTTTTGATTCAATTGGGCCAAAATAATTAAAATATTTTTTCTCCTTCAGAAAATCAACTGTGTCGCTTCTTCTTCTTCTTGCGGCAAGTGCTGTTATTTTTTATTTTTTAAAACTAATCTAACTAAAATTGTTGCCATGTTCTTTTTTTTTGTCGAGATGATTAGCAACTTAACAAAGAGAAGTTTTTATTATTTTTTTATCCCATTTTACATTTTCTTTTCTTCCTTTTTTTTCTTCATGTCTAATCTCTCATATTTGCTCTATTCTTCGATCATAACGTTATAGTCAACTGGCATTTGTTTGTTAAATTTATAGGATGATGCTATTATTTGGTATTTTTCATGGATAAAAGGTGAAATATTAAAATATGTAAAAAGATCTTAGAATTCATTTTATACCAATGATCATTTTCTATGAAGAATAGAACAATAATTCTTTCTTTTCTTTTCTCCTCCCACGATTTGATTTCTTACTTCACATTTTTTTTCTTTTTCTTTGTTTTTTGGTTACATTTTGTAATTATCTACAATTTTGTGTATTTTTTAAAGAGAAAAAATATATCATGTGATGCTTCCACCAAGATAAATCTAGTTAGGCATTCTTCTACCTCTGTGTTCTATAAGATTTTGTATATATTTAAACTAACGTTAATTTTTGTTTGTTTTTTAATTATTCAGGTTCTGTAGTATCAATTGGGTTGGCATATAAAAATTGTAGTTGGTGGTAGAAGTCACAATTAAAAATTGTTAGAAAGTTCAATTTTGATTAGGAAGATGTTTTTGCAATAAAAAAAATGGTTCAATTCTAATTTGTATATGTAGATCTGGAAATGTAGCAATTCATATTTTTTATCTAACCTTGCTATTTATATTCTGGAGCTGCAAGATAATGTTGTCACCTTTAAACGGGATTTAAATAAATAAATAAAGAAAAATGTGAAACTTTAGAGTAAGTTATATTGATGTTGAAGATTGTAACATGTCTTAGTGGCTTTCTAAACTTTTTCTCATTATTAAAATACTGGAAGCATTATGACTGCTTTTGATTTAGTTACAACTAAGACTATGCTGCTAATTAATACAGCAATGCACTTGTAGTGTATTGATTTTCTCTCTTTTTTGGGTATTATCATAATAATAATTCAAAAATCTTTATTCAAATCACAATAAATAGGGGTATTAACTTCATAGATGGAATTTCTCTTCACAACAAATTTTGAGGGAAATTTTATTTATACTCCATATTTTATTAATTGTATTCCTACAATAAATAAAAACTATATGATAAAAATAATAGTGAAAATGTGATTAACAAAAATGAGAGTTCAAATAACATTTGTTAATTTTAATTGTTTTGAGGCCCAATTTTCTCCTATATTTCTATTGATTTATCATGTGCCAAAATAATTTGATGTTATGTGTTTGACTAAATTTCTAGGGGGCTTGAGCTGTGCTTTTATTAGTTACTTAATTTGTTGGTAAGAAACAAGGTTTCTTTTGCAAAATTTGTTAATTAGATTTTTTTTCAAATAATTAGGATATAAAGGTAAATTTTCACAATCTTTTGTTAGCAATAGACCCCAATTTCCTCCTAGGCAGTGACGAAATCAAGATTTTTTCCTTGAAGGGAGGGCCAAAATGATTGATAAATAAAATTATTTTAATATGTTATGTTCAAAATAATTTTCATCTATTTAAATATATGGCATCCTAAAATATCAAATATTAACTTTAATTATAAGGGTATGTCTATTTAATAAATATGTAGTATAGTCATAACTAAAATTAAGAAAAGAAATAACGTTTGATTAAATATTTTATACGAAAAAATGCACTTTTCATCCTCAAAGTTTGGGTGGTTGGCCAATTTCATCCTCAAAGTTTCATAATTTTGGCCAATTAAGGACAATTGACGGGAAATGAAGAATTAATCGTTAGAACCAACGATTTTACCCAACAAAAAATGGGTAAAACCGAATAGAGTCATTTTTAACGGAACAATTGCAACGGACAAAAAACTCAATTCTTCTCCTTCTTTGCTCTGCCTTTCTGTAACCCCAAATTTTTTTTGCCAATCTTTGAAATTTTAACAACCGTTATACAACTTTCAAAACAAATTAATTCATTCTAAATTTTTATTTGGGATTATTTCATAAACCAAATCGCGGTCACTTTGTGTAAAGTATCACTTTCCCAAAAAAGACCAGCTCTTTATGGCTTTCCTCCATTATAAGAACAGAGTACCCATTTTTTCATAACTAAATTTATTTATCGAATAAAATAAAAATAAAGCCATTTTCTAATAAAAAACCAGCTCTTTATGGTTTTCCTATATTATAAGAACAGAGTACCCATTTTTTCATAACTAAATTTATTTATCGAATAAAACAAAAATAAATCCATTTTCTAATAAAAGTCCAGCTCTTTATAGCTTTCTTCCATTATAAGAACAGAGTACCAATTTTCTCATAAATAAATTTATTTATCAGATAAAATAAAAATAAATCTATTTTTCAATAAAAGACCAGCCCTTTATGGCTTTCCTCCATTATAAGAACAGAGTACCTATTTTTTCATAAACAAATTTATTTATCGGATAAAATAAAAATAAACCCGTTTTTTAATAAAAGACCGGCTCTTTATGACTTTCCTCCATTTTAGGAACAGAGTACCCATTTTTCCATAAACAAATTTATTTATCAGATAAAATAAAAATAAACCCGCTTTTTCAATAAAACACCAACTCTTTATGACTTTCCTCCATTATAAGAACAGAGTACCCATTTTGAAGGCAAAAGGAATTTGTTTATCGGATAAAATAAAAATAAACTCATTTTTCAATAAAACATCAACTATTTATGACTTTTCTCCATTATAAGAAAAGAGTGCCCATTTTGTCATAAACAAGTAACTTCTTTAATTAGAAACCATCGACCCCTTACCAAAGACGATCAAATGCAGCTAGATGATTTTTTTGCAAGAAAGTTGCCAAAAGCAGCTTTGTGACTGTAGTTGCTACTTTTTTTTTCAACCATTTTTTTAGCAAGAGGTATCATTAATGTCAATATTGAGATATAGCAAAAATTTTATATGAAATGACAAACCAATTTGTCATTACAAATACAAAAACGAGCAACAATATATTACAACCAATACTATCAACAGTACAAAGCACAAAGATACTCAAATCAAATCCTAATTAGGCTTTAATATGTACAACCAAAATTGTCAGGGATAACAAATGCTAAGATAGACCCTGTGCCGATATACAATGAGTATCATGTTTGCATTAATTGGCGAAGTCCATAATCGAAGTAGCTTGTAAGAGCTTCATAGCTAGGTTTACTACAATCCACCATCAACCTACAGAGTCCAATGGAAAAAAAATTATTAAACAGAAATATACATTGGTAGTAAGATAAATTAAACTTGCATTAGCCTACATATATCAAAGACGTTATGTTTTAATTGCTTTAAAAGATTCACTCACTTAGAGTTCAAGTCAACATTCATCTATTATTTTAGTAAATGGAAAATTAGCCTTTGGTTCCCCATGTGTGAGTTAATACAAGGAACCTCCTCCATAGTCGCGGGTTGCTTACAGCTTCCATCAATTCTTGTATTTCTTCTTCTGAAAGCTTGGATCCCAACCTAGATAACCCAGTTTTGAGCTCTTCATAAGTAATGGTACCACTTCTATCCATGTCCATGTTGTTGAACATTTGTCTCAACCCCTTGATTTCTTCTTTTGAAAGGTTTTCTGCAATAACCTTCCAGTAATTTCATGTTTCAACTATCAATAACTCTAGAAAGAGGAATCATAAAGCAACTATAGAAGGGAAAGTACTCTTATGAATGACTGTCAAATGTATTCACTAGTTCATTATGGAAACCGTGCTGTCCAAAGAAATTTACATATCGATTCATTACCTTTAAAGCCAGCTTTTTCAGCTTGTTCATTGCTCTAAATTGCTTCATCCTTATTTGCACAACACTGTCAATAGGCATATCTGATGCTTCACCACCTTCCTTGAGCCATTGATGTTCTGGTTCATATATGTTTAGCCAAATTTAGATGATGATCTGAATTATAGGTATGCAATTATTTGGAGGATGTAAACATTATATACTATTTTCTTTCCAAGAAGTGCAATACAGACAGTGTTAACTACTGCCACTACATGGAGTGTTATACTCCATACGCTATTTACTCTCTGTACAATATATAATAGGTTCTTTACAGCAACAAGTAAACAGAGCCAAATGACTTGAGAAGGACAGAAAATAATAATATTGAAGGTCAAAAGTTTTTACTATTTACCAAGGGCTTCGGCAGCGGTGATCCTTTTCCGAGGATCCATTGTTAACATTTTCCTAACAAGATCCTTTGCACCAGACGATATTGAAGGCCAAGGAGAGCTTTGGAAATCAAGGCGCCCCGCTAGGATTTCATCAAAAATGCCTTTGTCATTCTCTGAAGCACAAGCCAATATCACTCAGTATAGCAACTTAAAAGCTAAATAGCAAAAATTAATTCCAGGTGCTAGAATTTAATTCATTCTTCATTGCAGCGTAAGAGAATTAGGGGGTTTGGGACAGCAAAAGGGGGTTTCGGACAACAAAATGGGACAATTAGGGCTGGGCAACGAGAGGTACGGAGGAATGAAAACGAGAGTGGTAAAGAGAGGAGATTGAACAATACAACAAAGCAAGGAAAAAATCAAATCGTGGAAGGAAGAATTCTAGTATGAAAATATGTTGGAGACTACCTGAAATCTTAGATCTGAAATTTTGACGGGCCATTTTCATTTTGCCTTCCAGTAAGACCCCCTTCTCTACTCCAACTGAGATGCTCATTCACTCTAATCCACTGAGGTAGAAGCCTACAATTGTAAAAAGTTTATCTTGCGATTGTTAAATTGACCAAAAATGCAAGAAACAAGCAATTGATAAAACAGAGATGAAAATAACATATCTGCTTAAAAAACCTGCACCATCGCTTTTCCTTGAAGTCTGCCATTGCATCGGAAGGGTCTTTAAAGTGTGTCCATGATTGTATAAATTCAGATCTGGATGCTAGAGAGGAAGAGAGGAACCATATGTCTACGGGAAACTGAAAATTGATAGAGAGGGAAAGAGAGATAAAAGGAGAAAGGTGTAGGGGAGGTTGCGATTGAACTTTCGAGGGCTTTGATCTGAGAACAATATTTGGGAAAGTAGCCTTGCAAGTATGGAAGACTTGGAATTCATGTGGTGCTACGCTTGACAAGTGCTGTGCCGGGAATGGTTAAAAAATTTTCAATGCGCGGCTCTGCTAAAAATTGGAAATGAGCAAAATTTTGAAATTTTCACAAAAAAACACCTATGATTTCTCACCAATAATATAGAAACTTTGGCCCACTAGAATCAGTATTTGGAGGGAAGCTTTCCCGCACTTCTTTTGGCGAGAATTTTAACCGAAAAAAGTCCTTGCCCTTGCAGAGTATATGATGGCTCCAATTTTTGGTGAAGTATTGTCCTTTTCCTTGCTATAAGCCTCTTAATAGCGTCAACCTCTCTACTTCTTGCTAAAGTTGTTGTCGCTAATACCCTTTTTTGTTGTAGTGAACGGAGGAAAACTATAAAGAATTGGTGTTTAATTGAAAAATATATTTATTTTTTCATCCAATAAATAAATTTATTTATGAAAAAATGGGTACTTTGTTCTTCTAATAGTAGAAAACTATAAAGAGTTGGTGTTTTATTGAAAAAACGGGTTCATTTTTATTTTATTCGATAAATAATATTTTTTTAGAAAAATGGGTACTATATTCTTATAATGGAGGAAAGTCATAAAGAACTAGTTTTTTATTGAAAAAATAGTTTATTTTTATTTTATTTGATAAACAAATTTGTTTATGGCAAAATGAATACTCTTTTCTTATAAGGGAAGAAAGCCATAAAGAGTTGATGTTTTATTGGGAAACGGGCTTATTTTTATTTTTTCGATAAATAAATTTTTTTATTCGATAAATACATTTGTTTATGGCAAAATGGGTGCACAGTTCTTATAATAGAGGAAAGGCATAAAGAGTTAGAATTTTATTGAAAAATGGGTTTATTTTTATTTTATCCAATAAATAATTTTTTTTTAGGAAAAGGGATACTTTGTTCTTATAATGGAGGAAAGCGATAAAGAGTTGATTTTTTATTGGAAAACGGGTTTATTACAATTTTATTCCAGCCAACTGTGACCCATTTTCCCACTAACCTAAGGTAGACGGACTAAATCATTGAGTTCGTTAACCACAGTCAAAATTAACACAGAAGCAACTGACTCAAATCACTCAATCCTTTATGGCTTATACCAAATTAATACTAGAAAGCTTATTTGAAATAACAATAAAATATTTTATAAATGATTAAAACTTAGTACATTAGTTAGTAAGTACTCGTAACATACTTGTATAATGCATGATTATATGTATAATTTAATATTCTTTTGTACTTATATTTTAAAATATTCTGTGAAAAATATTTTGACCTTTCACATGACCTTAGAAAATAATAAAATTTTATCGTATTATAAAATAATAATTTTATTTTATTATATTCATAGGTGTTAAATTATAAAAATTGTGATATAGAAACAAGTGATATTCTATGTGTAACTAGAAAGATTTGTTGTTATTGTTATCCAAACTTTCAAACTTTTCAAAAATTGAAAATGAATACAAACTTATGATAAGACAAAATTTTATTATATATTTTACAAGGTTACTTTTCATAGTATTTTAAAACATATCAATACAAAAAATATTAAATTATACCTATAATCATTTATTATACAGGTATATTATGAGTACTTACTAACTAAGATTTATCCCCACATTTGTATAGTTTGTTGTGCGAATCAGGTTTATCACCACATTTGTTTGAGTTTTGATTACAATGGATGTAAGCTATTCCTTCCAAACCCCAAATTTTGAATTATAACATTCAACCAAAACATGCTCAAACTCTCAGGCTCGGTCGTACAAGGACAGCTAGTGTGAATATCCGTGCTACACACGGTGCTTACATTATTAAAATAAATCAAAAAATTATACCATTTTAATTTGAAAAAAGTTAAAAAATTTATACCAACATAATTAAAATTTAAGATTTGTCTAACAATAGTTCAAAGTATGAAAAAAACTGTAAATCATTCAAGAATTGTGTTTTTGCAAAAGATGGATCTTAAAATAATAATAATAATTTACATTAGAAAATGAATGATATATGGATAGAAATAAATGTAATTGCATGTTTTTTTATTTTAAAATGAAATACTTACAAATATTATGCATTCGATTTGATAATCTTATATATATATGCATTACGAGAATATATATATATATATGTATATGTGTGTGTGTGTGTGAATTAACTACCTTTGAATTAATTTTTATTAAAAAAATTATTTATTTTTAATGCCTTTATAATTTGTGAATGATTGTGAGAGTAAAATATATTATGACAATAAGATACGTTGAATTGTGAAAATTGTAATTTAAATAGGCTCCTAAATTTTGGATATTTGACTTTCGTAGTTGCGAATTTCTTAAATTAACGGTTAGTTATTACTCTAAGTGATATGATAAGTGTCAGTAATAAATGTGAGATGTGAGATGTGAATTGGAATTTGCAGATATCATTTTACAGGGGTGGTTATTATCCGTTAATTAAAGTTTAGGAGTTTGAATTTTATGGGGTAGTGGAAAAAACATGAGGAAAATGTGGAAAAAATATAAGCATGATTATAGGATTTGTAGGGCCAGTTACATGATTAGTTAAGAGATAAATATTTTTTAATTATAAAAATGTAAAATTCTATTAAAATAGCATTCAGACTTTTGATAATTTTGGAAGCTCCTTATCCAAAACCCCCTCAACAATACATATAGATATAGATACTAAACGATAGTTATGATAGCGAAATAGTTTTTACCTGATATAACATGTTGTTGCACTTTTAGCGATCATTTGATTTATTGTTGGACCTATTCACCTAAATAAAATAACACCTAAAATTATGGAAGTAAGTTTCCTATCTAAAATAGTAAGTTAAGTGTAATAGATTAGTAACTTTTATACCTCAAAAGGTAAATTGGAATAAATATTAAACTTAATTTTTAAATAAATAGATTACTACTTGATATCCCAAACTTACTTTTAAAAGAGTAAGTTTAGTTCAAATAACAGTAAGTTTTTATACATAAATAGTAATTCTTACTAATAACATGGCAATCAAAATGATTAAGGATCAAAATTTACCATTTTTTGGAATGCATGTACAATTTTTACATTAAAACCTTATCTCAAAGTAGTATTAGGAAGTTTATTTGAAATAATGATAAGATGTTTTTATTAATGATTCAAACTTAGTACCTTAGTTAGTAAGCACTCATAATATACCTTAGTAAGTTTAATTCAAGTAATAGTAAGTTTTTATACATAAATAGTAATTATTACTGATAACATGGCAAATTTGATTAATAATCAAGATTTATTGATTTATGGGACGCATGTACTATTTTACTTTAAAACTTATCTCAAACTAGTATTAGGAAGTTTATTTGAAATAACGATAAGATGTTTTATCAATGATTAAAGCTTAGTACCTTAGTTAGTAAGTACTCATAATATACTCGTATAATACATGATTATAGGTATAATTTAAAATTTTTTGTACTTATATATTTTAAAATACTATTGATACGTTCCTCGATCAACTTGTTTCGAGACACGTAGCACGTTTGCCCAAGGATCTAGCGAGGATGTTCAACGCTTGGAATTGCGGGATCTAGAACCAAACGAACGACACGATTGGATTCAAGACGATAGTATGACGACTCCAATGAAGGTGACTACTCCACGGGATAGGTCGGTAGAACAATCTAGGACGAGACTCAAGATTGCTCAAAACCCTTACCAAAGCAAGTAAAAGGCTCGAACACTCTTCTTAGAAGAAGAAACGAAAATAAGACAATTTTATTGATAAAAGTTCTCACCCTTAAACCGTACAAAGCAAGCCTATTTATAGGCTAAAGTGACTAAAACCCTAAAGAGGCTAGGAAAAGGAAAAAGTCGGCCCATGCTCTTGGAACAAGATGGGCTGGCCCATGCTCTTACTTAATCATTAACTAATTGCTAACTAATTGATGGGCCTAAGGCCTTATTCTCTTGGTGGCCCGCTTGACTCTTCGTGGGCTTGGATCATGGTGTAAATGGCTCGATTGTCTCTCTCCAAGCCCTCAATATCTTTGTGAACTCCATGTTGGTCTTGGACAACTCTAACCAGAACTTGAAATGATTCTTTGAATAGCTTGGCCCATGCATGTGTGACTGGGCCCATTGGGACTCGAAACATGTAAGTCATTGCGTGGGTTTTGACCCGTACACACATCGGTCCCCTCCTCTTGAGAAGGATTTGTCCTCAAATCTGGATGGGAATGAATGAGACTAACAAGAGTTGCCAGTATGACACCTCAAATCTCCACATATTGGCCCTCTTAGATTGAATAACACTTGCATATGTTATGATTAAAATAATTCGGTGCACATGTCTCTTAGTCAACTTCAAGGGCCTCTCGAACAAGGACATTCGCCAAGGTAAGAAGGAACGTGTGTGACGGGATTTTTTTTATATCAATGCAAGTTTAATTCCGAATTTACACCCGTTGGACTGCAAGTATACAGGTCGCAATTGTAGTACGAGATGTGTATCGGGTCGATCCCACGAGGAGCAATTTAAAACAATTATTAGATACTAATTTACTCTATTATTTAGACTCACAATTAATTTGAGCAGAAATTTCAGAATGTAATTCAACTACAAAAATTCTTAACTAGATAAATGCAATTTCACAAAAGGAATAGAATTCACTAAATATTAAGATCTAGGGATGTAGATTCCACTTATGATTCAAAAGATCTAAAATGAATTAATTCAACACTTGTTACTGCTCTTGTTTAACCAAGAATTCATTTCCAGAAATACCAAAATCACATTCTCATGATGATAATGGGTTAAAACAGATTAGTTTTTCCTAATCTCTTGGTAAATACTAAATCTGTTCTTATTCACACATGAAATGCAGATTTCATCCACTTGAATGTATTTCTATTCTCATGAATATACTACTCAAGCTCTACTTATGTCATTCCATTATTTTTACCATTTCTCAATGAGTAAAAACAACTATAAACCTGCTATTGGTGATCAAGCAACAACAAGTAATCCAACATACACAAGTAGATAAGTTAATACAAGACATAACAAGCATAAATCACAATCACTTCATATCATTTGGCCATAAGCTTCATCTACTCCCTAGGTAAAGGAAATTAACTACTCATGAATGATGAAACACTCATAACTTCATTAATGTAAATCATCATGAATTACAAATACAAACAGAGTAAAGAAAGTCTTAGCCAAGATATGGTGAAGCCTTCCAAAAATCTCCTTTGTCTTGAATTTAGATGTTTACAAGATGAAATCCCAATTGTCCCTTGCAAGTACCTAGCTAGAGAGACTATGTTTTTCTGTAAGAAGCTAAGCTACGAATGGTTCACAGATCTCTCCCCATATCTCTGCATAAAAATACACTCAAATGCTCCATTTTTCCAAGTCAAATTCTATCCTTTGATTCCCAAATCTCCACTTTGTTAGCATAGTCAAAAACCAATATTTTTGACTTGAAAATAAGCCACTTTTCTTGCCCTTTTGTCTTCTGAAGCATGTGCACCGAATTCCCTTGCATCTTATAGCTGGAAAGTGGTATGAACACAAGAGAATTGGCTGAGTCAAATTGCAGAATTTCGGCTATAAAACGCGCCTACACAAAACGCGGTTACAAGTCACGTTTTGTGTACTCGCGTATTCACTTTGGCCTTACTTCATCTGCGATTTTCTCTATCATAAAGGCCGAACTAGCTTTTGTGCAAAACACAAAAGTTGTAGCCCTTTGAGTTAGCTTTCCAATGCTTCAAGAATCATCCAAATCGGAGCTTTGTAACCTGAGATATGATCGAAATACTGTCACCTGTTCAAACCTCTGTTTTAACTTCCGACCACAGGGTGCAGCTTCTGTATTCCAACGTTTTGCCCATGAAGATGGCAGAAATGGATTTCGATGTCTTCATACGAATTGTAGGTCTCTTTCTTAGCTTTAAAATGGTATAAAAAATCACCTCAATCCGATAAGTGTAGCTCCAGATATGGTCAAAATACTGAAAAGTGTCAAAACTGACTTGTATTGCATTTCCTCACTTGAACGTTTTTCACTTCATTCTTCTTGTTGCCACTTAAATTCATCACCAAATCTCTATTTTTCACCTCAATTGACCTCCTTTGGTGATTGATTCATTATTCCTGCATAAAAATGAAGTTTTTACTATTAAAATCAATAGAAATGCAATATTATCCACTTTTACCAAAAATATATAATTTTACCAAAAACCTCTTTATTTTAATTATAAAACTAAATAATCAACTCAAAATTAACTAATAAAATGCACTTAAAAATACGTAAAATAAACTCTTATCAAATACCCCCACACTTGAATCATTGCTTGTCCTCAAGCAATATAAAATTCCAACCATCAATGATCCAAAAATTTAAAATAAACATATGTAGTATTTCAACTCCATTTCCTTGAATCAAGGTAAATAACCCTTATGTGATCTTTCCATTAAGTTCAAGTACTCATAATATCAAGCAAAGAAGAGCCAAGTATACCATAATTTTACCAATTCAACTCAACTTCTTATTTTTATCCAATTTCGCAAGCAAGCAACTCCTATAGTCAATAAAGATGCTAACTAATCTCATGATCAACTTCTTATTTTTCTTAAAGAGGGATTTAATTTACTTTTTTTTTTTTTTTATATATATATATATATATATATATTTTAAGGATTAAATATTACTTAAGTTGTGAAAAATGCCTTTTGACGCGAAGATCAACATTTTTAGATGCAGATCCCCGGTTACTCAACATTTCACATACTCAAGTTGCTTTGCATACTCTTAATTCAAGTACCTTTTTACGCGAATGTCGACATTTGTAGATGCCAACCCCCGGTTACTCGGTACGAGAATCATTGGAGTAGAATAACCATTTTTTTTTTTTTTTTTTTAACAATATATAATAAAATTCCCTCTAAGAGTAATCATGAGAAGAGTATGACACTTATTAACCATATTAATTTCTTATCTTATAAAATTAGATAAAAAGAAGAATTTTCATCAAATATACAAAATGTAGGCATAATTTTCTCCACTTTACTATATATACTTTCCTATAGATGTAAAAATTATAATCACATAAAAATCATTTCCAAATTTCATGAGAAAAGAAGTATCAAAACCGCATATATTTATTTCAAAAGGATAAGTGACAAAATTTTATTTATTTATTATAGTTAATAACATATATATGTATAAGGTTTTGGAAAAATTTTGACAGAGTCTCCCCTTAAAAGTGGACTAAATCTCCCTGCCAGCAACTACAAGAAACACCATTTAAGCACAAGAATTATATCAAACACAACTAATATCACAAGTACCACACATTTCTTCCCCCACACTTAGAATACACATTGTCCTCAATGTGTAGGGAAAGAAAAGAAAAGAAACAGAAGAAAGGAACAAGTGACTCCCCAAGTGAGATGACTGCGGTCCAGTGAAGCCTTGAATCATGAGTCATCGACCGCTCAACCATCCACAGTCAACGATCTACTAGTTACTGCCACAAGTTCCAATATTCAAAATAAGGAATGTAAGTTAACATTTTTCAAACAAAAGATAAAAATAACAAGCAAACAAGCAAACAAAAGAAAAGCCAGCCAAAGGGGCAGCCTCAATCATCCCCTTCATCGTCATCTTCATCATCATTGACAGGAGGTGGATGTACGCCCAGATGATGTTCAATGTGGTCTAGGCGAGTATCCAGTCGGGCTAAATGATGGTCGATGTCGTCCAAGCGACCGAAAAGCCGCTGCCAGTTGGTCTGTGGCGGAGGAGGAGGTGGTGCTGCAGTAGATGGTCCAGCTCCATCGCGACCATGTCTAGCCTTTTGTCTCCGCTCCTGAACAGGGCGTGGAATGTCTCCCGTGCCAATACCAAGGCGGCGAAGAGTAGTGATAGTCATCTCAGCACGTGGTGGAACATACTCCCGCCTCATTCCTTCCAACTGAACCTCAAAACGGGGAAAGATTAAAGTCAGTAGACGAGGAAATGATAGTTTGAAGGAAGTCGTCTTACGCCTCGCCGTAGACCGAATGTGGCTAATGATGATATTAGGCAGCGAAATACGAGCATATGGAGATGTCCGGTTATGGAACATGTAATCCAAGAAGTAGATATCGCTCTTGCGAACCTCCGTGTGCCCCGTCTTCTTTGGGATGACATTGTGAGCCATCATGTAAATGATAAGCCGATGACGAGGTTCGAAGACATTCGCCAAAATGGTCTCCTTCCTTGTAGAGCGAAAGGGTTGGTACTCGAGACCAAACCTAGCCATGGCCAATGATGGATCCCACCTCCTATTCGGGGGAACAAACTCCTTCTTCAAATCTACTGGACGTCCATCATCCATACACCCCAAAATAGCAGCCAAATCTTGCCGTGACAAGATGATTCGTCTTCCACGCACCCAGGACTCAACTATTTCTCCACTATGGCGCGCCTTACTTTCAATGTTGGCGTAAAACTCGCGCACCAGGTCTGGGTAGTAATGATTTGGAAGGGTGAGAATCGGAGCCCATCCAAGTTGAGCAAAAGCGTCCGAGATATTATACATCATTTCAACTGTCGGATTCACGTGCATCTCAAACAGGAATTCCAAATTAGCACGCGCCTCATGCCACTCCTGATTCCTGCGAGTGTTGAACCGAGCACTGTCAAATACAGACATTCCCGCTCCACGAGAAGTGCCCTCACCAGGTTGACGACTCACTGGCGGAGGAGAAGGTGAACTCTCCTCTTCAGATACTTCCATTTGTTCATTTTCCTCCCTCTCCTCACTGCTAGAGGACGAGGTTATTACACGTCTTCCCCTTGGCATAGTACCTATTGGAAAATATTGCAATTAAACTCATGTAATTGGACACAATTAAAAATTTAGCCATGAATATCCGAAAATGATCCAAATAATCTCTAATTGATTCCTTCAAGTGATAACACGTCCAATAACTAATATATAGGACCAAATAAGAGAACAAAAATTTATGCCCAAAAATTACTCAAAATCACCAATTGAAACAAGATATGCAATAATTATAACCCAATCGGTGAAATTAGCAACAATTATGATTATAACTATTGAGAATTAACAATAATAATATGCTTTTAGTTATAATCATGCTTAGGCAAAAATTAAGCCAATGAACTCACCAAATCAACCAAATTACTCACTATACACAATGCACCTACTTAAACATCATCAAATTACCATTTTTAATCATAATTAAACATCACCAATGGCTAAAAAAACATCCTAGTTCCTTTTTCCAATTTCATCTAAATATAGCAATTGTGAATTTTAAAGTACTTGAAAACCAATAAATTGCTACATTTAAACATTTAAACATGCTTAAACAATCATAATAATCATGAATAAAATCAACAATAGCCATGAATCTCATCAAATTTTCGAAATTAAAAGATGTCAGATAGCTCAGGATAAAAAATATGAACTTCTAAAATCAAAAGATTTGATGAAGAAACTTACCTCAATCACGTAGAAGGATGTTTGGTGATGCTAAAAATGTCAAAAGCCCTATGAAACAACCTCCAATTGACCTCCAATTGAAGAAATTAGAGTTTAAGAACCCTAACCTTCAATCGCTCAAAAACCTGATTTTAGGTGTTTTTCTTTGATTTTAATCGGTTAAAAAGGTTGTATGAAGCTCAAAAGGCGTTGGGGTGATGATTTCTAGCAAGATTATGGAACAAAATGGAAGATTTGTGAGTTGGGTAGAAGAGAAAAGGAAGAAACGCGGCTGGAAAATGGAAAAGTGAAGAAATGTTCTGGAAATCGCGTTTTTGAAGCAAAAATGTGAACTGAAAACGCGACTGAAAACGCGCCTTCAACGCGCGTTTTTGAAGTCGCGTTTTCTGCACAAATATTGCAGAATTGAAAACGCGTTTAAGCGTTAAAACGCGACTTTAAGTCGCGTTTTACTGTGTCGCGTTTTCTGTTTTTGCTCAGGCGAGAAAACGCGACTTCCTAAAACACGCGACTTAAAGTCGCGTTTTAAAGGCGCGTTTTCTGTTCTGCAGGCGCAGAATTGAAAACGCGATTCTGAGAAACGCGACTTGTAGTCGCGTTTTATTGGACAACGCGTTTTCTGCTTCGATTTTTAGCAGAATTTCAACTTTTGAAAAATTACATAAGGTGCCCCAATGACTCAAAATGCACCATAGATCATTTGTTTGCCAATTTTAATGACTGGAACAAATGTAAAACATTAAAAACATGCATTTCACCCCTTTATAATGAATCAAAAACACCTTTAATGCAAATCGAGGGGTTGAGTTGCTTGATCAAAGTTTGCCCTTTTCACCTCAAATGGTCATTCTTGCTTCCATTTGCCAACCCTATCACACAAAAACAACAAATTAACTAAAACACTTATTCAAATCTAAAAATCACAAAAAATTAACACAAATAACATAAACATTGGGTTGCCTCCCAATTAGCGCTTTTGTTTATAGTCGTTGGCTCGACTGAAAGAGTTAAATCACTTTAGAGCATTAGGGAGCGATTTTCTCCCCATGGGTCGAAACTCCCGAACCAATCCACCATGTGGTGAACCATGCATTGATCTTCATAGTCCAATTTCCTCAAATGCCAAGGAGGAATATTAGACTTGTCATAGAGAGGCTCAACTTCACCTTGGAGTGGATTTTGCTTGTCTTTTCTGAATTGGCTCAACTGTTCACCATTTTCTTCATGGAATGGCGAATTTATTAAGCCAACTTCCATCCTTATCTTCTCCTCCTTTGTTCCTACACCATGAAAGTTAGTACCAAGGACATTTATAAATTTAACTTCTTCGGTCCTTTCTTGGTTAACCTTTTCATCATATGGCATATTAGAAACAAGAGCAGTAGGCTCTATACTCCCTTCTTTATTATCCAAATTGAATTCCAATTCCTCACCATTAACCCGTAATATAAGGTTACCTTTTTCTACATCAATTATAGTTCGTGCAGTGGCTAAAAACGGTCGTCCTAGAATAATTGGCATTCTCACATCTTCTTCAATATCTAAGACAACAAAATCCACAGGTATTATAGATTGTCTTACCTTTATGAGCACATTTTCCAAAATACCCATGGGACGTGTGATTGACCGATCCGCCAATTGCAATGTAATATTGGTAGCTTTTAGCTCTTGAAGTCCCAATCTCCGGGCAACCGATAACGGCATAAGTGATACACTTGCACCTAAATCACATAAAGTATTAGAAAAATGCAATTGACCAATAGTGCAAGGAATAGAAAAACTTCCCGGATCTTTCAATTTAGGAGGGAGTTTATTCTTAATCAATGCACTACACTCTTCCGTTAATGCTATCATCTCATTATCTACAATTTTCCTCTTCTTTGACATGATGTCTTTCAAGAAACGTGCATAAGAGGGAATCTGTGTTATAGCATCAATGAAAGGAATGTTAATGTGCAATTGTTTAAACATTTTGAAGAACTTTTCAAACTCCCGATCCTGTCCATCTTTCTTCAACCTGTGAGGAAAAGGTATCACATTAGAATTTAAATGAGAATTTAATTTGGGATGAAGTGCATCAATATCAATGATAACATGATCATTTTGACTTTCTTGCTCCCCTTCAATTGCTTGCTTCTTGTCTTTTTCACCACCTGAATTTTCAAAATCGAATCCTTCAACCGTTTTACCGCTTCTAAGAATGATTGCATTGACATGCTCTCTCGGATTCACTTCGGTTTTACTTGGTAATTCACCAGGGTTTCTATTGTTGATCACATTGGCAATTTGACCAATTTGAACCTCCAAGTTTCTGTACATCCCAGCTAATTGGTCCAACCGCCCCTCAACTCGCTCGAATCTATCCGAAGTCACCTTAGCAAGTTTTTCCACCGCGATCTCCCAACTTGGTTTAGTTTCAGCCTGGGGTTGCCTTGGTTGAAATCCCGGCGGATTGGTTGGCCTTTGTTGATTGCCTTGATCTTTCCATCCAAAGTTTGGATGATTTCTCCACCCCGAATTGTAAGTATTCGAGTAGGGATTATTTGGAGCATTTCGGTTGTAATTATTAACAAATTGTACCTGCTCAGAATCAACACACTCATTACTATCATGTTCACCTCCACATATAGAACAACACGCTACATGTGCATTAGATGAACTTGGACCAACTCCACCTTGTCTATTTAGCAACTTCATCACATTATTCATTTGAGCACTCAGCATATTGAGAGTGTCCATTTCTATCATACCTGCGTGACGTCTTGTATTACCTCTCTCATTGGCCCATTGGTAGTTATTTGCTGCCATTTCTTCTATCAAATTATGAGCCTCTTGGGGTGATTTACCCATTAAAGCTCCACCTGCGGCTGCATCAATAATAGTTTTAGTGGAGAAAACTAAACCATTATAGAAGGTTTGTATGATTAACCACTCCGGCAGTCCATGATGTGGACATTTCCGAAGCAAATCTCTAAACCTTTCCCATGCTTCATATAATGATTCTCCTTCCATTTGACTAAAACCAGTGATATCCATTCTAAACTTAGCAGTCTTACCTGGTGGAAAATACTTATTTAAGAATGCTCTTGATAGTTCATCCCATCCAGTGAAAGTATTAGGAGCATGAGAGTGTAGCCAAAGTTTGGCCTTATCTCTCAATGAAAATGGGAACAACCTTAGTCTTATAGCATCATCACTAACTCCATTCATTTTAATTGTATCACAAATTTCCAAGAATGTAGCTAAGTGTGTATTAGGATCTTCTACTGCATTACCTCCAAATTGAGATTGTTGAACCATTTGGATAAGTGATGGTTTAATCTCAAAATTGTTAGCATTTACCGTAGGCCTTACTATGCTTGTTTGAGATCCTTGTGTTCCCGGTAGAGTATAATCTCGTAGAACTCGCCTATTTTGGTCATTTTCCGCCATTTCTTCTTCAAATGGTAGTTCTATCAAAATGTCCTCTATCGGTTGCCAAATCTCTTGTTCCTCTTGCTGTTGTGTGTGCCTCCTTTGTCTACGTAGTGTCCTCTCAATTTCTGGATCGAAAGGTGCGACTTCTCGAGACTCCCGGTGCATACACTACAAACAGAAATAAGGGATATTATGCAACTTTAATGGTAAAAAAAACTGATTACAATATAACATAAACCTGTCTAAATTAATAAAGATGATTAGGCTCTAATATTGCCGCTCCCCGGCAACGGCGCCAAAAACTTGACGGGATTTTTTTTATATCAATGCAAGTTTAATTCCGAATTTACACCCGTTGGACTGCAAGTATACAGGTCGCAATTGTAGTACGAGATGTGTATCGGGTCGATCCCACGAGGAGCAATTTAAAACAATTATTAGATACTAATTTACTCTATTATTTAGACTCACAATTAATTTGAGCAGAAATTTCAGAATGTAATTCAACTACAAAAATTCTTAACTAGATAAATGCAATTTCACAAAAGGAATAGAATTCACTAAATATTAAGATTTAGGGATGTAGATTCCACTTATGATTCAAAAGATCTAAAATGAATTAATTCAACACTTGTTACTGCTCTTGTTTAACCAAGAATTCATTTCCAGAAATACCAAAATCACATTCTCATGATGATAATGGGTTAAAACAGATTAGTTTTTCCTAATCTCTTGGTAAATACTAAATCTGTTCTTATTCACACATGAAATGCAGATTTCATCCACTTGAATGTATTTCTATTCTCATGAATATACTACTCAAGCTCTACTTATGTCATTCCATTATTTTTACCATTTCTCAATGAGTAAAAACAACTATAAACCTGCTATTGGTGATCAAGCAACAACAAGTAATCCAACATACACAAGTAGATAAGTTAATACAAGACATAACAAGCATAAATCACAATCACTTCATATCATTTGGCCATAAGCTTCATCTACTCCCTAGGTAAAGGAAATTAGCTACTCATGAATGATGAAACACTCATAACTTCATTAATGTAAATCATCATGAATTACAAATACAAACAGAGTAAAGAAAGTCTTAGCCAAGATATGGTGAAGCCTTCCAAAAATCTCCTTTGTCTTGAATTTAGATGTTTACAAGATGAAATCCCAATTGTCCCTTGCAAGTACCTAGCTAGAGAGACTATGTTTTTCTGTAAGAAGCTAAGCTACGAATGGTTCACAGATCTCTCCCCATATCTCTGCATAAAAATACACTCAAATGCTCCATTTTTCCAAGTCAAATTCTATCCTTTGATTCCCAAATCTCCACTTTGTTAGCATAGTCAAAAACCAATATTTTTGACTTGAAAATAAGCCACTTTTCTTGCCCTTTTGTCTTCTGAAGCATGTGCACCGAATTCCCTTGCATCTTATAGCTGGAAAGTGGTATGAACACAAGAGAATTGGCTGAGTCAAATTGCAGAATTTCGGCTATAAAACGCGCCTACACAAAACGCGGTTACAAGTCACGTTTTGTGTACTCGCGTATTCACTTTGGCCTTACTTCATCTGCGATTTTCTCTATCATAAAGGCCGAACTAGCTTTTGTGCAAAACACAAAAGTTGTAGCCCTTTGAGTTAGCTTTCCAATGCTTCAAGAATCATCCAAATCGGAGCTTTGTAGCCTGAGATATGATCGAAATACTGTCACCTGTTCAAACCTCTGTTTTAACTTCCGACCACAGGGTGCAGCTTCTGTATTCCAACGTTTTGCCCATGAAGATGGCAGAAATGGATTTCGATGTCTTCATACGAATTGTAGGTCTCTTTCTTAGCTTTAAAATGGTATAAAAAATCACCTCAATCCGATAAGTGTAGCTCCAGATATGGTCAAAATACTGAAAAGTGTCAAAACTGACTTGTATTGCATTTCCTCACTTGAACGTTTTTCACTTCATTCTTCTTGTTGCCACTTAAATTCATCACCAAATCTCTATTTTTCACCTCAATTGACCTCCTTTGGTGATTGATTCATTATTCCTGCATAAAAATGAAGTTTTTACTATTAAAATCAATAGAAATGCAATATTATCCACTTTTACCAAAAATATATAATTTTACCAAAAACCTCTTTATTTTAATTATAAAACTAAATAATCAACTCAAAATTAACTAATAAAATGCACTTAAAAATACGTAAAATAAACTCTTATCAGTGTGTAAGGCTTGTGAACGTTCCAGGTTGCAACACAAAGCTCTCTAATTTGTCTTCAAGTATGGGCATTCACGTGCACTTTATAATGATGTTCGTTGGGACTAGGGAAGCCCCGAATCTGGTTGTGCAAGATGGTACAGTTCGGCCCTAGGCATTGTTGAATCGGCTCAACTTTCCAAGCTGGAGGTAGGACACTGAACCACCCGTGTTGTACACCCATATAAACATGACCCAGGGAGGTAAGGGTAGCATTCGGATTGTGATTGACACACTTGTGTGCATCACCCAGCATAAGCGGCAACAATGAAGTGAGACGCACTCCATATAAATCACATGCGTTCACGCCACATGCATCTGGAACAAGCATGAAATCAGGTTGCAACTATTTAGTCATAGTTGGGAAATTTTGGCCAGCTTTACAACCTACAAACACAAAATAACCTTCAACTTGAAACAATTCAGAAATTGGATAAAGAAATAAGGGAACGTTATTAACTAAATAGTAAGAAGGTTTAGAGCAAGATTTAAATGTGAGAACTCCCTTTGACACTTCAATATTTCTTCCACCAATTGATTCAACTTGAGAGTCCAGTGCTAGTCCTTCCTCATCAAGATCTACGTAAGAGCAACAAGAGTTAGTGCTAGTAACATGCTCAAAATAAGGCAAAGGTGATGAATGAACCATAGGTAAAGAACAAGAAGTAAAATTTGGAATTTCCTTTTTAAGATGAGCTCGAATGAATCCTCCAATGGTGCGGACAGATTTGATTGGACGTTGTTCCATGAATTGATACCAAAGAGATTTAGTTCCTAGAAGACAAACTCCATGGAAACTCACAAAGTGTCCAAGTGACTTCGGGATGGAACATGCCATGACCAACTCTACTTGACTTTGTTTAACCTGTACAAACGAGGATATACTAAACAAAACACATGTTATCCGATTAGCAAACAAAGTGTTCACACGTTCAATGTTTGCAGACATGGTCAACTCTTTTTCTTGACTCTTCACTAAGGCCAAATTGTTCTTGCTTATCCCCACTCTCTTCTTCTCGGACCATTGATCCTTCATTGCACTTGAGTTTTGTTTTTCATTGGGGAGTTCTTGTTCACGGCTCGGCAGCAACTCATTCGTACGTGGCTCTTCAATCAACGAGGGACTAGACTGAATTTTTCCTTTATTACCACCGGTTGGCACATGGTTAAGTTGCTCCAAGTGTGAATCCAGCACTTGGCTAAGTCTTTTCATCATGTCATCAATCAATGCTTTAGTCCGACTTCGAAATTTATCCTTTGATTCACGAAGTTTTGACTCAATTCGAGAATTCTGAAACTCCTCGTCTTGATTGTCAAGACACTTCTTAGATGCACCTCGTTTGCTTGAAGTTGACCTCGATTTAGATGCTCTACGCAGACTTCTTTGCTCCTTCTCATACTCATCACAATCTTGTTTATACCTTTCATATACACACAAAGCACGGTGGCGTTGCATCTCCTCCCAGAGTGAATGATACCCATGTTGTGAACTGGATTGCATGGAACTAGAGTACTTGTGAGTAGGCATCTTGAGACCCCTCCTCTTGAGAGGCTCATTCTTCAAGAATTCTTGGTTGTATGGGTAAGACGCAACTTCTCTAGGCATGAGTACGTGACCTGCCAAAATGGTAAGCAAAGAAAAGGAGATTCCTCACGTCACACAAGCTCACGTGTATGTGCTCATCCCTCGTGTATCTCTCGAAGCGTTCTAATGGACTTACCAAATACCTTTACCTGTTGGATTAGGTAGTTGAGAAATGCTGCTCAAGTCCAACAACCGTTACCAACCTTTCCACAAGTGTAACCACAAAAATGTAGGAAAGTGTTCCTAAAATCTAGGAAAAGAATATAGGAGAGTTTCCTAAAGTAGATGAGAGAATATAGGAGAGTTTCCTAAAGTGGATGAGAATATAGGAAAGGTCCTAAAAATGGATGAGAGAATTTAGAAAAGTTTCCAAAAAATGGATGAGAGAGTTTTAGGAAAATTTTCTAAAAATGGATGAGAGAATTTAGGAAAGTTTCCAAAAAAAAATGGATGAGAGAGTTTAAGAAAGTTTCCAAAAAAATGGATGAGAGAATTTAGGAAAGTTTCCTAAAAATGGATGAGAGAATTTAGGAAAGTTTCCAAAAAAAATGGATGAGAGAGCTTAGGAAAATTTCCAAAAAATGGATGAGAGAATTTAGAAAAGTTTCCAAAAAATGGATGAGAGAATTTAGCAAAGTTTCCTAAAAATAGATGAGAGACTTTAGGAAAGTTTCAAAAAAAAATGGATGAGAGAGTTTAGGAAAGTTTCCTAAAAAATGGATGAGAGAATTTAGGAAAGTTTCCAAAAAAAATGGATGAGAGAGTTTGGGAAAGTTTCTTAAAAAGGTAGGAGAGAGAGTGTCCAACTGAGTACAAAGAGTTATCCAAGTGCTTTACTTAGTTTCCTAATTGATTTTGGAAACAAGTTAATTTTTGGAAACCTTTTGAAAATCCTTTTCCTCTTGAACAACTTTTGGTAACTTTCTTGAAACAACTTTTGGTAATCTTCTTGAAACAACTTTTGGTAACTTCCAAATTCTACTCCAAGAAAGATTGCACAAATCAGATTTGGTTCCCTATTCAAAACAATTCGGTTGCCCCTTTCTTTCCTTTCCTTTTTTTTTTCTCTTGCCAACCGATTCCTCTTTTCTTTCTTTTTTTTCGTTTTTGTTTTTTATTTTTTTTTCTTGACTACAACTATCAACCACGACACAAAACAAGGAAGTCCACAAATAACAACTACCAAGAACTCCAAGATCTTTCAAGAACTTTCAAGGAAGTTCAGGAACTTCAGAAATTTCAAGATTGTGGTCAAGAATTCAAGAAGCTCAAGATTATTGTAAGTTCTCTTCAAGATTCACAAAATTCCAACAAGTTTTGCCAAAATCCAGATTTGAAAACCAAGTAAACAAGTTGGATAACACAAACAACAAGGCTGGACAGATTTGTATTCGGATGAACAGTGTCGTGAACAGTGTCGGTGAACAGTAATTATTATTATTATTATTTTTTGAACAAGGCAGCGGAAAGTACTAAGAATTCTACGACACAATTACGAAAAATATGGATATAACGAAAGATACCTCTACCAAAGCTCTGAAGCCAACTGATACGTTTCTCGATCAACTTGTTTCGAGACACGTAGCACGTTTGCCCAAGGATCTAGCGAGGATGTCCAACGCTTGGCATTGCGGGATCTAGAACCAAACGGACGACACGATTGGATTCAAGACGATAGTACGACGACTCCAATGAAAGTGACTACTCTACAGGATAGGTCGGTAAAACAATCTAGGACGAGACGCAAGATTGCTCAAAACCCTTGCCAAAGCAATTAAAAGGCTCGAACACTCTTCTTAGAAGAAGAAACGAAAATAAGGCAATTTTATTGATAAAAGTTCTCACCCTTAAACCTTACAAAGCAAGCCTATTTATAGGCTAAAGTGACTAAAACCCTAAATGGGGCTAGGAAAAGGAAAAAGTCGGCCCATGCTCTTGGAACAAGATGGGCCGGCCCATGCTCTTACTTAATCATTAACTAATTACTAACTAATTGATGGGCCTAAGGCCTTATTCTCTTGGTGGCCCGCTTGACTCTTCGTGGGTTTGGATCATGGTGTAAATGGCTCGATTGTCTCTCTCCAAGCTCTCAATATCTTTGTGAACTCCATGTTGGTCTTGGACAACTCTAACCAGAACTTCGAATGATTCTTTGAATAGCTTGGCCCATGCATGCGTGACTGGGCCCAATGGGACTCGAAACATGTAAGTCATTGCGTGGGCTTTGACCCGTACACACATCAACTATGAAAAATAGTATGAACTAAACCTACTCTCCAAAAAGTAAATTTCGGATATGCAGTAGTAATTTATTTTTAAAAAATTTAAGTTGCATATTTATTTCAATTTACACTTGAACATACATCGATCGGTGCTCTCTGGATGCGTCCAAACTCCAGTGAATGTCTTTAAACTAAATTCTAATCAAAGTAGTATCCAAATGTAATGATTCAGAGTAAAATGGCCATAAAACTTAGTACAAGGACGGCTAGTGTGAATATCCGTGCTATCCAAAATATTTATGTATTTTACATAAATGTAATGATTCAGAGTAAAATGCCCATAAATAGATAGAATTTTGTTGATGTAATGCCCATAATCGGTGGCCCTAGGATGGCTTTGTTTAGTAATTAGTACTGCTTACGTTTCCTCACAAATGTTTTATTCTTAGGCCCTTTATATTTATGTTAATTCCGTGACATCCTAACACATTTTGAGCTTATGCAGTACACAATATTTCCAAACCCCGGTTATAGGTCTCCACTTGCTTTTGTACAAATATTCCCTTCTTGGTCCATACATGTCAGGTTGCAACGTGCCACCTTCTTTGCCATATGCTTTACTTTCCACACCTCTTCTTTGACTACTAAACATACCGCAGCAACATCCATTCATAATTCAGGTAAATTCTGTAGTGTATTCACATATTCCAAAGACAGGTATGGAAAGTAAATTATATGGCAAAGAAGCTGGGACGTAGCAACCTGACATGTACGGAGATGAAGGGAATGTTTCTAAAAAAGTAAGTGATGACCTATAACCGCGGTTTAGAAATGTGAATGTAGCGTACTGCAGAAGTTGGAAATGTATTGGAGTGTGACGGAATTAACATAAATATAATGGGCCTACGAATAAAACACCGAAAAGGAAGCATAAGCAGTAATATCTATTTACGGGCATTACATCAACAAAATACTATCTATTTATGGACATTTTACTCTGAATCATTACATTTATGTAAAATACATAAATATGTGTAACTAAAATTGAAGAACTGTTACACTAATATTTTTACGAAAGGAAAATTGGTTGTCCTGTATTTAACATAAACTGATTTTTATGAAAGTAAAAAATATATTGCCCATAACATACCTATTATTTATGATTTTTTTTTTGGTATTACATCAACAAAACACTAGTTATTTACGGGTATTTTTATTCTGAATCATTACATTTATGTAAAATACATAAATATTTGTAACTAAAATTGAAAAAGTGTTACACTAATATTTTTACGAAAGGGAAACTAGTAAATTTTGTATTTAATAAATTTTAAATATTTGAAAGTAAAAAAGTTTTGCCCATAACATACCAACTCTTTATGAGTTTTTTGCATTACAAGAACAAAATACTAACTATTTATGGGTATTTTATTCTGAATCATTACATTTATGTAAAATACATAAATATTTGTAAATAAAATTAAAAAAGTATTATACTTATATTTTTATGAAAGGAAAACTAGTAGATTTTACATTTAACAAATTTTAAATATGTGAAAGTAAAAAAGATTGCGCCCATAACATACCAACTCTTTATGGATTTTTTTGCATTACATCAACAAAATACTAGCTATTTATGGGCATTTTACTCTGAATCACTACATTTATGTAAAAAACATAAATGTTTGTAATTAAAATTGAAAAAGTGATACACTTATATTTTTACAAAAGAGAAATTGGTAAAATTTGTATTTAACATAAATTAAATATGTTAAAGCAATATTAAAGGTGATTTTATTAGTTACTTAATTTGTTGGTAAGAAACAAGGTTTCTTTTGCAAAATTTGTTCATTAGATTTTTTTTCAAATAATTAGGATATAAAGGTAAATTTTCACAATTTTTTGTTAGCAATAGGCCCCAATTTCCTCCTAGACAGTGACGAAGCCAAGATTTTTTTACTTTGAGGGAGGGCCAAAATGATTGACAAATAAAATTATTTTAATATATTATGTTCAAAATAATTTTCATCTACTTAAATATATGGTATCCTAAAATATCAAATATTAACTTTAATTATAAAGGTATGTCTATTTGATAAATATGTAGTTTAGTCATAACTAAAATTAAAACAAGAAATAACATTTGATTAAATATCTTATAGGAAAAAAATGCACTTTTTTATCCTCAAAATTTGGGTGGTTGATCAATTTCATCCTCAAAGTTTCACCCCAAACATATTGCATCCTCAAAATTTCGTAATTTTGGCCAATTAAGGACAATTAACGAGTAATGAAGAATTGATCGTTAGAACAATGATTTTACTCAACAAAAAATTGATAAAACTGAATGGAGCCATTTTTAACGGAACAATTGCAACGGATAAAAAGCTCAATTCTTCTCCTTCTTCTCTTTGCTTTTCTGTAACCCTAAAATTTTTTTGCCAATCTCTGGAGTTTTAATGACCGTTATACAACTTTCAAAACAAATAAATTCATTCTAAATTTTTATTTGGGATTATTTCATAAACCAAATCGTGGTCACTTTCCGTAAAGTATCACTTTCCCATAAAAGACTAGCTGTTTATGGCTTTTCTCCATTATAAGAACAGAGTACCTATTTTTTCATAATTAAATTTATTTATCGAATAAAATAAAAATAAATTCATTTTCTAATAAAAGACTAGCTCTTTATGGCTTTTCTCCATTATAAAAACAGAGTACCCATTTTCTCATAAATAAATTTATTTATCAGATAAAATAAAAATAAATCTATTTTTCAAAAAAAGACCAACTCTTTATAACTTTCCTCCATTATATGAATAGAGTACCCATTTTTCCATAAATAAATTTATTTATCGGATAAAATAAAAATAAACCCATTTTTTAATAAAAGACCAGCTCTTTATGACTTTCTTTCATTTTAAGAACAGAGTATCCATTTTTTCATAAACAAATTTATTTATCAGATAAAATAAAAATAAACCCGTTTTTTCAAAAAAAACATCAGCTCTTTATGACTTTCCTCTATTATAAGAACAGAGTACTCATTTTGAAGGCAAAAAGGAATTTGTTTATCGGATAAAATAAAAATAAACTCATTAATGTCAATATTGAGATATAGCAAAATGGTGGCCCACCTCTCAATGTGATTTTCAATGGGATAAAATTTGCACGGTACATGTAGCAAATTGTCATGGCCCCTGTTCCTTCACATGTGTGTAGAGGCGGTAATTGTCATGGATTGCTTACAACTTATTCCCTCCAAACCTTTTCTTATAATGGAGTTTCTGATTTTATCCAAGTAATAAATTACTTCAGTGAAAAAAGGAAAAATAGAAAATTTATGGAGGAAAGTTACAAAGAGTTGGTGTTTTATTGGAAACCATCGACCCCTTACGAAAGACGATCAAATGCAGCTAAATGATTTTCTTGCAAGAAAGTTGCCAAAAGCAGCTTTGTGACTGTAGTTGCTATTTTTTTTTCAACCATTTTTTTAGCAAGAGGTATCATTAATGTCAATATTGAGATATAGCAAAATTTGTATACGAAATAACAAACCAATTTGTCATTACAAATACAAAACGAGCAATAATATATTACAACCAATACTATCAACAGTACAAAGCACAAAGATATTCAAATCAAATCCTAATTGGGCTTTAATATGTACAACCAAAATTGCTAGGGATAACAAATGCTAAGATAGACCCTGTGCCGATATACAATGAGTATCATGTTTGCATTAATTGGCGAAGTCCATAATCGAAGTAGCTTGTAAGAGCTTCATAGCCATGTCATGTTTGCTCTCCTCCACCATTTTTTATTTCTTCAATTACATGCGTATCCATTACTGAATAAACCAAAACACAGAGTCAAATACTACTAGAGAGACGCGACTACATATATAAACCTCCTTGGAGGAAAAGAAATACTCTGTACAGATTATAAATCAAATGAAAATGACATTTTACATTTCTGTTGGTCAGAAACTTTTAGTGAATATCAAATTTTGGTTCAAGACTATTAAAAGGACCGGTTACCTGAGCTGGGTGATGGTGTTTCATGTCTAATAGATTCTCGAGGTCTACTAACAGTGTCTTGTTCATTCCTCGAAGATGATGATTGACCACCTGATGGCGATGCTGCATCCCTCAGGTTGAAGAAAGTGGGACTCTCATGATTGTTCAAATCAAATGCAGCTTTGTTTTCACTTGGGTCATCAAACACAGAGATTCTGGGTTCAAAATATGGAGAATCCAACGTTATCTCTCCTTGTTTACTCAGGAAGTTAAGACGAGGATCACATTGAATAAGCTTTTCGAAATGCTTTCCCAGCAAGCCTTGTGGACACTGCAGAAAATGACGCCTGCTAGAAATCCCAGAAAAAATGCCAATCAACGGTGAGTTAGACCATTGCTGTTAGTCTCCAAAGATTGAGCGAAACAACGAAAAGAAAAAATTGTCACTTAAAAAAAAAAAATTTAGAGCATCTCTCATCTCTTAATACCTTTAGTATCAAAAAGCTACCAAATATATTTCAAATGTCCAATTCGGGATTACCCCTCTCCCCTGTTTCTTCTCCCCCACCCAATAAAAAAAAATCATCTCTTTGGTGATAAAGGGAGAAATGCTAAAAGCACAGAAGGCTAGAATAGAGTAAGTCCAACAATTGAAATTCAGTCGTGAGTCGCTGATACTCATAAAAGTCAGCATTTCGCTCTAAAAGCTCGTAAGATAGGAACTTGGAAGTCAACATCAGAGAAGAGAGGTGTATGCAGACTATTATTCAGATACATCTGCGGTCAAGGCAGTATAGCTGTGGTGATAACAAATCGCTATCTACATAATGCTGAGATGTTACTGAGAAAGTCAAAGAACCACCTAAGAAATAACAAATTGATGAAGTAACTCAAATGGTACAAATCAAAATGTGGGGGTGGAGAACAAAAAATCCTTGCTACATAAATAAACAAATAGGACACATACAGTATGGAACAAGTAGCTTGTTGCCTAAAAAGTGCCATTTAAAAATGGCAACACAATAAACTCGTGAATGAATGAGAGATTACCATACCTTTGTATGCTGGCCTGACCCCCAGTAAAATCAGATGTTGCCTGCCACAGGGTATGCTTCCTGGGCTGTGGATTTGTCTCCCTAAAGAAAAGAGGTTGTCTTGCAAGCTACACCATTAAAAAAAAAACATGTTTTCACTATAAAAAGTTCATAATAACGACATACAAAGTAATTAACAAAGACACAGTAAGTGTTGCTAATACCACTACATCCAAAGTCCCCGATCCGTCATCAGGAATTCGCCTTCAAAGCCATTATATCAGACCATTGAATTTCAATCTTATTCTTGAGCCCGCCATCAAGAACCTCCCATACAAGCTTATGCTTTGCAAAATAACACTTTGCTACCAAATCCCCTTCATATCTTGACTTATACTAGAAATTAGAACAAAGACATGCAATCAAAATTAACAAAATCATAAGCAATCCAATAAAACAAGTTTCTAAAATCCATGATCAAATGCAAATGTATAAATATACCTCCCAGGTCCCAATTCGCAGAATAGTTGCTGGAAAATTTGAAGCCTTGAGCTTCTTCGAGGAACCAGAAGCCGCGGCCCCTTTAAGCTCTTTTTTACTGGAACTTGCACCCTTAGGTGAATTAGCTTGAGAAAGCCTCATTTGGATCAATTCCAAAAGGGAAGGACTTTTCCTCAGCCTCAATCCCAATGGACTCGGCTCGTCTAATGGGTTATACTGAGCCGGCGGTGCCACCGGAAAGCCACCCACTTCCCCACTTCCCTGCTGCTACAGTCAAACCCCCCCGAAAGTACATCAGAAATTGAACTTTCCAATCATACAGACAAAACCACATAGAATAAAACCAGGAAAAAAAACCCAAAATTCACACAAACTCCTAAAAAGTGATAGATGTTCAAGATCCAATTTTGACGGGTCGTTTCATTTTGCCTTCCAGTAAGACCCATTTCTCTACTCCAACTGAGATGCCCATTCACTCTAATCCACTGAAGTAGAAGCCTACAATTTCAAAAAGTTTATCTTGCAATTGTTAAATTGACCAAAAATGCAAGAAAAAAGCAATTGACAAAACAGAGATGAAAATAACATATTAAAAAACCTACACCATCGCTTTTCCTTGAAGTCTGCCATTGCATCGAAAGGGTCTTTAAAGTGTGTCCATGATTGTATAAATTCAGATATGGATGCTAGAGAGGAAGAGGGGAACCATATGTCTACGGGAAACTGAAAATTGATAGAGAGGGAAAGAGACATAGAAGGAGAAAGGTGCAGGAAGGTTGCGATTGAACTTTCGAGGGCTCTGATTTGAGAACAATATTTGGGAAAGTAGACTTGCAAGTATGGAAGGCTTGGAATTCATGTGATGCTAGGCTTGACAAGTGCTGTGCCGGGAATGGTTAAAAAATTTTCAATACGCAACTCTGCTAAAAATTGGAAGGGAGTAAAATTTTGAAATTTTCACAAAAAAGCACCCATGATTTCTCACCAATAACATAGAAACTTTGGGCCACTATAATCAGTATTTGGAGGGAAGCTTTCCCGCGCTCCTTTTGGCGAGAATTTTAACCGAAAAAATTCCTTGCCCCGCCCTCGCAAGGTATATGATGGCTCCAATTTTTGGTGAAGTATTGTCCTTTTCCTTGCTATAAGCCTCTTAATAGCGTCAACCTTTCTACTTCTTGCTAAAGTTGTTGTCGCTAACTGGTGTTTTATTAAAGAACTGATGTTTTATTGAAGAACGGATTTATTTTTATTTAATCCGATAAATAAATTTATTTATGAAAAAATGGGTACTCTGTTCTTATAATGAAGGAAAGTCATAAAGAGTTGGTATTTTATTGAAAAATGGATTTATTTTTATTTTATCCGATAAATAATTTTGTTTATGAGAAAATGGGTACTCTGTTCTTATAATGGAGGAAAGCCATAAAAAACTGGTTTTTTATTAAAAAATAAATTTATTTTTTATCTGATAAATAAATTTATTTATTAAAAAATGGATACTCTGTTCTTATAATGGAGAAAAGTCATAAAGAGTTGGTGTTTTGTTGAAAAACGGGTTGTACTATGTTTTTATAATGGAGGAAAGCCATAAAGAGTTGGTCTTTTATTAAAAAATGAATTTATTTTTATTTTATTCGATAAATAAATTTGTTTATGAAAAAAAGGGTACTCTGTTCTTATAATAGAGGAAAGTCATAAAGAGCTGGTGTTTTATTGAAAAACAAGTTTATTTTTTATTTTATCCGATAAATAAATTTATTTATGAAAAAATGGGTACTCTGTTTTTATAATGGAGGAAAGCCATAAAGAGTTGATCTTTTATTAAAAAATGAATTTATTTTTATTTTATTCGATAAATAAATTTGTTTATGAAAAAAGGGTACTCTGTTCTTATAATAGAGGAATGTCATAAAGAGCTGGTGTTTTATTGAAATGAAAAATAAGTTTATTTTTTATTTTATCTGATAAATAAATTTATTTATGAAAAAATGGGTACTCTGTTCTTATAATGGATGAAAGCCATAAAGAGCTGGTCTTTTATGAAAAAGTGATACTTTACAGAAAGTGACCGCGATTTGATTTATGAAATTATTCCAAATAAAAATTTTGAATGAATTTGTTTGTTTTGAAAGTTGTATAATGGTTCTTAAAACTCCAGAGATTATTCTGAGCACTGGTTATGACACACCGAATGGGTGTGATAATAATAAAAAATTATGATAAAAAAATTGGTTTAAATGTCAGGCAGACAAAGGTAACCAATTTTTAAATTACTTTCACATGAGTGTTTAATAAATAGTTGGCAGTTTGTTTTACTGTAATCAATTTTGTTTCCAAAACTTTTAATAAATGAAAACCAATTTTGTTTCCAAAACTTTTAATAAATGAAAATTAAAGAATAGGAAACACTGGATAGATATGGCTTTGCAAAAACTTTGATATAATTATTGTGTATACGAATTCAAATTCATTTGCTTACTAATGAATTTGAATTTACGTCTAATTGAATTAATTATAAATAGGTAGTCGAAATTTGTCCATTTAATAGCCACTAATTAATTGGTTTTATTCAGCTATCCATTTGAAATTAATAAAATCACGTATCCATTTGGATTAACATTGTTAATAAAAGAGCAATGAAAAGTAGAGAAATGTCGTGGGGAAGTGCTACATGAACAGAGAATATAGAAGGGAAAGGAAATAATGTTGTGCTTTGCTAGCGAATAATAATAGTAATTCTATTACTATTATTATTATATTAAAGGTAAATCTGCCAACAGCACAAATAATTTAGGTATTCAAGCAAAATCTTAGAAATAGCTTTATTCAGGCCAAATATGCTCCAACTGCACAAAAAAATGGCCCATTACACCAAAATTATTTCCATTATTAAACAAATTCAACTAACATACATGTATAAGGGATATTTATGGAATAAACAATTAAAGGATATTATTATACTCCCATTTTTTCACTTCACTCCCCCATGTAAAGTAATTTTTTTAATTATTATATTATGGGACACATGTACTATTTTACTTTAAAACTTATCTCAAACTAGTATTAGGAAGTTTATTTGAAATAACGATAAGATGTTTTATCAATGATTAAAGCTTAATACCTTAGTTAGTAAGTATTCATAATATACTCGTATAATACATGATTATAGGTATAATTTAAAATTTTTTTGTACTTATATATTTTAAAATACTACGAAAAATAGTATGAACTAAACATACTCTCCAAAAAGTAAATTTCGGATATAGAGTAGTGAATTATTTTTTAAAAAAATTAAGTTGCATATTTATTCCAATTTATGCATGAAGATACATCGATCGGTGCTCTCTGGATGCATCCAAACTCCAGTGAATGCCTTTAAACTAAATTCTAATTAAAGTAGTATCCAAAATAATAAAATACTACTCGTATAAAAACACATCAATATACTTTCGCTAATAGCAATTAAATTTGAAGTTTTAAAATATGCATAAATAGTAATTTAGTTTAAAAATATAATTAGTATAAAGAGTATAATTGGCATAAATAAGTGTATTCAGTAAGCCAATGTTGTAAACCTCCCCTGAGGTTTCTCTTCATTTCGCCTGACACCCCTATAGTTTTAAAAATATCACTAACATACCTTACTTTTGTTGTTTGTGTAGCAAGATTTTAAAATATCCTAACTACCATTTTGCTCGCTAGATAGGAATATTCGTACACCACTTTGTTTATTTGAAAAAAAACTATCATCATTTACATGGTATTTCTTTTGTATTACTACTATATCATAATGCTATACAATCACGGATAAAACTATAAATTTGAAAAGTAAAAATGATATTGAAATTAAGTTGCTATTGAAATTTGTTTGGATAGAGTGTTATTTGAAATATTATTTGGAATAATTGCGATAGTACATTTTGTGATATGATGTATGTAAGATAAAAAGGTGATTGAAAATATAAAAAGGTGAGTTAAAAAATGTGTTTATGATGCAAGCGAAATATTATTTGAAAAAATATGCTATCCAAACACTTCGAAACAAATAGGGAGCTAATAGGGGCCATAGGTCCCCTCTTCCCAAAGTTTTAAAAATTTTAATTCATATTGTGTAAAACAAAGTTAGCCTCCTAATTTTTTTATAAGTTTAGTTTATATTATGAGAATATATATATGTATATGTGTGTGTGTGTGTGTGAATTAACTACCTTTGAATTAATTTTTTATTAAAAAAGTTATTTATTTTTTGCATCCCTTTATAATTTGTGAATGATTGTGAGAGTAAAATATATTATGACAATAAGATACGTTGAATTGTGAAAATTGTAATTTAAATAGTCTCCTAAATTTTGAATATTTGACTTTTATAGTTGCAAATTTCTTAAATTAATAGTTGATAAATGTCAATAATAAATGTGAGATGTGAATTTTACAATGGTGATTATTATCTATTAGTTAAAGTTTAGGAGTTTGAATTTTATGGGTTAGTGAGAAAAATGTGGAAAAATGTGGGAAAAACATGAGCATGATTATAGGATTTGTAGGAGCGGTTACATGATTAGTTAAGAGATAAACATTTCTCAATTATAAAAATGTAAAATTCTATTAAAATAGCATTCAGACTTTTGACAATTTTGAAAGCTCCTTATCCAAAACCCCCTCTGTAATACATATAGATATAGATGCTTTAGTAACGATAGTTATGATAGCGAAATAGTTTTTACCTAATATAACAGATTGTTACACTTTTAGCGAACATTTGATTTGTCGTTGGACCTATTCACTTAAATTGAATAATACCTAAAATTATGGAAGTAAGTTTCCCATCTAAAATAGTAAGTTAAGCCTAATAGATTAGTAACTTTTATACCTCAAAAGGTAAATTGGAATAAATATTAAACTTAATTTTTAAATAAATAGATTACTACTTTATATCCCAAGCTTACTTTTAAAAGAGTAAGTTTAGTTCAAATAATAGTAAGTTTTTATACATAAATAATAATTCTTACTAATAACATGGTAATAAAAATGATTAAGGATCAAAATTTACTATTTTTTGGAATACATGTACAATTTTTACATTAAAACCTTATCTCAAAGTAGTATTAGGAAGTTTATTTGAAATAATGATAAGATATTTTATTAATGATTAAAACTTAGTACCTTAGTTAATAAGTACTCATAATATACCTGTATAATAAATAATAATAGGTATAATTTAACAAACCAGGTTTACGGGTTTTATTTAAAATAAAGTAATAATTTATTCATTATAAATTTAACACCTGAGGTTGGAATCCATAATTTATTCATTATAAATTTAATGTCTAAATTTATTAAATTCTTCATTTTATATGCCTACAGTGTTTAGTTTCTCCGCCAAGCTTCGCGCCTTTTTTCCTTGTCCTTACTTTTACGCAAGACCCTCTCACTTTGCCAGTTGCTCAATTTAGGCACTCCACATTTCACATTTACGGTTGGAATCCCCTTCAATGCCCAACTATCTTCAAGTTGCAAGTCAAAAAGTTCTTTACACGTGTCCATCCAATACACTTTTCCTATTGTTTGTGGCCACAATCATACCGCAGCAACTTTCCACACCTATTTTTTGACTAGTAAACATACTGCAGCAACATCCCATAATTCACCTTTTTTGGTCAACTCAAAAGTTGAGCCACATTGTACTTCTTTCTTTCACATTCTCAAAAGTTATCCTTCAATGACATCTTAAAAAACTTATCAAATAAAAATGACATCTTAAAAAAGATAAAAACAATTTTCATGGGACCCATTAAAGATATTTCCAATCAATAACTTGGTGAGCGCATAATAATAAACACTAAATTATTTGATGGATAGTGGTGCGTAATTCCAACTAATCCAAAGGTAGTTTGAAGTTTCTATCTTGGAACATTTAATTTGGATGACCCAATCATCATTTTGTCAAATCCAAATAACCAAAATACAACTTTATGCAAAGACAGAAGTTGAAAAAGAATATCTCGACAATAACCTTTTACTATTATAGATAAAAAGTTAAAGTTTTGAAAAATGACTCTCAATTTGAGACAAAGGAAATATTTGTTAAATTTTCTGTTTAACTAACCTTTTAGTCCCAAGAGGACTAAAGGAAATTTTTAAATGGTATACCCCAAGGGAGGTATTTGATAGAATTATAGTTAAGCAAAAGTATTTGCCTTTCTTATTCATGAGTTTTTCGTATCCTCTATTTTTTTTCTTGATTTTTTTTACACAGTGAGTACTTTTCTTTACCATTCATCGTAGCCTCATGGTTGCTTGTGTTACATAACTTAGATACTTTCTCCTATTCATCGTTCTCGCATAGCATATTATTTGAAAGGGTTACTAGCAATAAATCCCTTGATGTTTGGATAGATTTGCACTTTGTGTTCTGATGTTATTTTTGAAGTACTTTGTCTTTCTGTCAATCAAAATTATGTTTGACTATTAGACAATATGTTTTTTTTCCCTCATTGAACTGAACTATTAGACAATATTGCCCTGTTTGGAACCCAAGTTTTTTGGCAAGTTTTTTTGTTACAAGTTTTTTAAAAATTTTAAATACAATAACCTCAAAAATTTTAAATTATACATTTCAAAATATTCAAAAATTTACACACTTCAAAATTTTTTTTAAAAACTTCTACAGTGCGTTACAGTAAAGTTTTAGACAAATTTCCAAAAAACTCACCTTTCAAACGGGGTAATGTTTCAACAACCAATATTGTCCTTATATTCAGTCGTAATCAAACATTAATTTACAGTTTACCCCCGTGAGTTATGAACCATCTTATTTGGACCCTAATAAAATTATAAAACAGCATGTTTCGAATCTTTTATTTTTATATGGGAGATGACAAGCGGTGACTCCGAACGGGCTGATGCGTGTGGGTCCCATGCAAAACTTGTCAAATTCTAATATCGACTCTTAAGGACAAATTTGTCATTTAAATAAAAAGTCTTATGTGCCATCAAAATTAGAGCGGTGGCAATGTCACTGCCTAAAATGTCCCAGGAATGAAGGGATGGATGCCCACCAAAAAATTAAAAAAATCACATTGGGAGAAGTAATAAACCAAATAATGAATTACATCTCATCAAGCCCAAATTCTCTAATAATAGCTAAGACTAGGCTATTTGATTGAACGGAAACCCCACGCTTCCCTTCCCCAAATCCCTATCTCCTAAAAAAATAAAATAAAATAAATCTAATCGTGGTGCAACACGTAAGACCTTATTTAATTTCCTTAGTCGGCAATCATGCCTCTGATATCAGCAATAATTAATTGCAAGATTGATTATTTTTTCGGATTTCAAAATGTTTGAATGATTTTGGTTTCAATTACCATCGGCAGTCAAGTCAAGGCGCAATCCTAAAATCATATCATAGATTATTTATAAAGATATTTAGGCTTTATCCACCAATGTATTTATTACATAAAAACTGAAATTTTAACACACAATTTTTTATTAAAAAGTTATTGATCTATATCAACTAAGCGTATATGTGATAATCGGTATATTTTGTTAATGCATGCCACTCATCTGGCACATAGGTAAAAGAATTCATTTTTGTTTTCTTTTTTGCCCTTCGTTTAAATACCAAAGGACCGACAGTGGATGGACAAAATATGATAGCAGGATTCACATATTTATTGGTTGGCATATGACGCAGTCCAGTTAGAACTAGAGCGTGGAGACACGCAAGGAAATCATTTCAAAATGGTTGGTGCATGCATAACAATCAATTGAACAATCAAAAAGTGAAAAAAAAAGTTAAAAGTCTTGATGGAAGACTCTTTGGCCCCAATAATCTTTACTTTTTAGTTAGGTGAGATAGGGTTAGGCATTGAAAATTATTGATCAAGTTCACAAACATTTTTTATAATGATAAATAGGGCTGTCAACGGGCCGGGTCCGGGCCGGAATTCATTATTCCGGACCCGGACCCGGACCCGAATTACTATGCCGGATCCGGATCCGACCCGTTTACCCGACGGGTCTTTTATTCTATGTTCCGGATCCGGATCCGGCGGGTCCCGGATCCGGATCCGAGTCTACCCGAACAAATTTACCAAATTTTATAATTTCTAATAAAAATGAGAAAAAAATATATTTGTAAACTAATTTCTAACTAATGCAAAGAAAAAATCAAATAAGAAAAGAAATCAAAATTAACTTTATTAAAATACATCACCCTAATCAAATTATATTGATAAATATATATTTTTTAAATTATTAATTCATTTATATCCGGATCCGGGTTTAATACGGGTCGGAATACTATATTCCGTATCCGACCCGTTTTTTGTTTGACAAAACGGATCCGGATCCGGAATTAAATCCCTACCCATACCCGCAATAATTTCACGGATCCGGTCCGGATCCGGGTCTAGACCCGACCCGTTGACAGGCCTAATGATAAACATTTTGGGACAAATTAAAATAAAAAGTATGATACTTTTTAATGAGATGAAATGAGTACTATTTTGTGAAGCATAAACTTCCTTTGTATATCTTTTCAAACTGTTCAAGGAAAACAATGCAATAAGATTAACGTTATAAAAAATCTAATGAATAGCAATGTAAGCCCAACTAATCTAATATTAACACCTTTTTCTCAAACAATTTTTTTTGTTTTTCCTTCAACCTATAATGATGGGGTCAATAAACACAAATTACAACTCGATGAAAAATATTATTAATAACTCAAAAATAGTTGGGTGATTACTAACCATTAATACAAGATGGTTGAATACATTCTTAAACAAAAGATACCGCTTAGTACGAATTTAGGAAACCATTAATTAATGTGTGTATTATTTTCTCTTTTTTTTTTTTGGGAACGAAAAGTGCGTGCGAAAGATTTAAGAGTTAGCCAGTTCTGCTAGCTTCTTCTAACTATTAGTAGGATTACAAATATTTGGTCTCATTGTATTTCCAAGGATATACGCTATTATATTAATAATAATAAAATATAGATGGCACCTAATCCAATTTTTATACACTTCTCTGAAACATGTATTATTTATTTATTTTTATATGATTACAGCTCATAATGGCGAAACTCATCCGTATAGATTACAATTCAATGGCGTTTCAATTAGAGTGGGGAAAAATTGAATTGAATGATAAAATAGGAGTGATTGGAAATAGAGAGTTTTGATTCAAAACTTTTCACTTAACTAGATCAAACTCCGAATTTGGAGTCTGATTTGGCTCCATCAGTTCTAATCCAGACAAAATCTTCCAACCCTAACACTGGCAAAATACAGTCAAACACAGTCGAAGCATTAGACTATACTAGGACTCCACCCAACCCGATTAAAACCCAGGCCATCGTCTTGCTCTTTGTTGCAACATGCAGAAGAAATAAGAGATGGAAAACACAAAACAAAAAAATAAAGCAAAAAAAAAAAAAAATAGAAGAAAGAGAAAGGAGATAGAGGAAGAAATGAGCTAGTAACATGGGGCGGTGGTGATGGATCCAATGGTTGGCTTGGCTTAAGTGGCGTCTTTCTTGAATTTTATAGCGAAATTCATGAATCTAAGGACTAATTTCTTAGAATATTACCTGAAAATAAAAATATTTGGCAAATGTGGCACTGACAAAATCTATCTCTAAATCTATACTTGCCGTGCCGACACAGGTAGGCAACAATGTTTTTATTTATTTTTAAAAATTCCTGGGGCAGCCACTTTTTTTTTTTTTTTTAATTATTGGGTAAAAGTTACGGCAGCCCTTTTTTTTAAAAGAAAATTTCTGAGCCTGCTGGTTATCTTAAGTTGGAAACCTTTCATTTGCAAATTGACAAGGATTTGATGGTGTTGGTCTCCGCTGGCAAGAAAAGATAGGATTCATGGTGCTGTAAAACTCAATGCAAAAGAGCCACCATCCCATGGATCAAGAAAAGATTTTCACTAAAGAGAAAGCAAAGTCAGCGTGCCCATATCGATCCACATGCATGAAAAATCAGTGGAAATTTCGTTATTAGTAGCCAACTTGAAGAAGAATAGTTTGATTAACTCAGTCAAGAGGGAAAAAAAAAAAACTCAGTGAAGAAAGCGAGAGACAAAGGGTAAAAATGGTAAAAGAAACCAGACAGCAAACATGTGGGCCTATAAATAGTCCTCATCAGCTTGTACTTCAAACCGCACTAACTTCTTTCCTTCTATCCTTTCATTCTTCTTCTTTGGTTCGTTTTGTTTTCTCTATCAATGGCAAAGAGTTATGCTACGGTATCACTCCAAATTCTCATGATGCTCTTAGTAGCAAGTTCGGCAGAGCCAACCATACGCAAAACAGAGTTCACACTTTACATTCATGAATATCGAAGTGGACCAGATACTAGTATCGTCCCGGTTGCAGGTCGAAATGGCACACCCTGGGGCTTTGACCAGTTTGGAACTGTATTTATATCTGATAATCTCGTAACAGAAGGCATTTTAGCCCATTCCCGAGAAGTTGGTCGCATACAAGGCATCGCTGGAATCGTATCCCTTAATGGCACCAACGCAGAGGGTTTGTCCTCCATGCTGTTCACTACCGGAAAGTACAACGGTAGCACTGTGGAAGTAAAAGGGCTTAACCAACCGACACCTGTTCAAGAACTTGCAATTGTAGGAGGGACCAAACTGTTTAGGTATGCGACAGGGTATGCTAACCTTCAGGCACTAAGTAACCAAGGAGGTCATATTATTATCAAGTTTTATCTCCACATTAAACAGGATCGACGGCTTTTGGAGGAGGGAAACTGGAAAAGAACTAGTTGGCACTGGTACTCTAAATATCTAGGCTTATAAATAAGGTTGAATGTGGGACCTGTGGATCACAGGTCTAACCGTCTAAGTGCTTCACTTTGTCAACAAATAAAGATGTATGCTTGGAGCTGTATGCTTCTTGAGGTACTTGCATTTAGTCAAAAGAACTTTATTAATAAAACATATCTTTTGTATTTCTTTAGTTCATCTTTAGTGTCATATTTTCCCCTTTTTTTTATTGTCTCAAAATTAGAGTCATACTACAGTATTTTCCTTCTAACATTCCGCGCTTGCCCTCGTAGTGTATGTCTTTAGTAGGACTCACTAATTATTATCCATTTAGAGAAGTTTGAGTACTGTGGGAGACAACTCCCACTTTACACGGCCAATGATGGTGCATGTTTCTAACATACAAAGGATGCATTTGGTTGAGATGGTACCCATGAAATCATACTATCACCAAAAAAGGACTAAGTTAGTCCTCTTTGAACCGTAGGGTCAGGAATTCAAATTTCACATGCACTAAATTTTTTTTTTTAAAAGGTGTTAGAATATCCATTTAGTTTAGTTAGATCTGTATATCTGCTACTCCCTTACACATCCACTTTAAACTCTCTCTCCCTATAGAATAGGATAGATTAAATTATACAAATGTTATCGTTACCGGAAAAAAAAAGAAGAAATCATTACTGTGTGAAAAACCAGATTTCAGCTGATTGTCGTACTTGTAATAGGGTAAATTTGGAAGTAAAGACTTGGTTGTCAATAATGATCTCGCTGTACATAAGAAGTTACACTCTCAACAAACGTCCCTAAAATTGGGACAGAGGTATTACTTACAGTTGGTTTTTGGGCATATGAACTTATGAACAAATTGATATAACTGTTGATAATAGTTGTTTCATTTTGGGAAAAATCCTTCAAAACGTCCCTCACATTTTGTAAAATGATATTTTTCGTCCCTTACTTTTAAAAGTGTATTTTTATATCCCTTACAAATTTACATTAATCAAATTTGGTCCCTATCTAGGTTTCTGACTAGTTTTTTGCCTGAATTCATCACGTGCCTAACATGTGATTATTTTTTAAGGGTAAAATTGTCAAATTAAAATTTATATAATTCGATCTGTTGTCCCTTACATTTCACAAAATGAATTGTTTCGTCCTTCATATTTTATAAAATAAAATTTTTAATCCCTCATATTTGACAAAATGAATTTTTTCATCCCTCATTGACCATGTGTATAAATGATTTTTTTTTAAAATTCATGTATATATTTATTTGATTTCACCTGAACAATACGAATAGCATGTAATATATCTTTATTTGATTTCACCTAAACAGACTAATTGTAATTATATACATGCTATTCAATAGATATATACATGGGTTTAAATCTAAAAATTGTGTTTTAAACCCATATATATATATATTTGATTTTACCACGTGAATCTATTCAATATTTGTAACATTTCTCTTTTGGTAATAATTCATTTATTGAGTTGTGTAATAAGACTATCTAATTAATTGGTCCCAATTCGAAATCTATAGTCATGTTAACAAATTGCAGTTTAAATATGAAGTTTTTACTCGCCACCTTTAAGACCAGTAGTTGAATTTCTTACCTTGTAATTGTCTTAAAATTTGAAGTGTCACTGACTTACTTGTTTTTGTCATACTTTTCCTTTGTTTTTTTTCTGTCCAAATTTAATTCGATATAAACACTTGATAATGTTTAGGATTAAATGTCTTCTTTATTTTCAATTTTCGAGTAAAAGAAAATGAATATGAGTGAAAAACTAATAATATTTTTAAAACTCCTGCATATATCTATTTAATTTTACCTAAACAATACGTTCAAACAAAATCAAATAGAAATATATTACATGTTATTCATATTATTCAGATGAAATCAAATAGAGATATATATATATATATATATATATATATATGAGTTTTAAAAAAAGTTATTCGTACACATAATCAACGAGGGATGAAAAAATTTATTTTGTAAAATATGAAGGATGAAAAAATTCATTTTGTGAAATGCGAGGGACAAAAAAGATTATTTTATGAAATGTGAGGGACTATGGATCGAATTATGTAAATTTTGATTTGACAATTTTGCCCTTAAAAAATGATCACGTGCAAGGCACCTGGTGAATTCCGATAAAAAACTAGTCAGAAACCTAAATAGGAATCAAATTTGACCAATGTGAATTTGTAAGAGACATAAAGTACATTTTTAAAAGTAAGGGATAAAAAAGTCATTTTACAAAATGTGAGGAACGTTTTGAATGATTTTCACTTCATTTTGTTAGCATTTAGTACTAGGACTAGGAGGGGTTTATTGCCCACTTAAGAAATTGCAGCCTTCCAAATAGGTACTCACCAACTAGGGATGGCAATGCGGCACCCGCCCTGCGGGGGGTTAATAGGGCAGGGGTTGGGGCGCGGGGAGGGGAATTTTTCCCCCGCCCCACCACCCGCTAAAAAAAATAAATATTTATGTATATAATTATATAAATAATATTTAATTTAATTAGTTACAAACTTATGATAATGATATTATTAGTTATATGTATTATATAATGTATATTACTATATGTATTATAATTGATATTATCAATTATACTAATAATTATATGTCTATTAATAGAAATTATTATTTAGTTATACTAAATTTACTAATACATTTATACAAAATTTCTAATTACACTTAATACAATAACACTTTTTTCTCAAAAAAAAAAGCACAAACACAATAATGAATTAGTGATTGTATATGTGCAAAAAGTGAAAACTTGACTAGTTTAGTTGTATTTATTTCATCATGTTGGATTGTATTCAAATAACTTTTATTTGATTACTTTTATAAGTTTCAATTATGAAATTACAATGAATAATAACTTGGTGATATGTTGATATTTTAGTACTTGATTATTTGCTAAAATTTAACTATAATAAAATTATATAACAAATTTTTAATAGTCCAGCGGGGAAAGCAGGATGGGGTAGGGACGGGGGGCGGGGGGAATTAGTAGGCAGTGGGGTGCCCTCCCCCACCCCAACCCCGTCCCATTGCCATCCTTGTCACCAACTCATGGGTATTACCATAAAGTTACAAATGTTGCACCTTGCATTGTGAACTTTTAGTGTTGCCTAGTTATTGTCCTGTAACGATAATTTTTCTTTTTTGAAAAATAAATTGTTGCAATCGTTGAAGATTTCAAACTATAAAATTTGTGTTTACAATTTGTTTGACGGGAGAAACTTTGACTTTTGTTTATAGTCCAGGAATTCAGAATAAATAGGTGAAACAATAAAATCAATTTCACAGAATCTCATAACACGGATTTGAACTTCCATGAGTTCCATAGATACATTTTTTGACCCAACCAAATAACAAAAAGTTTCGCTCATCCATGAGTAACTTTGTTATACCATAAACTTTACGATCATTATTACTTCCAATAACAAAAGTTAAAAAAGCTAGAAATAAATAAAGAATAAGTTTAAGAAGATTAAAGTTAATATATAAATAATAATAGCAAATAAAAGACTAAAAAAAGTGGTTGATCACATGAGAGAAGGGAAAAAATTTAAATATAAAGAAAGGGGACAAGCCGAAAAAGGGCAAAAAAGAAGAAAAAAGAAATAAAATAATAATTAATATGGAAGGGGTACTTTTATCCTAAAATATAAAGTAGGGGGCCAAAGTACATATTTATTGAGTTGAGGGGGGTAAAATACAACTGAGAGTAAAGTTCAGGGGG
Organism: Coffea arabica; assembly: GCF_036785885.1. NCBI lineage: Eukaryota > Viridiplantae > Streptophyta > Magnoliopsida > Gentianales > Rubiaceae > Coffea > Coffea arabica. Next base: position 42,207,654 of record NC_092318.1, on the reverse strand, counting down.
TTTAATGCTTTAACTAAAATTTAATATATAATCCATCAGAGTTAGTTTATTATCATAACACCAAGTAAAAAATAGGAGACTTGAATAATGATAACAAGGAAAGAACAAATTCAGCAAGCTTCTACACTTGTGATTACTAGTGGTTTAACACAAAATGGTTACCCCTTGTATATTTCAACCCATCCTACAGATAGGGAACCTTTTATTTTTTTTGGATACATTAATTTTCAAAAAGAGAGATCCAAAGATTCTTACGTTCTCACCAAAGTGAAAGTATTGGATGTGCTATATCCTTGGAGATAGCATGCAAGTAAACTTTTCCACAATTTGATAATGCAACTATGCAAGTTACATAAAATACCAGTGGATAGATAAGGTGACAAAGGAAATAAAACGATCACGCAACCAAATAGGCGAGGAAGATCTTAAAACCTAAAATTGAAACAAAAACTTCTACACAAAGGATGTCTTTATATCCTAATGACTTACTCCAACCCAAAAGCCAAAATATATGCAGCGGTAAGCAAGGTTATGTAAATTGGCTTTTTCCCCAGTAAGGTTAATACTACTCCAGCAGGGTTAAGTTATTTCCCTATTTTCCATTTCTTTGTAATGGAAAAAGTCAAAGCTTGACAAATCATTCATATCATACATCAAAATGCAAGATGAAAGACATCAATACTATATAAAATCTATAAAATTTTCAGGTTTAAAGAAAAACAGTTAAGGCAATTGATCTAATAATTAAAGCAAATCTGCAAACAGTAAATTAAGCAATTCTGAAAAAGCTAACGCAACAAAAAAAAAGTTGCCTAGGAAAAGATGGACAGAAGCACTGATACTCGTGATGCATTTGCTGCCAATGAGCCAAAAAATTCATGACCAACATAGAAAATAGTGACCAACAATTCTTGCAAGTATACAGGGTTGATTGTAGTAATAAAAATCACTTGAAGTATTCTAGGGATCAAACTCACAAAGGCGAGTTAATTTTCTATTTTAATTATTATAATAAATTGAAAAAGTTGAATTTAAGATATTAAACCACTAAGTAATAAGCAAAATAAGTTATCAAATCAAATAAAAGAGTGGTTGAAAAAACAATAATTGTGAGTCTAGAGTTTCAGGTTTTAATTTAGAATTTGCGTTAATTATCCAATTAATTTTTGAACAGGCCATGAACAGTCTAGAATTTGCATTAGATTATCTCTCGATATATCTAAAGTGTGCTTAATTAAATCCTATATCTCTTTCAAGATCGTAAGTGTTCAATTAAACCCTTTTAGAGTTTAGGTGATATAAGTGTATCGTACAAATCCAACCTACTCTCCTGGTAGGATTAAGTATGTTTATTTATATAGTGCACGCTTGTTTCTTACTTCTCAATTCTATACAAATTCAAGTATCATGTTCATGTTGATCAGGCATAAACAAGTTATTGAAGGCAAAATAGATAAATCACAGCAATAGCCAAGAATTTAATTGGACAAATTAATCAAAACTCCATCTTAAAAACACTAACCCTAAAGCAAGTTTAGTTCAACATCTTGAAAAAATTAAAACCACGAATTCAAAAAGTTAATACAAAGATAAGAATAAGAGTAAGAAAACTTCTCGATCGCTTGTTCCAATTAATCTTCTTCTTGTGCACCCCATGATTCACCATGTTCGATCTTAATTTCTCAAGGAAGAATTATAAAGAAATGTTTTTCTAACCCTCCAAAATGTCCTAATTGTCTCCTATTTATAGCTACTAAAAATTACATGTGAAACATAGTTGGAAAAGGATTTCTTGCAGCTGAAAAAATCCACGAGCGACGGCAGTCCAACGATGATCGGCATGAAGTCCAGTCCATTGACCGGTGCCAGATTTCATGCTTCACTTCTTGAAATTGCATTTCAGCCCTTGAACTCTGGATTCTTCACGCAATTTCCTTCCTGTTTCCTAGATCTTCAAAGTACTCCCTGCAAAACAAATATAACACCAAATAAGCAGCTTTCCATTCAATTTAATCACATACGGCATAAATAATTGCTCATAAATTGCGTAAAAACCCTACAATTTATACCCTATCAAATATTATATTGCAAGAATCACTAACAGTCATCTATACAAGCAGATAATGATTTTTGGCTTATTTCCTGTAATTTATTTTTGTGTGCCTCTGCACTAGATAATGAATTCATTTGGATCCAAATCAATAAGGCCGATTACAAGTATTTGGAGCACAGGTTCTCAACGAGTTAGTATGACATGTGGGGTGCAAATTTCTCAACTAACCCAAAGGGTTTAATTTGACCAACGTGACGAACATTGACATCTTTCTTTTACTCGGTTGTCTGCTTCTACTGCTAGAAAGTGAGTTAACGGATCTAATATATATATATATACACACACACATACACACACACATACATACATACATACATACAGGGGCGGAGGGAAGGGGGGGCAACTGCCCCCCTCCAAAATATTGATAAAAAATTTCACTTTGCCCCCCTCTCAAGGACCCAAATAATAATGTTTGAAAGTTATTTGGACTTGGTCCAAATAACAGAGACTCACCCCCCCTAATTGCAATTCCTAGCTCCGCCACTGCATACATACATACATATATACACACAGACATACATATGTGTGCGTTAGTTGTTTTGACCATCTAAATACAAAGGACTAATTCACTTCACTAACTTAGTGTTTGCACATCTCAAGAATCTTCTTCTAGGTGTAATCTTGGATTAATTCATGCTCGAAAGGTTTCGACGATACCAATATTTTCTTTAAAACAGCTGGAGAAAATGTCTATACTGCTGGAGCAACTGCTCCTACATCATCTTTGGCTAGATTAGTTAGCCAAATTGGGAAGGACTCTTTCCAAGCAATTTCACCTTATGGCTAACTTTGCCAAATTATCACTGATAAAATTCCCTTCCCTTCTAGCGAATAACAGTTATAAAACTCCTTGTTGAGCTTTGATATGTCCTCTAATATTACACCTGTCAAAGGATCACCTATAATCTCCTCAGCTAGCTTGTCCATAAGCCTTTTGCAGTCTGATTGGATAACTGGATTTCTCCATCCCCTTTGCTGTGCCTTCATGAGAGCATTTTTTATCGCATTTGCTTGTTCTATAACTGGATCACTAATAAGTGGCTATTTTGTGTTATATGTGGATGACATTTTATATTATTTTTAGTCATTTTTACAATATTATAAGAAGAATATGGTCTATTTTTGCTAAAATTAGTTCTAAATACTACTGAGAGCTTAAAGAAGAATTGTGTCCCTTATACTTGCATATATTTTATTATTTTTGTAGGAATTGGAAATGAACTTCATTCTGGACAAGAAATAAGTTTACATCATGATGATTGAAGTTCTAAAGTTACCAAGGATGATGAGTTTCAAAAGTAGTTCGGGTCACTAGAAGAAGAAAATGAACAAACTTGTCGAAAACAAAAGTCGACTCAAATCCCTCCGAACAATCCGGCCAGCTTTTAGAGGGATTTCTTGGAGGGAATTGAGGCAGAATGTTTTGGACAAATAGGAAGCAAATCCGGCCAAAAATTGGAGGGATTGCTTTGGAGGGATTCTGGTCGAACTTTGCGACTTCAACTTGTGCAACTTGATTTCAATTCCATCATTTCACATCGTTTGAGGGACAATTTGTATAATAATAAGTGTGCATTTTGAGTGTTTAAGTATGTTTTATTGTTTAGTTTTGGTCTGTTTTATTCATTTTTATGGCTAATTAACTAGATTTTTAGTGAAGTTTGTATTTTGTGGTTCAAAAGTGTAAAAAATTGTATTTCTATGTTCAAATGGTAAAAACTTCATATTTTTGTAGGTTTAATGATTCAATCATCATATGAAATGAATGGAGAAGATATTTGGATGATTATTGATGATTTGAAGTGAATATGAAAGAGCCAAATGTGCAGATGAAATGCAATCAGGTATAAAAGAAAAAATGTTTGACAACTTTGGTATCTTTTGTTATTTTGGCTATATCTTGAGCTAATAGCATTGGATTGAGGTAATTATTGAACCATGTTGAAGTTAAGACATAGCTCTACATTTCTTATGAGACATCAAAATCCAGTTCATGAGTTTTCATAGCCAAAAAGTCAAAATATAGTTGACCATTTTTGCTATCAAAAGCTGAAATAGGAGATTGACCAGTCAAGGGTATTTAGGTCATTTACTAGTCTACAGAGCTCCAAATTAGATGATTTTTAATAGATTAGAAAGCTAACTCAAAGAACTACAACTTTTGTATTTTGAACAAGAGATAGTTAAGCTGCCATCATTGAGAAAATATCAGTTTAATTTGGTCCGAAAACAGAGCAATGCTGAAGATTGATCACAAAAGTGTAAACCTACAGGGGAGGACAATACGCGACCTTAACCCGCATTTTGAGGGTCATATTCATATTTTAGCTGCTTTACAGCTGGAACCAGTTGTACTTAAACTTTCAGCTCTTTCCTACTACTTTTGGACCAATTTTCTGAACGAATTTCAATTGGAAAGTGCAAGAAGCATCTTGGAAATTTGGAGGAGCAACTTCTGAAAATCTCAAGACACAATTTGCACAACTTGAAACATGATTGCTTGGAAATTTAATTCTCTATAAATAGGGCCCTTTTTGAGCTTGTTTGATAACTTTGGAAGGCTAGAAACACTACCAAAAATGTATTCTTCACTAGTTTTTCTTAGTTCATTAGTTTAGTATAGTGTAGTGTAGTTTCCATCTATTCCTGTAGTAGCTAAACTTGGATGAAGTTGAGGATGAAAATGGAGAGCATAGAACTCATGTGACAAGAGTGACATTTCTCCTATCACTTTATTTCTTACATTGATTCTAATATTTGGTTATAATACAAGTTTGGATTTTGTTTTCATGTCTGTCATGTTTAGCTAAAATTTAACCTTAGAGTTATGGATGAACTTTCTATATTTTGTTTGTGATATTTACTTGGTTATTTGATGATATTATTTGAGCAAGTTATTTAGCACTTTTGCTTATCTAATTATGATTAACTGACCATTAATTATGATAATGTTAGTGCTAAGTTTACTATGAGAATTAGAATCTAACACTAGTTCAAAGAAGTGTTAAACCTAAGGAGTACACTCACGAGAGTAGAGATGCATCTTTGTGGTTTTAGTAGCTTGTTCCATGTAATTTCATAGAAAAAAATGAGCTAGTAGTTAGTTTCATAACTACGAGAGTAAATATAGTTTAACTACAAGTGTAGTTGATTCACTACGAAAGTAGGTTTCACATACATTAGAAAATTATACCATAACTAGCCAAGATAATAACATTCAATTAACCGATAATTTCACTTGCAAGAGTAGTAAGGAATTTCATAGCCCTAAGGGATTTCTATTATTATTTTTATCACTTTTATTTCATGTTTGTAGTGTAAATTTAATTTCTTACATTTGTAGTAGTCTAAATAATAAAAGAGTTCGAAACCATCGGTAATTGACAATCTTTCCTTTGGGATCGACACCTAATATCCCTATACTCGATAAATGACTTGTACACTTGTAGAAAACGGGGTGTTTAGCTTTTATTAAAATTTGGTACATAGTAAAACCTCGTTATAGAAGATTTGTAAATTTAAAGTGAAGATTCGAGCAACAATTCTTAACTTTATTTCTTCTATACTAATGTGATTTAGTTTGGAGCAAAAAATATTGACATTTGAAGCCAATGTTCACACTTGAAGGAAGACACAAAGAGGAAAGAGATCTCTATAAATAGGATTTTGTGTCTTCCACTTTGGAGAGCTTGGAGAGGGTGAAGAAATACCACAAAAATTTAGTTCTTAGATAGTTTCTTAGTTCTTTAGTTTAGGTAATGTAGGATAGTTTAGTTTTAACTAATTCATCCTTTCTTGTGAAATAACTAGATGAAAATGAAGTTGGAGATTGAAGAAGGCAATGAAGGAGTTCATGTGATAAGGGTTACTATACCTTTCCAACTCTTTATCTTTTGTAATTAATTTTAAGTTTAGTTAATATATAAATTTGGATTTTATTTTCAATATATGTTTCTAAAGTTTATACCTTGGGTTTTGGTTGAAGTTTCTATGATTGTTTTGTGTTTATTATTTGACTAGTTGATGCTATTATTTTCAGTCAGTTATTTAACCCTTTTGCTCCTCTAATCATGATTAACTTGTCATTAATTGTGATAATCATAAGTGTGAAGTTAGCAATGAAAATTGGGATTTAATGCTAATTCAAACAAGTGCTAAACCTAGGAAGTACACTCACGAGAGTACAGGTACACCTTTATAGTTTTAGTGTTTTATTTCATGTAATTTCATAGAGGTAATGAACTTGTAGCTAATTTCATAATCACGAGAGTAGGCGTTGATTAGTTACAGGTATATCTGATTCACTACGAGAGTATGTTTCACATGCATAAAGAAATTATGTCATAACTAGATGAGGTAGTATTGCTCAATGATCCAAAAAAAATTGCACTTGTTTGGGTAGTGAGGGATACCATGACCTAAGGAGTTTTCATTTTTATTTTCTTGTACGTTGTATCTTTTTTTTTTTTCAACTTTTTGATCGTATAATAATAGAGAACCTTTAGTAGTGCCAATATTTGTGCATTCTTCCCTATAGGTTCGATCCTTAGTACCCTATATTCAATCACAACTTGTATACTTGTTGAAAATTGCGTATGAGGTATTTATGATTTTATAAATTTGAAATTTAATTGTGGATTGAGCTAATTGTTATATGCACACACCGCACTCATCAATCACTATATCTGTTGAGAAGTGTCTATTTTTCCTAATAGTTTGTGTATATTTTAGTTTATTTATAGCTAATTTTGAACTCCTAAGACAATGTGAACAACCATTTTGACAATATTTAATGTCCTTGAGTGACTTTGAGAAGACTTGTGAATTCATCCCTTTTACTTGTTAAAATTTGTCATTTTTGGTAGGGATGAATGAACAAGGACAATACGGGGCCATTTACAAAAAGTTATCATCTAATTGGATGAGAGTATATGGGATTAGATAGTGAATTTCGAGTCAGATACCAAATCGGATACCCGTTAGAAGGTTTTGCAAGAGAAAGGGTGTTGAGCAATATACAATGTTGGATTGAAGAAGTGAAAATAGATAATCGCACCAGATACTCGTTAGTGAGTTTTTCAAAGAAGAGTGTTTAGCAATATAGGCTGCCAAATAGTAAAATTCGTTTCGGATACCATGTTGTATACTTGAGCGGAAAAAATCTGCAAATTGCGCAACTTGCGCAACTTGCTCAACTTGCAGACATCTTTTCATCTTTCTTTCTTGCAGCATCCATGATGTTTTGGCAATAACTTTTTGGATCCAAGACATCAACTTTTGTCAACTTTGTGTTATTCCATTTCACAATCTTGACTTTTCAAGACCAAACCAAACTTCTTGTGGAAGATTCAAGGGGACTTGAAGATTATAAATAGAGGAGCCTTCAGTCTTAGATGGGGAGTTTTAGTTTTTAGTTAGCTTTAGAGAGAGAAAGAGTCTTGGAGTAAAGACACAAATCCTTAACAAATGTAGCTCTCCTTTCTTTCTTTTCTTGTTTTAGTGTAGGATATTGTAGTGTGTATTCATCCACTCTTATATTGGCTCAACAAGGAGGCCGGTGGAGATGAAGACGGAAAGGCTCAAGAAGCTTTAGTGACATGGGTTCTTCTTCTCTCCACCTCTTTTTCTTTGCATTGGACTCTAAGTTTTGTTAATATAAGTTTTGGATATTATGTTTGTGATGTTGTTTAAAAGTGTATGCCTTGGGTATTTGGTTGAACTATCTATGATTGCTATGTGTTGATTTTTTGATTATTTTGGACTATTATCTTGATTGAGTTATTTAGCACTTTTGTTCACAAAATCATGATTAACTGGCCATTGGTTGTAATAATCTCAAGGTGTTCGATTTGCAATAAAAATTGAAATTTGAAACTAGTTCACGAAAGTGTTAAACATAGAGAGTACACTTACGAAATTAGAGGTGCACTTTTATTGCTTGTTTTGTAGTAATTTCATAAAAGTAAATGAGTTTATGGTTGATTTCATAGCCACGAAAGTAGGTATGGATTAACTATAGGTATAGCTGGTACACCGGCGAAAGCGGGTATCACATACATAAGGAAATTAGATCATGACTTAACCAAGATTTTAGTACTCAATTAGTCGAGAAGTTGCATTAACATGAGTAGATAGAGATTCCATTACTCGAAAGTTTTCATTTGTATTTTCTTCCCATTAGTAGTTTAGATTTGTTGGTTCTAATGTATTGGTAGTCTACATAATAAAGAAACTTTAGTAGTGCCGGTAATTGTCCGTCTTTCCTGTGGGTTCAAGCCTAATTACCGTATATTCGCCCACGACCTGTATACTTACAGAAAATCATGTGTGGCATAGTGTAGGAGATTATAAATTTAATCAATAAAATCATTTAAAAAAAAAAGGAGATTTTAAATTTATATGTAATCCTATTTCAATTAAACCATTCATATGCAGAAAAATCAAAAGTCAAGCTTGATTTATCTCATGAGTATAAGTTTGGAACATTGTTAAACCGGTACAAATTCGAAGGTGCAAAGTGGAGTTGTCATTTTTCGGAGCCCTGTTAAACGTATTTCATTTTTTTTGGGTAACTGTGTTTCAAATTTTCAAGGTTTCGATTATTACAATATATAGCAAAAGAAATTAGGAATGGCAATGGGGCGGGGGTTAGACGGGGGACTCCTCCCCCGCCCCGTCCCTGCCTTCCCCCGCTTCCCATACGGGCACACCCACAGGGCGAATAAAAATTTGTCATACAATTTCATTGTAGTCAAATTTGACCAAAGGATCAAATACTTAAATGCCAACACATCACCAAATCATTATCCATTGTAATTTCAAAATTGTAAGTCATAAAAACAATCAAACAAAAGTTATTTAAAAACAATCCAATATGATGAAACAAACACAACTAAAGTAGTCTGGAAGAGATAAGCGAGCTCATCTGGAAGGAGTCTGCAAAGTTCAACCCGGATAAAACGGAGTCCTAGAAGACAGAAGCCGTTTAGGCATTGGTCTGTTGGCTTCCTTCACAAAATTTTCATGGATTTGCGAGTTTTGGTTGGCAGGTTAGGCAATATGCAGTGGATTGAAAGGCAGTTTACATAAATCAAGAGTTATACAGAGTTCAAACTGAATACTCAATACCTTGCATGTATGTATGAAGCCGGTTGTGATGTGAAATCTTTTGCCTTTTAACTTTTACTTGTGTTGTAATCTGCGCTGTTTGTATATGTACAAAGCAAATGGTGGTGATGTCTGTCATTCGGGAACCAAAAAAAAAAAAAAAACACAACTAAAGTAGTCAAGTTTTCACTTTTGATACAAATACAATCACTAAATCATTGTTGTGTGATTTTTTGAGAAAAAAATGTTATTGTGTTAAGTATAATTAGGAATTTGGTATAAATGTATTAGTAAATTTGATATAACTAATTAACAATTTCTATTAGTAGACATGTATAATTATTAGCATTTGATAATATCAATTATATTACAAATACTAATATACATTATATAATACTTATAAATAATAATATCATTATTATAAATTTGTAACTAGTTAAATTAAATATCACATATATAATTATATACATATAAATTTAATTGTTTTTAACGGGTGATGGGGCGAGGGATGGGGTAGGGGTATACTCCCTCGCCGGCTGCCCCATTTTTTAATGGGGGAAAAAATCTCCCTCCCCCCCGGCCCCGTTTGCCCGTGGGCACCCTCCTGGATTACCATCACTAAAAGAAATTCTTCACTATGAATTTTGAATGATATATCTGCCGTGTATACCACACCACTCTACACTAACCTACTATGATAGTTGGCCACCCGTTGAGGTTTAATTCCCTTTTAAAACTTTTTATGCTCTACCTAACTCTTTCAAATGCAATCCTATTTCATTTAAAACATTTATATGCAGAAAAATCAAAAGTCAACACTAATTTATCTACTGAGTATATGTTCAGAACCTTGTTAAAGTGGTACAGGTTTGAAAATGCAGAGTGGAGTTAATCCTTTTTCAGAACCATATTGAATGTGTTACATTTTTTTTAGGGAAATGTATTTCATGTTTTCAAGTTTTTCCATTATCCCACTATATAGCAAAAGAAATTCTTGGCTCTGAACTTTGAATGATATATCTGCTGAGCACACCACAGCATTACACAAACCTATTGTGCTAGGTGGCCACCCATTGATGTTTAATTGTCTTTTAAAACTTTTTGTGCTATACCTAACTCTTTGGAATGTAATATTATTTCATTTAAACCATTTATATGTGGAAAAATCAAAAGTCAAGATTGATTTAATTGTTCTACTATAACCATTTTGCAACTGCTACCTCTTCCATCCTATAAATATGGTCATTGAACAATTTATCTTCACCATCTAACTAATTTGTTTCTTCCTTCTTTGTTTTTCAGCTAGCCTTTCATCATACAAAATGGCAAAAGGTTCAGCTTTAGCATCCATCCAAATTTCCCTTGTGCTATTACTAGCAATTTTTATTAGTTCAGAAGCTAATCTTCTTGACCCTTACCGTTGCTGCCGTGGAAAGGAAACAAATATTACTGTGTACATTCAACTGTTTACGGGCGGACCAAATACCACCAGTGTTGCAGTTGCCGGCGCCCCTGGTATGCCGAGAACTCCCTCCAATTTTGGAACCATTATTGTTAATGATGCTAACATGACACAAGGCATCAGCAACAATTCTCCAACTATTGGTCGGGCCCAAGGCATTTATATATCTTCATCCCGTGATGGATCACGCTCACTGGGCATATTTTCCGTCCTTTTCTCCAACTCCCAATACAACGGTAGCACATTGGAATTCCAAGGACCAGGATATAACTTACAAGTTGGTGGTACGGCGAGAGAAGATCCAATAGTTGGTGGCACCAAAACGTTTAGGTTTGCTCGGGGATATGCATTTTTTCAGACAGTTCTACAAAGGCCGGCACGGAATAATACGGTTATAAGGGGCGATATTACCGTAATCTCATGCCCAGGAGGAGGGAAAGTTTGAATAATAAAGGAAAAACTAATAATAAGGAAAGCCAATTACAGACCATATACGTACTTGGTGATTTATGTTTCTTATGACCTACTTGTTCACTCGACTATCTTGCTAAGAAATCCATCAAGGAGGATGGGAAAAAATAACTAATAAAAGAAAAATAATAAATAAGAACACCAAGTATAGATTTTTATCGTTATTGTGGACTTAGGTGTACTTGGTAATCAATGTATGACGTTTCTTCATGCACTTCTTGTTTCGTCAATATGTCCATCTAAATAAAAACACTACTGGTGTTCTTCAATTACACTTGGCTCCGCATTACGTAAGCTTGTGAATTACACTATTGGTGTTCTTCAATTACGTATGTTCGTGAATGTGTTAAAATATGATATGTGCGTTTACCAATAAAGATGTGTATTGAAACTTAGATAAAATCTTCACCTAATTGTGGAATTCGCTTGAACTGATAATTGTACACCAAGTCTAATTGTAAGGTAGTCTTTATTTGTCATAACTTTTGTTTTACATATGGTGTACATCCAAATTGCTTTATGAAAAATAATCTTTTACTCAGTTTAACAAATGGTAATTCTTCTGCTATATAACTACCACAACTAATAAAAGGTGACAAAAGACCTTTCCATCTATTTTTTCTTAACATGGTTAAGAACTTCTGTTTTATTGAGCATTAAGCTTAAAGTGCAATCCACCATTTAGACGGTCAAGATGGATAATGGTTTGGCCACAAAATAGTTAGTCAATTCCTTATAAAACGAGAAAGTCAACTTTTGAGCTTTTCTTCAATTTTATTGCTGAATCGTATATAAACATATGTGGATTGGACGGTGCAAAAACATATTATTAGGAAAGTCAACTTTTGAGTTTTTTTTTTGTTATTTTTACCTCTAAATAGGGGAGACATACGCGGACTTGTAATCCGACTCCAAAAGATATGTGAACTGTTAGGAATTCGGCGAGTTTTGGGGGTATTCGATTGTCTCTTCAGACAAATTTTACAACAACCAGCTACATAGAAATCAACAGAAATTACATTCTCGAGAACTATATTCAATTGCACTTCATTAGGGCAATTAAGGTATTTGTTTCATTCTAATTTCTCTTCAGAAATTCTCTTATTCGATCAATGCCTTAATGAAGGCTACAAAAGATTTATTATTTCAATCTCTGTTCTTCATCCAACCCTCCCCTTCCCCCCAAACCCCCAAAATTTTAGGGTTAGGAGGTTGAAAGCCTATATGGCGTGTAAATAGCTAAACATGCGTGAACATTTTCAATTTCAACTACAAAATTGAAACCTATGCTTGGACATTTTTTTAAATTAATTTTTTAATGAGAGGATGCTAAAAGCCTACTACTACACGTAACTAACAAGAAAATGAATGGCTCTTATGCAATTTGCAAACATGAATGGCCCTAGACTAAAGGGTGAAAGTAAAGCTTAGGGTGCAAAGTGTTCAAAATTAAAATTTAGGGTATAAAATGAAAAAGTGAGATAAGTTTGAAGATGCAAAGTTAAGTTAATCCTTTTCTAGGACCTTATTAAACGTGTTTCCTTGTTTTTTTTTAGGTAATTTTGTTTCAAGTTTTTAAGGTTTTCCATTATCCCACAATACAACAAAAGAAATTCTTGACTATCAACTTTGAATGATACATCTGCTAAGTATACCATTCTATACAAACCTATTTTCATAGGTGGCTACCCATTTATATTGAATTCTCTCTTAAAACTTTTTACGCTCTACCTAACTCTTAGAAATGTAATCATATTTCATTCATACCATTTATATGGAGAAAAATCAAAAGTCAAGATTGATTTAGCTACTCAATGTAAATTCGGAACCTTATTAAAGTGGTAGAATTTCGAAGGTGCAAAGCGGAGTTAATTCTTTTCCAGAATCTTGTGAAATGTGTTTCATTGTTTTGTAATTTGTTTTTTAGGTAAAAGTGTTTCAAGATTTCAAGGCTTTCCATTATCTCACTATATATATAGCAAAAGAAATTCTTGACTCTGAACTTTGAATGATATATCTGCTATGTATACCACACCATTCTACACAAACCTACTTTCATAGGTGGCCACCCATTGAGGTTTAATTCTCTTTTAAAACTTTTTATGCTCTACCAAACTCTTTGAAATGTAATCTTATTTCAATTAAACCATTCATATGCAGAAAAATCAAAAGTCAAGCTTGATTTATCTCATAAATATAAGTGTTAAGTGGCTAATTGTGCATATAATTGGTGAATATTTTCCCCTTTATTTTGCTAAAATATGGCGTTAATCGATATATTTCACTCATATTTGAGTTTTGGTGTTGCTTTTAGGAATTGTTGTTGAGAATGAAGTAAAAGGCGCGTTAAAAGTCGACTTTGCAAATGACGTCTTGTAAAGTGTGCCCACGCTTTGTCAAACTCGAAGTGGTGCTTCTAAAGGTCCATGTCCAGAAGAGCTTTCGTTGTAAAGCGTGCCCACGCCTTATTTGGCAAAGCAGTCAAAAGTTCGCAAGACACAAGATAAATCTGTCAATTGGTCAAGGAGCCGGTTGCATCCCACGGGCTGACACATTAGCCACGGATTGGAGACCTTGAGGGGCCATGATTCGATGTAATTATTTTGGGAAACCAATTAAAAGGTCTTAGTTGGTTAGTTTAGGGGAACTAGGAGTCTTAGAAGAAAAGAGGAGCCCATCCCCTATTAATAGGGGAGAAAACAGACGTGGGCTCTCATTCTTTCTCTAGCTCTCATTCTTTTTCCTCTTTTTCTCTACAATAAACCCTAGTATTCCTTGTGGCCGCGACTTTGCTAGGAGGAGCGGCTAATTCCTTTTCTAGTTGAAGGATAATTGAAACTTTGGTTCTACAATACTGTGAGATCTAATTTGATTTGTTTGCTTCATTTATTTATGAGTATTTATATATTCTCTGCTCATTCATGACTATGATTATTTGCTACAGTTAAATACCTGATCAATATTTAATTGTCAAAATATTCTATTGCCATCTAAAATATCAAATCCGTAATTATTTGATGGTTTTAGTATCTGTGGTGCGTGATATAATTTGATTGTAAAATAGACTTTCGAATCTATGTCACGGGAATATATAATCTAACTTAAATGAACCGAGTGTGTGTGTTTGTTGGTTAGAATTGGTAGCTTCTCTAATTATTACTGCTGTCAATAGGTTAAATCCTAAGAGCTTGTTTAGGCTTGCTTAATTGGCAACAGAAATAGCCACAGAGTGTGTTGTGGTTATCGAAACAGTAAGGCGAGGTAGGTTGTCAGAACGTGTTGACAATCATAACCAGTTTATTTATGAATAAGTGATTTCACCTTTGCATCGATGATCAGTTAAATGAACCAAAGTGAAGATTAGACCTTCGACTAGAGTGTTGCCTTTTCTTGATTTAGTTTTATTTAATTTTGTGATACTGTCTTTATTTTTATTCAAGTGAGCTATTTGGTTAATTTCTCCTAATCCCCCATTTTTCACAAAGAAATAAATCACCCAATCCCTGTGGATACGACCCTACTCACCGCTACACTCGAATTCATATTTTTAGAGTAGGAACTTTTATTTTTGCTGGTTTGACAAGCCAACAATAAGCTTGGAACATTGTTAAACTGGTACAAATTCGAAGGTGCAAAGTGGAGTTGTCATTTTTCGGAGCCCTGTTAAATGTATTTCATTTTTTTTCGGTAAATGTGTTTCAAGTTTTCAAGGTTTCCATTATTACACTATATAGCAAAAGAAATTAGGAATGGCAATGGGGCGGGGGTTAGACGGGGGACTCCTCCCCCGCCCTATCCCCGCCTTGCCCCGCTTCCCATACGGGCACACTCACAGGGTGAATAAAAATTTGTCATAGAATTTCATTGTAGTCAAATTTGACCAAAGGATCAAATACTTAAATGCCAACACATCACCAAATCATTATCCATTGTAATTTCAAAATTGTAAGTCATAAAAACAATCAAACAAAAGTTATTTAAATACAATCCAATATGATGAAACAAACACAACTAAAGTAGTCAAGTTTTCACTTTTGATACAAATACAATCACTAAATCATTGTTGTGTGATTTTTTGAGCAAAAAATGTTATTGTGTTAAGTATAATTAGGAATTTAGTATAAATGTATTAGTAAATTTGATATAACTAATTAACAATTTCTATTAGTAGACATGTATAATTATTAGCATTTGATAATATCAATTATATTACAAATACTAATATACATTATATAATACTTATAACTAATAATATCATTATTATAAATTTGTAACTAATTAAATAAAATATCACATATATAATTATATACATATAAATTTAATTGTTTTTAAGGGGTGATGGGGTGGGGATATACTCCCTCGCCGGCTGCCCAGTTTTTTAATGCGGGAAACAATTCTACCTCCCCCCCCCGGCCCCGTTTGCCCACCGGCACCCTCCTGGATTACCATCACTAAAAGAAATTCTTGACTATGAATTTTGAATGATATATCTGCCGTGTATACCACACCATTCTACACTAACCTACTATGATAGTTGGCCACCCGTTGAGGTTTAATTCTCTTTTAAAACTTTTTATGCTCTACCAAACTCTTTCAAATGCAATCCTATTTCCTTTAAAACATTTATATGCAGAAAAATCAAAAGTCAACATTAATTTATCTCCTGAGTATATGTTCGGATCCTTGTTAAAGTGGTACAGGTTTGAAAATGCAGAGTGAAGTTAATCCTTTTCCAGAACCTTATTGAATGTGTTTCATTTTTTTTATGGAAATGTGTTTCATGTTTTCAAGTTTTTCCATTATCCCACTATATATCAAAAGAAATTCTTGGCTCTGAACAATTTATCATTGAACAATTTATCTTCACCATCTAACTAATTTGTTTCTTCCTTCTTTGTTTTTCAGCTAGCCTTTCATCATACAAAATGGCAAAAGGTTCAGCTTTAGCATCCATCCAAATTTCCCTTGTGCTATTACTAGCAATTTTTGTTAGTTCAGAAGCTAATCTTCTTGACCCTTACCGTTGCTGCCGTGGAAAGGAAACAAATATTACTGTGTACATTCAACTGTTTACGGGCGGACCAAATACCACCAGTGTTGCAGTTGCCGGCGCCCCTGGTATGCCGAGAACTCCCTCCAATTTTGGAACCATTATTGTTAATGATGCTAACATGACACAAGGCATCAGCAACAATTCTCCAACTATTGGTCGGGCCCAAGGCATTTATATATCTTCATCCCGTGATGGATCACGCTCACTGGGCATATTTTCCGTCCTTTTCTCCAACTCCCAATACAACGGTAGCACATTGGAATTCCAAGGACCAGGATATAACTTACAAGTTGGTGGTACGGCGAGAGAAGTTCCAATAGTTGGTGGCACCAAAACGTTTAGGCTTGCTCGGGGATATGGATTTTTTCAGACAGTTCTGCAAAATGCGGCACAGAATAAAACGGTTATAAGGGGCGGTATTACCGTAATCCAATGCCCAGGAGGAGGGAAAGTTTGAACAATAAAGGAAAAACCAATAATAAAGAAAGCCAATTACAGACCATATATATACGTACTTGGTGGTCTATGTTTCTTATGTACTACTTGTTCACTAGACTATCTTACTAAGAAATCCATCAAGGAGGATGGGAAAAAATAACTAATAAAAGAAAAATAATAAATAAGGAAACCAAGTATAGATTTTTATCTTTATTGTGGACTTATATGTACTCGGTGATCAATGTATGACGTTTCTTCGTGCACTTCTTGTTTCGTCAATATGTCTATCTTAATAAAAACACTATTGGTGTTCTTCAATTACACGTGGCTTCGCATTACGTAAGCTCGTGAATTACACTATTGGTGTTCTTCAATTACGTAAGCTTGTGAATGTGTTAAACTAAGATATGTGCATTTGCTAATAAAGATATGTATTGAAACTTCGATAAAATCTACACCTAATTGTGGAATTTGCTTGAACTGATAATTGTACACCAAGTCTAATTGTAAGGTAGTCTTTATTTTTCATAACTTTTGTTTTACATATGATGTACATCCAACTTGCTTTATGAAAAATAATCTTTTACTCAGTTTAACAAATGGTAATCCTTCTGCTATATAACTACCACAACTAATAAAAGGTGACAAAAGACCTTTCCATCTATTTTTTCTTAACATGGTTAAGAACTTCTGTTTTATTGAGCATTAAGCTTAAAGTGCAATTCACCATTTAGACGGTCAAGATGGATAATGGTTTGGCCACAAAATAGTTAGTCAATTCCTTATAAAACGGGAAAGTCAACTTTTGAGCTTTTCTTCAATTTTACTGCTGAATCGTGTATAAACATATGTGGATTGGACGGAGCAAAAACATATTATCAGGAAAGTCAACTTTTGAGTTTTTTTTTTGTTATTTTCACCTCTAAATAGGGGAGACATACACGGACTTGTAATCCGACTCCAAAAGATATGTGAACTGTTAGGAATTCGGCGAGTTTTGGGGGTATTCGATTGTCTCTTCAGACAAATTTTACAACTACCAGCTACATAGAAATCAACGGAAAATACATTCTCGAGAACTATATTCAATTGCACTCCGTTAGGGCAATTAAGGTATTTGTTTCATTCTAATTTCTCTTCAGAAATTCTCTTATTCGATCAATGCCTTAATGAAGGCTACAAAAGATTTATTATTTCAATCTCTGTTCTTCACCCAACCCTCCCCTTCCCCCCAAACCCCCTAAATTTTAGGGTTAGGAGGTTGAAAGCCTATATGGCGTGTAAATAGCTAAACATGCGTGAACATTTTCAATTTCAACTACAAAATTGAAACCTATGCTTGGACATTTTTTTAAATTAATTTTTTAATGAGAGGATGCTAAAAGCCTACAAGTACACGTAACTAACAAGAAAATGAATGGCTCTTATGCAATTTACAAACATGAATGGCCCCAGACTAACAGGTGAAATTAAAGCTTAGGGTGTAAAGTGTTCAAAATTAAAATTTAGGGTAAAAAATGAAAAAGTGGGATAAGTTCGAAGATGCAAAGTTAAGTTAATTATTTTCTAGAACCTTATTAAATGTGTTTCCTTGTTTTTTTTTAGGTAATTTTGTTTCAAGTTTTTAAGGTTTTCTATTATCCCACTATACAACAGAAGAAATTCTTGACTATCAACTCTGGATCACATATCTGCTCAGTATACCATTCTAAACAAACCTATTTTCATAGGTGGCTACCCATTTATATTTAATTCCCTCTTAAAACTTTTTACGCTCTACCTAACTCTTAGAAATGTAATCATATTTCATTCTAACCATTTATATGCAGAAAAATCAAAAGTCAAGATTGATTTAGCTGCTCAGTGTAAGCTCGGAACCTTATTAAAGTGGTAGAAGTTCGAAGGTGCAAAGCGGAGTTAATTCTTTTCCAAGAACCTTGTGAAATGTGATTCATTGTTTTGTAATTTGTTTTTTAGGTATATAAAAGTGTTTCAAGATTTCAAGGTTTTCCATTATCTCACTATATAGCAAAAGACATTCTTGACTCTGAACTTTGAATGACATATCTGCTATGTATACCACACCATTCTGCACAAACCTACTTTGATAGGTGGCCATACGTTGAGGTTTAATTCTCTTTTTTTACGCTCTACCAAACTCTTTGAATTGTAATCTTATTTCATTTAAACCATTCATATGCAGAAAAATCAGAAGTCAAGTTTGATTTATCTCCTGAGTATAAGTTTGGAACATTGTTAAACCGGCACAAATTCGAAGGTGCAAAGTGGAGTTAGTCATTTTTTAGAGCCCTGTCAAATGTATTTCATATTTTTTTGGGTAAATGTGTTTCAAGTTTTCAAGGTTTCCATTATTATACTACATAGCAAAAGAAATTAGGAATGGCAATGGGGTGGGGGAGGAGGGGCGGGGGTTAGACGGGGGACTCCTCCCCGGCCCCGTCCCTGCCTTGCCCCGCTTCCCCTACGGGCGCACCCACAGGGCGAATAAAAATTTGTCATACAATTTCATTGTAGTCAAATTTGAACAAAGAATCAAATACTTAAATGCCAACACATCACCAAATTATTATCCATTGTAATTTCACAAATGTAAGTCACAGAAACAATCAAACAAAAGTTATTTAAATGCAATCCAATATGATGAAACAAACATAACTAAAGTAGTCAAGTTTTCATTTTTGATACAAATACAATCACTAAATCATTGTTGTGTGGTTTTTTGAGAAAAAGAGTGTTATTGTGTTAAGTGTAATTAGGAATTTAGTATAAATGTATTAGTAAGTTTGATATAACTATTAATAATTTCTATTAGTAGACATGCATAATTATTAGCATTTGATAATATCAATTATATTACAAATACTAATATACATTACATAATACTTATAACTAATAATATCAATATTATAAGTTTGTAACTAATTAAATTAAATATCATAATTATATACATATATATTTAATTTTTCTTAACGGGTGATGGGCCTGCGTTACCATCAGTAAAAGAAATTCTTAACAATGAATTTTCAATGATGTATCTGCCGTGTATACCACGCCATTCTACACAAACCTACTATGATAGGTGGCCACCCATTGAGGTTTAATTCTCTTTTAAAACTTTTTGTGCTCTACCAAACTCTTTCAAATGCAATCCTATTTCATTTAAATCATTTATATGCAGAAAAATAAAAAGTCAACATTAATTTATCTACTGAGTATATGTTTGGAACCTTGTTAAAGTGGTACAAGTTCGAAAATGCAAAGTGGAGTTAATCCTTTTCCAGAACCTTATCGAATGTGTTTCATTTTTTTTTTAAGGAAATGTGTTTCATGTTTTCAAGGTTCTCCATTATCCCACTATCTATCAAAAGAAATTCTTGGCACTGAACTTTGAATGATATATCTGCTGAGTACACAACACCATTACACAAACCTATTGTGATAGGTGGCCACCCATTGATGTTTAATTGTCTTTTAAAACTTTTTGTGCTATACCTAACACTTTGAAATGTAATATTATTTCATTTAAACCATTTATATGTAGAAAAATCAAAAGTCAAGATTGATTTAATTGTTCTACTATAACCATTTGCAACTGCTACCTCCTCCATCCTATAAATACGGTCATTGAACAAATTATCTTTACCATCTAACTAATTTGTTTCTTCCTTCTTTGTTTTTCAGCTGGCCTTTCAACATACAAAATGGCAAAAGGTTCAGCTTTAGCATCCATCCAAATTCCCCTTGTGCTATTACTAGCAATCTTTGTTTGTTCAGAAGCTGATCTTCTTGGACCTTACGGTTGCTGCCGTGGAAAGGAAACAAATATTACTGTGTACCTTCAAGTGTTTACGGGCGGACCAAATACCACCAGTGTTGCAGTTGCCGGCGCCCCTGGTATGCCGAGAACTCCCTCCAATTTTGGAACCATTATTGTTAATGATGCTAAGATGACACAAGGCATCAGCAACAATTCTCCAACTATTGGTCGGGCCCAAGGCATTTATATAGCTTCATCCCGTGATGGATCAACCTCACAGGGCATATTTTCCCTCCTTTTCCACAACTTCCAATACAACGGTAGCACATTGGAATTCCAAGGACCAGGATATAACTTACAAGTAGGTGGTACGGCGAGAGAAGTTCCAATAGTTGGTGGCACCAAAACGTTTAGGCTTGCTCGGGGATATGGATTTTTTCAGACAGTTCTGCAAAATGCGGCACAGAATAAAACGGTTATAAGGGGCGGTATTACCGTAATCCAATGCCCAGGAGGAGGGAAAGTTTGAACAATAAAGGAAAAACCAATAATAAAGAAAGCCAATTACAGACCATATATATACGTACTTGGTGGTCTATGTTTCTTATGTACTACTTGTTCACTAGACTATCTTACTAAGAAATCCATCAAGGAGGATGGGAAAAAATAACTAATAAAAGAAAAATAATAAATAAGGAAACCAAGTATAGATTTTTATCTTTATTGTGGACTTATATGTACTCGGTGATCAATGTATGACGTTTCTTCGTGCACTTCTTGTTTCGTCAATATGTCTATCTTAATAAAAACACTATTGGTGTTCTTCAATTACACGTGGCTTCGCATTACGTAAGCTCGTGAATTACACTATTGGTGTTCTTCAATTACGTAAGCTTGTGAATGTGTTAAACTAAGATATGTGCATTTGCTAATAAAGATATGTATTGAAACTTCGATAAAATCTACACCTAATTGTGGAATTTGCTTGAACTGATAATTGTACACCAAGTCTAATTGTAAGGTAGTCTTTATTTTTCATAACTTTTGTTTTACATATGATGTACATCCAACTTGCTTTATGAAAAATAATCTTTTACTCAGTTTAACAAATGGTAATCCTTCTCCTATACGACTACCACAACTAATAAAAGGTGACAAAAGACCTTTTCAGCTATTTTTTCTTAACATGGTTAAGAACTTTTGTTTTATTGAGCATTAAGCTTAAAGTGCAATTCACCATTTAGATGGTGAAGATGGATAATGGTTTGGCCACAAAATGGTTAGTTAATTCCTTATAAAACGGGAAGAATGGTTAGTTATCAGGAAAGTCAACTATCGCACTTTTCTTCAATTTTACTGCTGAATCGTGTATAAACATATGTGGATTGGACGGAGCAAAAACATATTACCAGGAAAGTCAACGTTTGAGTTTTTTTTTTTTAATTATTTTTACCGCTAAATAGGGGAGAAACATACGTGGACTTGTAATTCGACTCCGAAAGATATGTGAACTGTTAGGAATTCGGCGAGTTTTGGGGGTATTCGATTGTCTCTTCAGACAAATTTTACAACAATCTGCTACATAGAAATCAACGGAAATTACATTCTCGAGAATCATGTTCAATTGCACTTCTCTAGTGCAATTAAGATATTTGTTTCATTCCAATTTCTCTTCAGACATTCCCTTATTCGATCAATGTCTTAATGAAGGCTACAAAAGATTTATTATTTCAATCTCTGCTCTTCATCCAACCCTCCCCATTCCCCCCAAACCCCCTAAATTTTAGGGTTAGGGGGTTGAAAGCCTATATGGCGTGTAAATAGCTAAACATGCGTGAACATTTTCAATTTCAACTGCAAAATTGAAACCTATACTTGGACATTTTTTTAAATTAATTTTTTAATGAGAGGATGCTAAAAGCCTACAAGTACACGTAACTAACAAGAAAATGAGTGGCTCTTATGCAATTTACAAACATGAATAGCCCCAGACTAAAAGGTGAAATTAAAGCTTAGGGTGTAAAGTGTTCAAAATTAAAATTTAGGTTAAAAAATGAAAAAGTGGGATAAATTCGAAGATGCAAAGTTAAGTTAATCATTTTCCAGAACCTTATTAATAAAAGTTTCCTTGTTTTTTTTTTCAGGTAATTTTGTTTCAAGTTTTTAAGGTTTTTCATTATCCCACAATACAATAGAAGAAATTCTTGACTATCAACTTTGAATGATATATCTACTGAGTATACCATTCTATACAAACCTATTTTCATAGGTGGCTACCCATTTATATTTAATTCTCTCTTAAAACTTTTTACGCTCTACCTAACTCTTAGAAATGTAATCATATTTCATTCTAACCATTTATATGCAGAAAAATCATAAGTCAAGATTGATTTGGCTGCTCAGTGTAAGCTCGGAACCTTATTAAAGTGGTAGAAGTTCGAAGGTGCAAAGCGGAGTTAATTCTTTTCCTGAACCTTGTGAAATGTGTTTCATTGTTTTGTAATTTGTTTTTTAGGTAAAGTGTTTCAAGATTTCAAGGTTTTTCATTATCTCACTATATATTTAGCAAAAGAAATTCTTGACTCTGAACTTTGAATGACATATCTGCTATGTATACCACACCATTCTACACAAACCTACTTTGATAGGTGGCCAACCATTGAGGTTTAACTTTCTTTTAAAACTTTTTTATGCTCTACCAAACTCTTTGAAATGTAATCTTATTTCATTTAAACCATTCATATGCAGAAAAATCAACAGTCAAGTTTGATTTATCTCCTGAGTATAAGTTTGGAACATTGTTAAACCGGTACAAATTCGAAGGTGCAAAGTGGAGTTAGTCATTTTTCGGAGCCCTGTTAAATGTATTTCATTTTTTTTTTGGTAAATGTGTTTCAAGTTTTCAAGGTTTCCATTATTACACTATATAGCAAAAGAAATTAGGAATGGCAATGGGGTGGGGGTTAGACAGGGGACTCCTCCCCAACCCCATCCCCGCCTTGCCCCGCTTCCCCTATGGGCGCACCCACAGGGCGAATAAAAATTTGTCATACAATTTCATTGTAGTCAAATTTGAACAAAGGATCAAATACTTAAATGCCAACACATCACCAAATCATTATTCATTGTAATTTCACAATTGTGTGTCATAAAAACAATCAAACAAGAGTTATTTAAATACAGCCCAATATGATGAAACAAACACAACTAAAGTAGTCAAGTTTTCACTTTGGATACAAATACAATCACTAAATCATTGTTGTGTGGTTTTTTGAGAAAAGAAGTGTTATTGTGTTAAGTGTAATTAGGAATTTAGTATAAATGTATTAATAAATTTGATACAACTAATTAATAATTTTTATTAGTAGACATGTATAATTATTAGCATTTGATAATATCAATAATATTACAAATACTAATATAAATTATATAATACTTATAACTAATAATATCATTATTATAAATTTGTAACTAATTAAATTAAATATCACATATATAATTATATACATATAAATTTAATTGTTTTTAACGGGTGATGGGGCGGGGGATGGGGTGGATGTAAACTCCCTCTCCGGCTACCCCGTTTTCTAAAGGGGGAAAAAATTCATCCTCCCCCGGGCCCCGTTTGCCCGCGGGCACCCTCCTAGATTACCATCACTAAAAGAAATTCTTAACTATGAATTTTAAATGATATTTCTGCCGTGTATACCACACCATTCTACACTAACCTACTATGATAGGTGGCCACCCATTGAGGTTTAATTCTCTTTTAAAAGTTTTTGTGCTCTACCTAACTCTTGCAAATGCAATCCTATTTCATTTAAACCATTTACATGCCGAAAAATCAAAAGTCAACATTAATTTATCTACTGAGTATATGTTTGGAACCTTGTTAAAGTGGTACAAGTTTGAAAATGCAGAGTGGAGTTAATCCTTTTCCAGAACCTTATCGAATGTGTTTCATTTTTTTTTTAGGGAAATGTGTTTCATGTTTTCAAGGTTCTCCATTATCCCACTATATATCAAATGAAATTCTTGGCACTGAACTTTGAATGATATATCTGCTGAGTACACCACACCATTACACAAACCTATTGTGATAGGTGGCCACCCATTGATGTTTAATTGTCTTTTAAAACTTTTTGTGCTATACCTAACACTTTGAAATGTAATATTATTTCATTTAAACCATTTATATGTAGAAAAATCAAAAGTCAAGATTGATTTAATTGTTCTACTATAACCATTTGCAACTGCTACCTCCTCCATCCTATAAATACGGTCATTGAACAAATTATCTTTACCATCTAACTAATTTGTTTCTTCCTTCTTTGTTTTTCAGCTAGCCTTTCAACATACAAAAGGTTCAGCTTTAGCATCCATCCAAATTCCCCTTGTGCTATTACTAGCAATCTTTGTTTGTTCAGAAGCTGATCTTCTTGTACCTTACGGTTGCTGCCGTCACTACAAAAAATTTGGCCTTTTGTGACAATAGAAAGTCATCACTAAAAATTAGAAAGTCGTCATTATATGAGTACAGTGACGACTTTTTCTATTGTCACATCGTTGTCACTAATTCTATGTCACAAATGGGTATGTGTGACAACCTCTACAAAGTCGTCACTAAATATTATTATTTAATGACGAAGACTAAGTCGTCACTAAAGAATAGTATTCTATGACGAAGTTTCTTGTCACTGTTTCCAAAATTTTTTTGTCATAAAAGATAGCAGAAGTCGTCACAAATTTGAACGCGCACAGTGACGACTTGAACTTGTCACTCTCACTTCTAGTATTCAGTGACAAGAATAATCGTCACTTAGTGAACTTACAACTTTGTCTACTAGAGCTGCAATTCTATTGCATTTTCAACAACCATAGCAGAAAATTGTGGCTCGACTAATGCAAAAAACGATAGTAATTAATGTACAATGAACCCTCAAATATATATATATGGTTATAAACATCTCTAAATTCATCACAACACACATTAACCAAAATGGGTTCCAAAGCCCACGTTAGTTCAAGTACTAACAGCCATTATCCATCCAAACAATAGAGTACTAAATTCACATCAATTCCACTAGTAACAGCCATTACACATCCAAAAAAACAAAGTACTCTTTCCAAACAAAAACATAGACTAAAGCAACAATTTGTGTCAAACTGAAGTCATCTTCATGAGCATATCCAAAAGCCAACCTTTTTCATCTCCTCAAGAGCATTTAATAGCATTGTACTGCATTGAAAGAAAGGTATCATATGCATTAGAATCGATTTCAGTCAAAAAATATGCCATTACAAGCATACACTATTGAATTTGAATGAATAGTCATACTGAACAAAAATCCAATTAAGTCAATATGATAAGCTCCCACCAACATCACGTACAATGTCACACCACAGGACCATACATCCGCAATCTAGAAATTAAATAGACAGCAATTACAAAATGAATGAAGAAAAAGCGAGCCTGCGTTTTAACAATAAGAAAGTCCCATAAGTATCTTTCTATAAAATCAATGCCAAAAGAAAATGAGATCAAGGCAAACGAAATATATTTTGCATGTGTTTACACCTCATCTTCATTGAATCCACCAGCACTATAAATTTTTGCAAAGAGCTCTCCACCAGCAGCATATTCCATCACAATAGCTAAATGTGTCGGAGTTAGCACGACCTGCAGACAAAAGTATGCTTCAAAACATGGCTCCATGATTTTTATCACAGACATCTCCCACTAAGGAAGTTGAAAGTACAAACAATAGTTTCTCATCCTGATTCATAATCTAGTTCCATTTTCTATCTTGTCAGCTCTCATCTATGACCTCGAAGACAGCGCACTTTTCTATTTAATTGAAGCCGAAAACAGGGCCCATTCCATTCCCTCTAGAAAAAGTGTAATATGAGTGCCAAAGTCTTGAACTACCGATTAGCAACCAACTTCGGCCGAATAAAAATGGTACTCTTTTATGCTACTACTGCCATTGTCAAACTAAAAAATGTTAGAAAATAGTAGACATCATTGCAAAGTAGAGAGTTTCTGCAGCAAAATTAATCAAGTGCAAGAACATTCAACCATTGATTACTCAGACTATCTGAAAGAAAAAAAGAAAATACCCTTACAACCTCAAATGTTTGACAAATCCAGTTAGTAAATTTTCACATCATTTGCTGCAATTAAAACTATGTACAATTAAAACTAGGCACTGCTTTAATAATATTATAACTATTTAGTGCATCGAGTTAGTCTAAAAATGTCCAACATTATTTGGAAATGCACTTTGGCTGTAGACAAAATCTGACTCCTTTAGGCATTAAAGCAGTAGACAATAGTTTAGGCACTAAAGATGTTTACCAGTGCTATGTAAAGGTAAACAATATCATTTTAGTTGAATAAAGACTCCAAAACTAAAGAGGCTACATTTTCATGCAATAGTTGAGATGGATAACCAGCTTGGATTGCCAAAAATGTTAAGAACCAAATGATACTTGAGTCTTTAATCATCCTCAGAAACAAATCACCAGGAAGGAGATGCAAAATGTGTTACACCAGAATTTACGTTTTACCAGATTTGACAGACCATTTTCCTTCAAACTTCTTGAAATCACCATCAACCATGGAAAACTGGAGTTCACGGTCATTTGCCTAAATAAATTTCATTTGCAAATAGTTAACTGAGATAAAGTTATCACATAAGAATGCCTAGTTACTGCTACCTACTCTATCAGAATGAAAATGCAGTTTAACATCTCACATTATATTACTTGCAATAACTGCTTTGTTGTCTTTGCCTTTTGTAATCTCACAAAGGTTTAACAAATCATGTATCACCATCACAAGAAATCTGTTTTCCTGCCACAGTTGATGCAAAAAAATAAAAGTAAGAAAATGGTGAAAAAGAAAAAGAACCACAAAACTGAAAGTTATCCAAACACAAGGTCTCATTCTGAGTAGAAAGAAGCCAGAAAATAGTCACTCAGCGAAGAAAGACTAAAAAATAGGAAAAATATACAGCATAAAGCAATACACTTGTTCCTCCATCATTGATCCTAATATAGATCCTATTGCCCAGCACAAGGTATTTAGGTTGTTCCACATCCAATCCTCACCATTCAGCTGTTTACTTAACTTCCTCAGCATCTGTTAACAAGATTCATCATACATGTCAACACCTTTTTTAAAAAAAATTTACATGTCAACTCCTTGAACAAATATAGAAGAAAATCATAATAACTATAGCAGTTTCGACAAGGAAAGATTTGAGCCCCATCATTCATTTATAACCAAGGTTGCGATAGACTTCTAGTTCAGCTTGTCTCAACTATGGATATTGGGTGGTTCTTTTAGTGAAGATCTTAACAGCATTGAAGTGACGATCTTAATACATTCAAGTAAGTAAACCAAAGAAAGCAGAACATTCATTAGTCCATGCCAAAAATACCATTCCTATAATTGCATTAACATGACTACAAGCAACTCGATCACCAGGGCAAATTATAATCTAAGTACACAAGAGAAAGCATATTAGTAGAAAACTTATCTGATTATTCTCATAATCAGATTGAAGAATTCAAAAAATCACATCTGATATCTAGAAATCAACCACTCAATATTTATAGATTAGCGCTTCAATATACAAATGCAAGGAATTCATAGAGAATTTAGGATGCCAAGAACGAGCAAATTATCTCTGCCTTATGACAAGAATAAAAAATTCTTACTTTGCAATCTCCTGCTTATCCTTTTTTTTTTTATCAGTAACAAGAAGCACCAGCGTATAATCCATTAAACCCAGAAAAAAGGTGCTACCACATGTTTTTAAGAAATTCCTTAGATTGATTTGAAGACCTAGAGCAACCAAAACTATAGATAAGTCTCAATCAACTACGTATCTCAACATGCATAACTTTCAACTGCAACATCTGAGAGCCTAAATTGCAAATAACATAATTCAGCTCTCAAGAAGGGTCTTATCACTCACTCAAGTTCTGAGCTTTATGCCAATTCGCACCACCAATTGCTAATAAAAACCTAAAATGGATTTTGTCAAACAGTCCTTGAGTTCTCAGCTTTCTGGCAACCCAAATCATCAATTCGTGGGTGGGATGGGGGAAACAAGAGGGATTAGCTACAACTTCGAGAAGACAAAAAGTTTTCGTCCAAAATAGCCAAATTTGAAGGATTTCGAATAGCAATAAACGGGTTAAAGAGATCCAAAAATAAATAAATAAGAGATAAGTAATCCAACTTCAAGTGCTGATATACGTGTAACAGATGTAAATGAAACTGAGGATAGCAAATTCTTGCAGAATTACAAAGAAAGAAGGATACAAACCAAGTCGACGTCTAGCCAAAATATTCGCGCAGGGGAAAAAAAAAAATCCCGGGCCCTGGCAAAAAGTGGGTGAGAATTAGATCTCTGCAGTGAAACTTAACAGGGGCGGCCTTCCCTTGTAGAAGGAACGTACACCAGCTGCAAAGAAAGATCCAACAGGATGAAACAAAAAAATTGTTCCCAAAAAAAGGAAAAGAAAAGCTTAAAATGGTACAAGTAAACGGCTGTGCTCAAACGGCCAGGTTAAGGGAGACGAAAATGGAAAAGCAAAAAAAAAAAAAAAAAATTGATTGAATGAGAAGGATTCTATCTCAGATAGGATTTGCGGTTTGCTGTGCGTTCTCTTCATCTTCTTTCTCTTTTATGTTTGTTTTTTTTCAATTTTTTTTTTTGCAGTCAACGGGAAATATTACTACTAATATAACATGGGAGCAATATAAATAATATAATACTGGTTTACTACTTCCCATTTTTTCAATCCGGCTCTCACCACCAAACTCATCAGAAGGTCCACGGGACCAGCACGATACCCCTCCCTGTCACCAAATCTGGGCCTATCCCCATCAAACCTTGGTGGTCCGCGAGGGCGGTCACCAGGAGGTCCACCCATAGGACGACCGAGGGGCTTGACGGACTTCTTAAGAGTAGCAGGAACAATTTCAGAGGGAAGATTGAGGTAAGTCCTCAGGAACTCGATGCCGTCGTTCGTAAGATACCAGTAGTAACACTAGGTGGCCTCCGGTGACCCGATTGTGCAGCAGCTCCTCCTCCTGATTAGGGATTTTTGCTGCACCGATCTAGGGATTTTTGCTATCTGCAACTCCACAAAATCTACACAAATCTTTTGGGTAGCTCAAATTAGGGATGAAAATGGTGGCTCAAAGTGATTTTTTGGATAATTTCAGCAAGATGGCAGTGGAGAGAAGAACAAGATGATAGTGTCCAAAACTGGCAAGAAGAGGGAAAGAAAATTTTGTCTGAAATTTTTGCTTAGTGTTGTGAGTGTTTTTATCAAACAACAAAGCCAAAACTATGTCGTTTCTGCTTCTTTTGTTCACCCTCATGTACTTCTTCAATTTTCAGCTTCCCGCTTCCATTTTAGCTAAGATCAAAAAATAACACTTTCATCCTCTTTTGTACAGCTAATTGATCAAATTATTGTTCGAAAAAAATTGCAACAATAAGGTTATTATTTTGAGCTTTTTTACTTCACAAGTTGTATTTGGAACTTTATTTGTTACATTAAAACTTTGAAAATTTAGTGTTTTTGGATAATTTTTGGAAAATTTAGTGTTTCTGGGATTAATTTAGTGTTTTTGAAAATTAGTGTTTTTGGAATATTTAGTGTCTTATTATGTTTATGATTCAAAAAAATCTTTTAATGCAAATATTTTTGGTATTAATTTAATAATTTTATTAATTATGTACGAAATTGTGGTCTGACAAGGCCTAACAATCTGTTTAGTTGATCAATTAACCAAAATAGTTTGCTAATACATGCATGAAACACTAAATGTATTTAGTACAAATACCGATTTATAAACCATAAATAATGTGACTATTGTAATTAATAATAAACTCCAACCATGCTATTGTCAAGATTTTACTTAATTTCATGTTGAATTTTATTGTTCTTTGCCATTATTTTTACACTATGCTAGTCAATAATTTTTCATGTGTTGTCAAGACAATTAGATAGGGAATCCAGGATATTTTTTAACCTTAGTTTACCAAATACGGGGCTAAAATGTAAAAGTTCGAGTGTCATAATATAATTAATTAAATTTACTTGCAGCGTATGGGCTATATAGAAAAAATTAAGGTGGTATATGGGGTTAAAATATAAAAGTTAGGGTGTCATAGTAGAATTAATAAAATTTGTTTACAACACATGGGTCATATTGAAAAAATTAAGGTGATATATGGGGTCAAAATGTAAAAGTTAGGGTGTCATAGTTGAATTAATAAAATTTATTTACAACACATGGGCCATATTCAAAAAATTAAAATGGTATATGGGGTTAAAATGTAAAAGTGAGGGTGTCATAGCAAAATTAACAAAATTTATTTACAACACATGGGCTATATTAAAAAAAATTAAGGTGGTATATGGGGTCAAAATGTAAAAGTTAGGATGCCATGGTAGAATTAATAAAACTTATTTACAACATATGGGCCATATTGAAAATATTAGGGTGACATAGTAGAATTAGCGAAAGTGAGATGGGAATAAATGATTTGGACAGTGACGACTAGTTGTTGTCATTAATTTAGAACTGACAACGATATTGTGACGATATTTTAAGTTGTCACTGTAGGACGAGTTTCAGTGACAACATGTTTTCTAGTCGTCACAACGGTGATCTCCCGCCACACTGAATAGTTGCGCGCCATCCATATTGTGACGACTTATCTCGTGTTGTCACTGTTGACGGGTGAAACCACGATCAAGTATGACGATATTAAAAGTCGTCACTAAAGTTTTCAATAGTGACAACTTTCTCTCTTGTCACAGAGAATGTTGTCACAAAAGGCCAAATTTCTTGTAGTGCGTGGAAAGGAAACAAATATTACTGTGTACCTTCAAGTGTTTACGGGCGGACCAAATACCACCAGTGTTGCAGTTGCCGGCGCCCCTGGTATGCCGAGAACTCCCTCCAATTTTGGAACCATTATTGTTAATGATGCTAAGATGACACAAGGCATCAGCAACAATTCTCCAACTATTGGTCGGGCCCAAGGCATTTATATAGCTTCATCCCGTGATGGATCAACCTCACAGGGCATATTTTCCCTCCTTTTCCACAACTTCCAATACAACGGTAGCACATTGGAATTCCAAGGACCAGGATATAACTTACAAGTAGGTGGTACGGCGAGAGAAGTTCCAATAGTTGGTGGCACAAAAACGTTTAGGCTTGCTCGGGGATATGGATTTTTTCAGACAGTTCTGCAAAATGCGGCACAGAATAAAACGGTTATAAGGGGCGGTATTACCGTAATCCAATGCGCAGGAGGAGGGAAAGTTTGAACAATAAAGGAAAAACCAATAATAAAGAAAGCCAATTACAGACCATATATATACGTACTTGGTGGTCTATGTTTCTTATGTACTACTTGTTCACTAGACTATCTTACTAAGAAATCCATCAAGGAGGATGGGAAAAAATAACTAATAAAAGAAAAATAATAATTAAGGAAACCAAGTATAGATTTTTATCTTTATTGTGGACTTATATGTACTCGGTGATCAATGTATGACGTTTCTTCGTGCACTTCTTGTTTCGTCAATATGTCCATCTTAATAGAAACACTATTGGTGTTCTTCAATTACACGTGACTTCGCATTACGTAAGCTCGTGAATTACACTATTGGTGTTCTTCAATTACGTAAGCTTGTGAATGTGTTAAACTAAGATATGTGCATTTGCTAATAAAGATGTGTATTGAAACTTCGATAAAATCTACACCTAATTGTGGAATTTGCTTGAACTGATAATTGTACACCAAGTCTAATTGTAAGGTAGTCTTTATTTTTCATAACTTTTGTTTTACATATGATGTACATCCAACTTGCTTTATGAAAAATAATCTTTTACTCAGTTTAACAAATGGTAATCCTTCTCCTATACGACTACCACAACTAATAAAAGGTGACAAAAGACCTTTTCATCTATTTTTTCTTAACATGGTTAAGAACTTCTGTTTTTTTGAGCATTAAGCTTAAAGTGCAATTCACCATTTAGATGGTGAAGATGGATAATGGTTTGGCCACAAAATGGTTAGTTAATTCCTTATAAAACGGGAAGAATGGTTAGTTATCAGGAAAGTCAACTTTCGCGCTTTTCTTCAATTTTACTGCTGAATCGTGTTTAAACATATGTGGATTGGACGGAGCAAAAACATATTACCAGGAAAGTCAACGTTTGAGTTTTTTTTTTATTATTTTTACCGCTAAATAGGGGAGAAACATACGTGGACTTGTAATTCGACTCCAAAAGATATGTGAATTGTTAGGAATTTGGCGAGTTTTGGGGGTATTCGATTGTCTCTTCAGACAAATTTTACAACAATCTGCTACATAGAAATGAACGGAAATTACATTCTCGAGAACTATATTCAATTGCACTTCTCTAGTGCAATTAAGATAATTGTTTCATTCCAATTTCACTTCAGACATTCTCTTATTCGATCAATGTCTTAATGAAGGCTACAAAAGATTTATTATTTCAATCTCTGTTCTTCATCCAACCCTCCCCTTCCCCCCAAACCCCCTAAATTTTAGGGTTAGGAGGTTGAAAGCCTATATGGCGTGTAAATAGCCAAACATGCGTGAACATTTTCAATTTCAACTACAAAATTGAAACCTATGCTTGGACATTTTTTTAAATTAATTTTTTAATGAGAGGATGCTAAAAGCCTATTACTACACGTAACTAACAAGAAAATGAGTGGCTCTTATGCAATTTGCAAACATGAATGGCCCTAGACTAAAAGGTGAAAGTAAAGCTTAGGGTGCAAAGTGTTCAAAATTAAAATTTAGAGTATAAAATGAAAAGTGGGATAAGTTCGAAGATGCAAAGTTAAGTTAATCCTTTTCTAGAACCTTATTAAATGTATTTCCTTGTTTTTTTTTTCAGGTAATTTTGTTTCAAGTTTTTAAGTTTTTCCATTATCCCACAATACAACAGAAGAAATTCTTGACTATCAACTTTGAATGATACATCTGCTAAGTACACCATTCTATACAAACCTATTTTCATAGGTGGCTACCCATTTATATTGAATTCTCTCTTAAAACTTTTTACGCTCTACCTAACTCTTACAATTGTAATCACATTTCATTCAAACCATTTATATGGAGAAAAATCAAAAATCAAGATTGATTTAGCTACTCAATGTAAATTCGGAACCTTATTAAAGTGGTAGAAGTTCAAAGGTGCAAAGCGGAGTTAATTCTTTCCAGAACCTTGTGAAATGTGTGTCATTGTTTTGTAATTTGTTTTTTAGGCAAAAGTGTTTCAAGATTTCAAGGCTTTCCATTATCTCACTATTTATATAGCAAAAGAAATTCTTGACTCTGAACTTTGAATGATATATCTGCTATGTATACCACACCATTCTACACAAAGCTACTTTGATAGGTGGCCATCCATTGAGGTTTAATTCTCTTTTAAAACTTTTTATGCTCTACCAAACTCCTTGAAAAGTAATCTTATTTCATTTGAACCATTAAGTCAAGTTTGATTTATCTCCTGTGTATTAGTTTGGAACATTGTTAAATCGGTACAAATTCGAAGGTGCAAAGTGGAGTTAGTCATTTTTCGGAGCCCTATTAAATGTATTTCATTATTTTTTGGTTAATCTGTTTCAAGTTTTCAAGGTTTCCATTATTACACTATATAGCAAAAGAAATTAGGAATGGCAATGGGGCGGGGGTTAGACGGGGAACTGCTCCCCTGCCCCGTCCCCGCCTTGCCCCGCTTCCCTATGGGCACACCCACAGGGTGAATAAAAATTTGTCATACAACTTCATTGTAGTCAAATTTGACCAAATAATCAAATACTTAAATGCCAACACATTACCAAATCATTATCCATTGTAATTTCACAATTGTAAGTCATAAA
Source organism: Coffea arabica (assembly GCF_036785885.1). Lineage (NCBI taxonomy): Eukaryota > Viridiplantae > Streptophyta > Magnoliopsida > Gentianales > Rubiaceae > Coffea > Coffea arabica. The sequence continues at coordinate 42,173,265 of NC_092318.1, read as the reverse complement.
AACAATCAAACAAATGTTATTTAAATACAATCCAATATGATGAAACAAACACAACTAAAGTAGTCAAGTTTTCACTTTTGATACAAATACAATCACTAAATCATTGTTGTGTGATTTTTTGAGAAAAAAAGTGTTATTGTGTTAAGTATAATTAGGAATTTAGTATAAATGTATTAGTAAATTTGATATAACTAATTAACAATTTCTATTAGTAGACATGTATAATTATTAGCATTTGATAATATCAATTATATTATAAATACTAATATACATTATATAATACTTATAACTAATAATATCATTATTATAAATTTGTAACTAATTAAATTAAATATCACATATATAATTATATACATATAAATTTAATTGTTTTTAACGGGTGATGGGGCGGGGGATGGGGTGGGGGTATACTCCCCGGCTGCCCCATTTTTTAATGTCGGAAAAAATTCTCCGTCCCCCCCCCGGCCTCGTTTGCCCGTGGGCACCCTCCTGGATTACCATCACTAAAAGAAATTCTTAACTATGAATTTTGAATGATATATCTGCCGTGTATACCACACCATTCTACACTAACCTACTATGATAGTTGCCCACCCATTGAGGTTTAATTCTCTTTTAAAACTTTTTATGCTCTACCTAACTCTTTCAAATGCAATCCTATTTCATTTAAACCATTTATATGCAGAAAAATCAAAAGTCAACATTAATTTATCTACTGAGTATATGTTCGGAACCTTGTTAAAGTGGTACAAGTTTGAAAATGCAGAGTGGAGTTAAACCTTTTCCAGAACCTTAACTTGTGGCTACTGTGGAAAGGCCAATCATACCGAGAATGATTGTTGGCGGAAAGGGCAAAAGTGTTTGATTTGCGGAAGTGGTGATCATCAAGTTAGCAACTGTCCGAGGAGACAGTTACGTGAAAGTAGTACTCCGCAACTGGAGGGAGCCAAATCAAAACAAGCGAATGAAAAAGGGAACCGAACAAGTGTACCGGCAAAAGTTTATGCGTTAGACAACCAAACAGTTCCGGACTCGTCTGAGACAAATAAAGGTAAAAAAATTTCGAGGACGAAATTTCTTAAGGGGGAGAGAGTGTGAGAACCCTAAATTTTTCACAATTGTTTCAGCATTTTGGTTTACTCTCACTTTCCTTTTGAAAATGAAAAGAATTTGCTATCCATTTCTAAGGAGGGTTTCATTGCATATATATGAACGTGTGATTGTGTGTATTACGTGTAGTTGTGTGAGATTATATGTATCTATATATATATCTTTGTTGGTAGAACGAATGAGCGCAACGTTTAGGCTTGGAAGGAAAAAAAATTTTTGTGCAAAAGAGGAAGGGCCAAATCCGGCCAGTTCTTGGCCTGATTGCTGGCCGGATTGTTGAAGGGTTTTGAAAAAAAATTAATTCTCCTTTGCCCGGAATCCGGCCTGGAATTTGGCTGGAAATCCGGCTAGTTTCCGGCCGGATTGTGACGTGGCACAGGCGGCCACCAACTTTGACCCGCCTATTTCCTTTCTTTTTATACTGTTTTTGGCCCAAAATATCTTCATTTCTTCCCTTGCTCAACCGTGTGCCATAGAGAGAAGAAAGAAAGCTCTTTAGTTCCTAGTTTCAATTTTTGCTTGAATCTTAAGATTTCACTGTTGGATTTTCAATCCACTCCATACAAGTGTGTACTAAGTGGGTTTAAAGCTTTTGACGGAGTGATTTTTGAAAGGGAAGCTTTAAGGTGCTATCTTTCTTGAGTTCTAAGGTGAGTTGCTATGGAAGTTCCCTTTTGTTTTAATAATGGTATAGTAGTGCTTCGCAGTGGTTAAATATGTTGTTTTGTTGGAAAATTTCATGGGTTGAAGGAGTTTATGATGAATTTCTGATTTCTTAGGGGATTTTCTGATTTTATATGATAGTCATGGGGTGGTCCTGGATTGATGGATTAAAATGGTGTTAGATGAAGCTTTTGTGCGTTAATTGCGATTGATTTCGGAAAATTTCCGCTTGTGGGGATAAATTCTGGTTTTAGGGTTTAATTTGGGGGTTTTCCTGTGGTTGGCTCTTAAGCTTCTAATTAGCTTTGATTGAAGGATATTGTGGCCTAATTGGATGTATTTTATTGCTTGTTAACCGTATGTGTGATTGTGGTTAAATTGCTGTGAGAATTGGTTTTTGGATTGTAGGGTGAAAGTGAAGAATTTAAGGGGACATGCCGTCCGTTTATTTTCTTGTAATGTGAGTGAGTTAAAGTGGTTTTGGAAATCTATTTTGTGTCAAGTTGGGTGTATTTCATGGAAAACTACATCGGTGCTCTCGAAGGGTGTTCGAGAAGCTACTTTCTATTTGAACTCCTATATTTCCGCTTGGTGAATATCATGACTGTTTTACCATTTTAAAACATGATACCTCTTCAATTTGAAACTTCAAATGTTTACTTACTCCTTCCCAAAATAAAGAGGTATGAATTAGGGTTTTCTCGACTACGAGAAAACTACTTTCAAGTGAGGTTTTAAATGTGAAATTAAGGTATCTTGTCCTCCTTCTCACGTGATTTTCATCACGACATTTGTATATAATGTTTACTTGATTATAAGTTGATTTTGAGTCACGTAAACGATTCAAAAATAATATTTCCTTAGCCTATCTATTTGGATACTGATTGTCTTTGGCCCAAGTGTTTTCCGTTGGAAATTTTAAAACCCTTTCGAGTTTAGTTTTGCGTTTGGTTTATGAAACCCTAGTTATTTCCATCCACAGATCCAAATACCCTCTTTTCACTTGAAAGTCATCTTTATACGTTTTACTCATAATTAGTCGGGTTTCTTTGATTTCACTTAATTGTTTTGCTAGATAAACTGTAATCTTATTTCTCGTTTAATCTTAGGTTTCATCGGTGACTGAGGGTTTTATTCGGAGAGATATTTTGGACGTTATTTTGCATAAATAGGTGAGTGTTCCTTGTTTGTTATATTTTCCTTGACTTCATGGCTTGTTGTAATTGTTTGACAATATGTTAAGTGCTCTCAATGATTGCCAAAACGAGTTTTCTAGGCGAGTGTGTACTTTATTGCACTCGACCTAAATGAAGGTGAAATTTTCAATGATTTAAGAATTGAAACATTACTTGTGCATGTATGTAAGTCTTTTGGCTGAATTGGACCCTGCCCGTCGTTACTGATAGACTCGAGCCAGAAGCGGATTCGATCGGGCGATTTGGTAATCCTGGGTGAATATTTGGTATACTCGAGTATTACCTTGTTGTCGGGTAGAGTCTGGCCAACGTCTAGGAGGGGGTGAACGAAATGAACGAACGAATGTCAATGCAAATGAGGGGTTTTACTTATCAAAAATGCATTTTCAAATGATTGGAGAAATAAGGGAATGAAAGGAGAATGAATGAATGAACGGCTCCCTGTGCGCACGTAACCTTTTAATGAATGTGTTATTATCGCTTTCCATTGTAAATGTTTCTTGAATTATTGGTTATCTATGGTTAATGCATTGGTTTTCTTGTTTGATTATGTGTTCGGAATCTCACTGAACTTTAACTCATTCCTTTAGTTTTGTTTTCCTTAACAGGGGAAGGCGAGTAAGGACGAGAGCTCGGTATAGACTAGCTTAGTCTAGTTCTTTGATTTCTTTTGTAATGGTTCTCGCCCTAGCGCTTGGCACGGGCTGGATGCATGAAGAATTGAGAACTTTTGTATATTCGATGTTTGTACTCCCTTTTGAGATAGAAATGTATATAAGTTTCGCTTTAAGTTCTGGAATGTCATTATACTTATTCCTGTGGTTTTATTCTGGTTTGAATTGAGGACTGTAGTTAACGACTGAGTCCCGGCGAGAGCTGGACAAGCGGTCCGCCGAACCCTTTGGTTCGCCTTAAGGGAAGGTGGGGCTGTCACATGGTGGGTTTAGTATGAGTCGTCTGATGAAGAGGACTTCAATCATAAAGATGAAGAAGTAGAGTTGAGAACCAAGATGATGTCTAGTTGAGGCATGAGGGAGGGGCTTCAAGCATGGTGATTAGCTTTGCGGGGTACATTTGGAAGTCTAACTAGAGATGTAGGGTAGCTTTGCCTTTCAATATTTCAATTTGCCAAGAGTTAGTTGATTAGAGTACATTACCAAAAATTATAAGTTTAAGGATGCATATTGATGAAATTATTTGCTTAGGGGGCACTTTACGACTAGAAGAAAGTTTGGGGCTGTACTTTGCAATTAACCCTTTTGTATAATTAAAATTGATCTGTTGCACGCTTTCCAATCAGCAATGATGCCCTTTCTTCGAAGTGCTACTTTAGAAGTTGCTGCTACTTGCTTATTCAACCGATTAGTTTAATAGAAGCTGGAACTTCGAAACTTTTTTAGGTAAAAAATGACAAATTACAACAACTATAATACAATTTAAAAAATTGCTGACATATATGTTTGTGTGTGTTTGTGTGTGTGAGAGAGAGAGAGAGAGAAGGGCGGAGGGGTGGAAGAGAGGAGAGAAAGATAGAATGGGTGATACAGACAAAGGAAATGTAAGTAAAAGATCTCGAGTTTGAGAGCTCCACTATATATGTGCGTTTATATATTAAAAGAGGTATTTTCATATAAAAAATAACTTGGTATACGAAACTTCTCCACCAAATTCCTTCTTACGGTGCCAAAAAGCGTGTGGGAAAACTTTTGTTGGTGTGGTCCTTAGTTCTAACTAGAAAGTGATTTTAAAACAAATCAATGGGCATGAGAAAAAGGCCTTTTCAATATCTATCCTAAGGACTGAAAAACAAGTACGACAAACATTAAAAATATTGTCCATGAAATATCTAATTAAGCAATGTATTACATATAAGTTGCAATCTTTATAGCAGCAGTATCTTGTAAGAATTCTACCTTAGAGTCATATGTGATCTATACGATTAATTGATTGATATCTTAACCAAATCATTGATATTATGTCAATGATTGATCTGTATTTACCATTAATTACCATTAATTAGTTCTTAAACAAAGTATATTGTGTTATTGTCCTATTTTGTAGTATCACAAAAAAAATAAAAAAGAAAAATAGTTCACATGCAAAAAAAATGACTGAAAATTACGACATATCTAAATGATAAATATAAATATGAGAATACCTAAAATCAAGGGAGTAGACTGTCTTTTACTTTGTTCCTATTTCGTAGAGTTGTTTGTCATAGAGAGGAGCATTTTTCAAAGAAAAAAGGGCAAGATCATATTGTAAATAAATTGTTCGATGCTCTTCTTCGGCATCTCTCCCTAGTATTTTAGATGGTATTTGTGAGGCGAATCTTGGAATAGGGTGTTCTTCTAATGCCTATAGGGGTGAGATTGAATAGGAAGAAATTGGCTATTAGATGTTCGCCCGTGCAATATGGCGAATGCCCAAGGGCTCGAGCTTTTTGAGTTTTTTTAATTTTCTTTTCAGGTTTCAACCATAAACACATAATTTCTTTTGCAAGGCTTCGTTGCCTCCACACCTTTTATCTTTTTATTTTTGTTGATTTTAAGAGACGATTATTCTCTACTATCATGACTAGAAGGCTAATCTATGGGTTGGAGTTTAAACCTCGATGCTTCATGGTTCGTTTACAGCAAAAATCTCATAATATTTAGCCAAAATATCTTAAAATTCAGTAAAGGTCATTGGTGGGCGTTGGCATCAATTCCATCAATTTTTTTTTATTACATGGTGGAATGACCAGAAAAACTGAGTCCAGCCCCAAGAAACCTCAAAATGTATCAGCAAGGGTTTTTTAAGAAAAAAAAAAAAACCAAGGCCAAATAGTGCATGAGGAAAATGTATCAAACAAGAACTATCTTCTTGAAGACTTGCCACAACTTGTGGAGCAGTACATATACGTTTCATGAAAATCATAATTTCAATGTTCCTTCTATTAACTATTAATAGCTTTCCACATTATCAAAAAGAATGAATGAAAACACAAATTTTAGAACTAGCACATTTAAATTGAAGGAACAATTTAGAAATATAACTAGATTAGAAATCGTAATCTTTCCTCTAACTAAATAAAATTCAATTTCTGGAGTGTCCTTGGCAGTTAAGAGTGAAAATCCATATTACCAAACCAGCCGTGCATAGAATTTCAATGAAATAGTAGAAAATTAAGCCCAAGCAATTGGGGAAAAGGAATATTTCAACCTTTTGTTGTTTTTCCTAGATAAACATCATATCTTTGTTACATTAAATCTGTACTAATGATAGAAAATACATCAAGTATTTAAAAAAACCAAAGAATATGAAGATTTATCAATACATCCAATATAAAATATTAATAAAAATTACACTTTGAAACTCCAATACATTATCTAGTACCAATCTTGTTGTTTAGTTTTGATGTGCCCATTCTTGGCGGTAGTGGAATAATAGAAACCATCTGGCCTGATTTCCCAACGACATACGTTCAGATGGTAATCATAATCGCCACACATGTCGAAACCCTTGAATACTTGAAAACCGGCTTGTTTTACACCCCACCAAAAATGACAGAAGTATTGGGTCCTTCCAAAGAAGTTCATATGAAAGTCCCAATGGAAATCTTCCTTTGGTTGAAGATAATGAAATCCAAGTTCATTATCCTTTGAAAAGCAGTGTATCCATGTTTGATTTGGCATCAAATTAACCACATGAACTTCATAATGTGGACCATGGATGATACTGCCAGAAACTGAGCTGATGTTTGCAAAGCAAAATCAGCATACAAGAATGCCAAAAAGGATTTTATTTGTGTAGCCCATTTTGGCAATTAAGAACTGTTTCGGTAACTAAAATTGTTCAACCTAGCCTTTATATAGTAGTCGTAAGTCCGTTGTAGTGAATAAGCGTGACATACGCTAAACAGTAAATTACGATAGCCTTCTGGTTGTCAAGGTAATTCTATTTTGAGCATGTTTGATAGCCTTCAAGATATGTTCGGTTGCAAAAAGAGCGTAACCACCAAAGAGGGCAAAGCACTTTTTTCTTTTCTTTTCTTTTTTTGAAAAAAAAGTATGATTCATTGAGGCAGAAATCATAGTTGGAAAAAAAAAAGAAAACAAGAAAGTTATGGTGTGCATAGTCATCTTGACTCTATAAACTATAGTGGTGCACATATTGCTTCGTTACTCTAACCTACATGGGTCCATATCTTGTTTTCAATCTTATCACCAAATAGTTCATTATGTACTTCGTAGTTTCAGACGTAGAATCATATTAATGTAATACAACTCGGTACCATCATCTGGGAATATTGTTTGTTGTAATTTCAAGATTTTTTAAAAAATTTTCATATTTTATTTTGCTTACATCATATATACAATTTCTAATCACCTTTTTATCTCACATACGTCACATTACAAAAAATATTACAGTAATTCTCTCAAATAAATATTTCAAACAACAACCTATCCAAACAAACTCATTTTGTATGCATGATCGGGAATGCCGTTGCGGGTTGTGTTGATGTAAATTATTTTGTCTTAGTACTTGTAACATTTTTTTAATAAAATATTTAGGCTTGAATTTCTCTAAAAAAAAATCACTACATAAAAGTCTCTATGAAGAACCAATAGTGATGAAGAGTATACCATGATGAACAGTGATGTTTGGCTTAACAGTGGTGTCGCTATGAAATCTTAGCAGCGATGTTAGGCCGGTTATACTATGCAATGAAGAGTTTTAATTACACTCAAATTTGCACGGCTAAAACGTAATCTGGTAGTGAATCAACTATACATATAACTAATACATATATACTCTCATAGTTATGAAATTAGTTATAAACTTAATAGATTCTATGAAATTACATGATAAAAAGTTACAAAGGTGATTTATCCTTTTGTGATGATCTAAAACCTTTAGATAATTATAATTAACACATTTACTCATTAGATTTAACACTTCCTTGTTGATGATCTAACATCTTCAAATAATCATAATTAATGGCCAATTAATCATGATTTTACAAACAAAAGTGCTAAATACTTGCTCAAAAGATAAACACAACCACCACGTTTATTTCATTAAATAAAGAAGAGACTAAACCTACTTAGGTATGAAAATTTACAACAACATAAGAAAAAATTAAGGAAAATACCAAACTTGTTTTATAACTAAACCATGAAATTAAATACAAGAGGGAAAATAGTACGACAAAGGTCACTCTTATCACATGAAATTTTAAACTCTCCATATTTGCTCCTCAATTCTTTTTCCAAGTATAGCTACAAGTACAAGAATATATACAGACTACACTACCCAAGATACTAGGAGCTTATGGATTTAGAGCTACGTTTTTAGTGATTTTCTTCTTCCCGCCAAACTCCCAAAACTATCCTCTATCGAGAAGTCTTAAAGCCTCTTACTTGTCTCTTTCTTCAGCAATGTGAACATAGTTCCAAACAATCAAAATTTTTGTTGTGACGACCCCAGCTCCCCTAAGGCGAACCAGAGGGCTTAGCGGGTCGCTTGCCCAACTCGCGTCAGGACTCGATGGCAAAAGAAAATAAAAGCTATTCCCACGGCAAAAGAGTACTATTCACATTATATACATCGGCAAAAGAGTTCTATTTACATCCCCAAAAGTAACTACCCATACCATTACATCCTTATGATTATAACCAAAACCAAAGAGTAGACCCTAAGAAGGGTCCTTACACGGATCACTATAATAGGGAAAAACATATTAACTATTCAGTGATTACAAACAAAACCCAACTATACTAGTGATGGTGCCAAAATTTCCCCGCGTCGGCCCTGCTAAAGAAAACAAAAGAAAAGGGGGTAAGCTAGAAGCTTAGTGACTAACCAGGGGTAAAAATGTAATTTTTACATGTCAACATTTGCACAGTGAGAGCAAAGCAAAAGCAGAAAAGTAACACCATATGGTAAGGATACGGGTGGCTCCCAAGCCAACTCATTTGTCGAGCTTGATCACTGGTTGACCCTTGAGATCCGGAGCCACACAGCTCGCTTCTCTTAAAGGGTCCCACATAGAGAGACCATGAGCCTCAACTCAAGTCACGAGCAATAAATGCTCTAAAATATTTTTCAAGCAATAAATGCTCTAAAATCGTAGTTCAAGCAATAAATGCTCCGCAAATGTTTCACAAGCAATAGATGCTCCATAACAAATCACAAAAACATATTTCACAGGTATCAAGAGCAACTAATGGGGTTTAGATCGAGTGCGATAAAGTACACCCTCGCCTAAGTGCCCATTTTTCATAGTAAACTCATATTAGTATTGAGTTACACAGAAACCCTGATTACTCACCTAAAGAGCAAGTATAATGAGAGAAAGTACGGAAATGAATTCAAGTCGCCAGCTAGTGGGCCCCACCGGCTCCGTCTAGCCCGTCACCGCCTGTAGCAGAAGGTTGAGCCATATTATCACACAAACAACTACTAAAGTGCGTAAATTAAGCAAAACGGCAAAATTGGCACATGCATGTGCGGAATCGGCAAACGGAAATGGAAACGGCCGGCAAACGGAAATGGGCATAGTTACTGTCCCAAACTGTTTTGGCCATAAGTTGGGCTAGGAATGTCAGATTAAGGTGTATGAGATACCATTTCGAAGCTAAAAGAAAAGGCTACAACTTTCGTGAAGACACCTAAATCCGGATCTGAACAGAAATAGGTCGAAAGTATGGAAAACAGTGCCAGAAGTTCGCACTTTAGGGTGACAGACAGGGTATGTTTGCCGGACCATAACTCACAGCTCACAAACCCAAATCAAGAAATTCCAAAGGCATTGGAAAGCTAAGACATAAGGCTAAAATTTTTATGTTTTGGCCAAGACTGGATCAACTCAGAACAGAACAAAAAATGAGTGCCAAATTACCTGTCAGAACTGTCCAGTGCTCAAGGCAGTTCTGACTCACGATCTTGTTTTAGCTATAATGGGAGCTACGAAGCTCGGATTTGGATGCACTTTATACCGTTTTGAATCTGAAACAGAGCTCTACATTTCTTATGAAGACACCAACACCCAGTTCCATCGTTATCCATGCGAACTGAGCATGGTCAGAAGCTAATTTACAAAATGTGACCAAACCAGAATTTGAAAGCTGAGGGAGGGTTTTGGCTATAACTCAGCCTACACACCTTCGTTTGACCTGAAATTTTGCAGGAATAACAAGGACTTAAGAAGCTACAACTTTCGTGTTTTGAGCAGCTTCCAAATCAGCACGCAGCATAAATAAAAACAGAGCCCAATTCGGATTTGTGGACTGCCCTGTTTCCAGTTTTGCCGGTTTTGTATATTGCAACCGTGTGATCCGTTTCTCTAATTCTTATACAAGTCTTCTAACCAATTTCATACCAAATAATATTACATATATCAGATTCTAAAAGACCTAACAATGGTCCAAAATTTTCTCCGCAAATTATCATAAAATTACCAAATACTAACCACCATTTAGATTCCAATTCCACTAGTTCTTTACTAACTTCAAAACCCTAATCAATCAAACCTTAACTTTCCAAGTTCCAACTAAACCAAACTAATTTCTCTTTTCATTAGGGTTTCATAACCAAATCTGATTTTTGCTAAAAACCAACATACAAGTGCATTTAAGATATCAAGGATTCCATTTACAAGCTCAAAACCAACCAAATCAACTTAATAGCTCATGAGACCAAAAGCCCTAATTCTACATAGCTCAATCGAAATTTAAGCAACCAGAAATCAACAACATAAACCATTAAACCGCACCATAAACACCATACAAACCATACAAGTTAATATCCTCAACAAGAAACATCACTTTCATGGCTTCACAACTCTAGCACCCAACTTTACCTTTCAAAGAGAGATGATTTACCTTTCAAATAAGCTTTATGGATGATCAAACCACCCCAATCAAGTTCCAAAGTTGTTGTTCGAGGCTCCAAGCTCAAGATTAATGGTGAAACTTGAAAAATTGTGGAAGAAATCTCCCTCCTCTCTTGCTCTCTCACTCTCTCGGCCTTCCCTCTCTCTCTCTCTTTAGTTTTTGATTTGGTTTATGTCTTGTGTTCTCTTGGATGTTCTAGAATTAATACTTAGTCAAGACCATTAGTAGATATTTTTCACCAACCAATCACATAAAAGATGATTATTGACTTCCTAGTCCTTGCAACTTCCTTTTTGTTTTCTCACACTCTTGCCCACAAATGTTTGGAACTCTTGCACTTAACTCCATAGGATACAACTTATTCTAATCCAAAATACTTTGTCACACTTAATCATTTCACTAATCACCTTATTATCTTAATTATTCCTTATTCCACATAAGAGCAACTAAACCACAATCTTTTTACATTAGCTAAATTAAGGGTTTTAAACCCAACTTAAGGTTGTTCAATTAGCAAAACACTAGGGAATTTACTAGTGTAAGACCTTGTAGCTTTCTAATCCTACTTAACCTTTATAAAAGAAATCGAATCCGGTATCTACTCATACGAAAACATACATTAGCATGCATAATATTTACTACCACATAAACTTATGATTAATACGTAAACTAGGGTTTTGTGTAAAAATATCAAAGGTGTAAATCCATTAGGGTTTTAATAAAATTCCAAATTAAGGTTTTTCGATTCTAAAAGCAAAATCACATGTAAAGAATTACCATCATCCTTAAAATCAAATTTTATAGCAAAATTTAGCACTAATAATCCTTATTCAAAATTAAGAACGAATCGGGATCTCACATTTGTTGCTCCAACGGAATCTTAAAAAATTGAAGTGACAAAATGAACTTTCTTGGTGATGCTTGAACTTTGTTCTAGCCACCAAAATTTGTTGTCAAACCTCAAATACAAGCAAGGAATGGTGGCTCAAAAGGAATTAAGTTGCACAAGTTGTGCACTCAAAATTTTAGCTAAGAAACTGGTCCATGTACGAGTTGAGGAACCGGCAATGCACCACCAAACCCTAGCCAGTTTTCTTCTCAAAACTAGCTTAAGAAGCGATTTGAGCGTCGATTCTATCTTGTTCTATGCCACGATGATTACCTTGCTTAAGCACTTCTTGCTTCTATCTTCAATTCGGTTACTCAATATATTCCTACTTCTTGCCCCATTCTGTACAGAAACAACCACGCAACACAAGTAAACTGGGATAAAGATAGTAATATTAATCAATCACACTCAAGCATAAATTCTTAAAAAAAAAAAGCCTCTTCAACCCTTAATTCTAATAAAAAAAAATTACTCAAAACCACTAAAATAGCCACAAAATATAGAACATATTAAGGAATTATCAGTATGGCTGTTGGAAAGTTTTGGAGTATTTTTATCATGTGACAGTGAGTAGAAATGTGCGATCTGTTGGATCCCTCATGAACCTTTTTCAGCCTTCGAAAATCGCCACCCTCCTCCACCCTACTATATGTCTATGACTAGTGGTATAGATGAGGCTAAACTGTTGGATTCTTAATCCAATGTTGAACTTATATGTAAATTATTATGTGTTGCAAACTGTCAAATAATGTTAAATTCAATTAAAGTGATCAATTACGGTTTGGGCTTTAATATAGCTAATAGAATTTGGGTTCTTAATGTGTAGAAACTTAAAGGTACTTTCTATTTCTATGATGGGTTGAAATAGGAATCCAAAACATAACAGGAAAGTTATCTATAAATAGAGTTATAGTCCCCCGGTCACACATATTGTTATTGTCGTAGTTTTAGTACCACAAAATAATTCTTTCCTGATATCTCATTATCAAGAAAGATACCAGAGAGAAACTAATGGCATCTCTCAAGGGCATAGCAAATATGTGCTGACATTGGAAAACCACCTAAAAAATCTTTGAGGATTCAAGTATTTGTTTGTCAACATGAATCCAAGTATGCTTCCGCAATTTTGTTGTTAATTTATTTCTTAATAATTGTCATAAAGATTTTGGGTCTAATAGGTAATGGTTTTCACCAAAGGTTAATACAAACAACCACTAACAAGTGGTATAAAAGCAGGATATAGTTGATTATTATGAAATAATTTATTTTTGATAATTCATAGTTTTTAAGTTTTTTTAACTAGAATTATTTTTGTTTTGATTGTGCGGCAGTTGACAATCTTGAATTGTGATTTTAATGTAATTTGTTTGCTTATGTATTTGGTAAATTTGCACAGTCCAATTCATTGCTTTTGGTTACATATGAATACATGGATTTGCCGAAATCAATAAACAAGATGCACAATCAAGCACACATACTTACTTTATTTGTTATGATTAGTTGGCACATGGTTCAAGTACACATGATTCGCGTGCTTGTCTTACTTGATTGTTTTTTTTTCTGAAATTAGAGCTTTTATTCAATTTAAAGGAAGGATGTTACATTTAGGAGATATTACATGTGATCCTAAATCTGTGAAAGAAAGGAAATGCAAACTTGTCCAAGCGATATTCATCCCTGGCCATTGTTGGCAAGTCTGCAATACTTTCATAAACGCAAACCAATTGATCAGGATAGGCATAACCTTCATTTGACAATACATCCGTCACCTTGTTTGCTTCCCTATAGCAGTGTGTGAACTAAAATCCAACCCGAGCCACTTGCACAATCTTCTCCACCTCCCCACTGATGGACCACAGACACTGGTAAATCTTCAAAAGAATTCGTATTAACATCAAAGAACCCGACTCAACAACCAAATTTTCAATGAAACCTCTTTGCACACATAACTGCAGCCCAATTAGCAATGCTTTGGCTTCCGCTTGCAAACTGGTACACTTTCCAAGATACTCGGAGAACACAAATATCATATTTCCTGCAGAGTTTCAAAGAATCCCCCCTCCACCACTCAACCCTTGGTTATCTTTCGAGCAGCCATCTATATTCAGCTTTACAACTTTAGAACGTGGAGAGTGCCACTGGATTTGTCGCATTTGGAAGGCATTAGGTCGATGCTCCACCATTTCCAAGAACGTAGGCTACTCCAACACTCGCTACAACTCCGCGAATTGAAGCCCATAAGCATCTTTAAATCCTGAATGATGCCTGGCATACAACAGCGGAGTTCTGAACGATCCTGGGGAAGACCGCTTTATTCCTAACCTTCCAAATGTGCCAACAGATCAGACTAGATAAGAGCCAGAACACAAACTTAAGCCTCTCCGATTTGACAGGCTTAAGCCACCAACTACCTATACACACTCGTACATGTTCTACATTGAGATCCAACCCACGCATCGATCCAAAAAACTTCCATTGATCACATTAATTGGATTTAAAAGTTGGTGCACATACAATTTTGTTAAACATTGACCTTTCTTTGAGTCGATCAATATTCGCAAAATTACAAATATCCAACTAGTTATATTTTAGAATAAATTAATTTTCATAAAAAGAGGTCACTTTGGTGGTATATTGTTTCAATTAATTTATTTCAAAATATATATAGATAATCATACCAATATTCAAATTTAAAATTACAAAAGTTATACAAAAAATTTTTACCAAAGCCAACTTTGATCAACTCTAGTCAAAATATGGTCAGCTCAGTCAAATCAGTCGATTCTAATCAAACTAGTCAAATGCATGGTTAACATCATTCCACAAAATATAAGTCAGTATATAAGTCATTCCATAAAATATAACATCATTCTATACATATATATAAGTCAATATATTAACATCATTTCATACATACATATAAGTTTGTATTTTTGAGGCATTTGGTGAACATCATTCCATAAAATTAGAAGTGAAATTTTTGATGCTAAAAGCACTTTCAACAAAAATTAAAATTTTAACAAAAGTACTTTTAAAATAGCTTTCATATTTTAAAAAATAAAGCATTATATTTAGTCATTATCGTATTTTATGAACTAAATAAAGAGATAAAGACATTTAAAAACTTTTAAATTACACATTATCCAATACACTATTTAAAGTACTTATTGAACTATACATCTAAACAATATACCAAAAACATTTAAACACATAATAAGTTCTTTTATTAAAATCTCCATTGATGAAGTGTTTTTTTAATAAGTAACTACAACCTCAAATAGGTTCAGAGTTGGCTATGGGTAAAGTTGTTGATTGAAGGAGATGGTGGGTTTAGTGTGAGTCGTCTGATGAAGTGGAATTCGATGATAAAGATGAAGAAGTAGAGTTGAGAACCAAGATGATGTCTAGTTGGGGCGTGAGGGAGGCGTTTCAAGCATGGTGATTAGGTTTGCGGGGTATATTTGGAAGTTTAACTTGAGATGTAGGGTAGCTTTGTCTTTCAATATTTCAATTTGCCAAGGGTTAGTTGATTAGAGTACATTACCAAAAATTATAAGTTTAAGGATGCATATTGATGAAATTATTTGCTTAGGGGACACTTTACGACTAGAAGAAAGTTTGGGGCTGTACTTTGCAATTAACCCTTTTGTATAATTCAAATTGATTTGTTGCACGCTTTCCAATCAGCAATGATGCGCTTTCTTCGAAGTGCTACTTTAGAAGCTGCTGTTACTTGCTTATTCAACCGATTAGTCTAATAGAAGTTGGAACTTCAAAACTTTTATAGGTAAAAAATGACAAATTACAACAACTATAATACAATTTAAAAAATTTCTGACATACATGTTTGTGTGTGTTTGTGTGTGTGTGAGAGAGAGAGAGAGAAGGGCGGAGGGGTGGAAGAGAGGGGCAAAAGATAGATTGGGTGATATAGACAAAGGAAATGTAAGTAAAAGATCTCGAGTTTGAGAGCTCCACTATATATGTGCGTTTATATATTAAAAGAGGTATTTTCATATAAAAAATAACTTGGTACTCGAAACTTCTCCATCAAATTCCTTCTTGCGGAGCCAAAAAGCGTGTGGGAAAACTTTGTTGGTGTGGTCCTTGGTTCTAACTAGAAAGTGATTTTAAAACTAATCAACGGGCATGAGAAAAAGGCCTTTTCAATATTTATCCTAAGGACTAAAAAACAAATTCGAGAAACTTTAAAAATACTGTCCATGAAATATCTAATTAAGCAATGTATTACATATAAGTTGCAATCTTTATAGCAGCATTCTCTTGTAAGAATTTCTACCTTAGAGTCATATGTGATCTATACGATTAATTGATTGATATCTTAAACAAATCGTTGATATTATGTCAATGATTGATCTGTATTTACCATTAATTGCTGATTGATCTGTATTTACCATTAATTACCATTAATTAGTTCTTAAACAAAGTATATTGGGTTATTGTCCTATTTTGCAGTATCACAAAAAAAATAAAAAAGTAAAATAGTTCACATGCAAAAAAATGACTGAAAATAACGACATGTCTAAATGATAAATATAAATACGAGAATACCTAAAATCAAGGGGGTAGACTGTCTTTTACTTTGTTCCTATTTCGTAGAGTTGTTTGTTATAGAGAGGAGCATTTTTCAAAGAAAAAGGGCAGGATCATATTGTAAATAAATTGATCGATGCTCTTCTTTGGCATCCCTCCATAGTATTTTAGATGGTATTTTTGAGGCGAGTCTTGGAATGGGGTGTTCTTCTAATGCCTATAGGGGTGAGATTGAATAGGATGAAATTGGCTATTGGATGTTCGCCCGTGCAATATGGCGAATGCCCAAGGGCTCGAGCTTTTTGAGTTTTTTTAATTTTCTTTTTAGGTTTCAACCATAAACACATAATTTCTTTTGCAAGGCTTTGTTGCCTCCACACCTTTTATCTTTTTATTTTTGTTGATTTTAAGATACGGTTATTCTCTACTATCATGACTAGAAGGCTAATCTATGGGTTGGAGTTTAAACCTCGATGCTTCATGGTTTGTTAAATCTCATAATTTATAGCCAAAATATCTTTAAATTCAGTAAAGGTCATTGGTGGGCGTTGGCATCAATTGCAGCAATTTTTTTTTATTACATGGTGGAATGACCAGAAAAACTGAGTTCAGCCCCAAGAAACCTCATAATGTATCAGTAAGGGTTTTTTAGGGAAAAAAAAACCAAGGCCAAATAGTGCATGAGCAAAATGTATCAAACAAGAACTATCTTCTTGAAGACTTGCCACAACTTGTGGAGCAGTACATATACGTTTCATGAAAATCATAATTTCAATGTTCCTTCTATTAACTATTAATAGCTTTCCACATTATCAAAAAGAATGAATGAAACCACAAATTTCAGAACTAGCACATTTAAATTGGAGAGACAATTTAGAAATATAACTAGATTAGAAATCGTAATCTTTCCTCTAACTACATAAAATTCAATTTCTGGAGAGTCCTTGGCCGTTAAGAGTGAAAATCCATATTGCCAAACCAGCCGTACATAGAATTTCAATGTAATAGTAGAAAATTAAGCCGAAGTAATTGGGGAAAAGGAATATTTCAACCTTTTGTTGTTTTTCCTATATAAACATCATATCTTTGTTACATTAAATCTGTACTAATGACAGAAAATACATCAAGTATTTAAAAAACCAACGAATATGAAGATTTATCAATACATCCAATATAAAATATTAATAAAAATTACACTTTGAAACTCCATTACGTTATCTAGTACCAATCTTGTTGTTTAGTTTTGATGTGCCCATTCTTGGCGGTAGTGGAATAATAGAAACCATCTGGCCTGATTTCCCAACGACATACGTTCAGATGGTAATCATAATCGCCACACATGTCGAAACCCTTGAATACTCGAAAACCAGCTTGTTTTACACCCCACCAAAAATGACAGAAGTATTCGGTCCTTCCAAAGAAGTTCATATGAAAGTCCCAATGAAAATCTTCCTTTGGTTGAAGATAATGAAATTCAAGTTCATTATCCTTCGAAAAGCAGTGTATCCATGTTTGATTTGGCATCAAATTAACCACATGAACTTCATAATGTGGACCATGGATGATACTGCCAGAAACTGAGCTAATGTTTGCAAAGCAAAATGAGCATACAAGAATGCCAAAAAGGATTTTATTTGTGTAGCCCATTTTGGAAATTAAGAACTATTTTGGTAACTAAAATTGTTCAACCTAGCCTTTATATAGTAGTCATAAGTCCGTTGCAGTGAATAAGCGTGACATACGCTAAAAGTGAATTACGATAGCCTTCCGGTTGTCAGGGTAATTCTATTTTGAGCATGTTTGATAGCCTTCAAGATATGTTCGGTTGCAAAAAGAACGTAACCACCAAAGAAGGCAAAGCACATTCTTCTTTTTCTTTTTTTTTTTGAAAAAAAAGTATGATTCATTGAGGCAGAAATCATAGTTGGAAAAAAAAAACAAGAAAGTTATGGTGTGCATAGTCATCTTGACTCTACAAACTATAGTGGTACACATATTGCTTCGTTACTCTAACCTACATGGGTCCATATCTTGTTTCCAATCTTATCAACAAATAATCCATTATATACTTTGCAGTTTCAGACATAGAACCATATTCATGTAATACAACTCGGTACCATCATCTTGGAATATTGTTGGTTGTAATTACAAGATTTTTTAAAAAATTTACATATTTTATTTTGCTTACATCATATACACAATTTCTAATCATATTTTTACCTCACATACATCGCATTACAAAAAATATTACAGTAATTCTCTCAAATAAATATTTCAAACAACTACCTATCCAAACAAACTCATTTTGTATGCATGATCAGGAATGCCGTTGCGGGTTGTGTTGGTGTAAATTATTTTGTCTTAGTACTTGTAACATTTTTTTAATAAAATGTTTAGGCTTGCATTTCTCTAAAAAAAATCACTACATAAAAGTCTCTATGAAGAACCAACAGTGATGAAGAGTATACCATGATGAACAGTGATGTTTGGCTTAACAGTGGTGTCGCTATGAAATCTTAGTAGCGATGTTAGGCCGGTTATTCTATGTGACGAAGAGTTTTAATCACACTCAAATTTGCACTGCTAAAACGTAATCTGGTAGTGAATCAACTATACTTATAACTAATACATATATACTCTCATAGTTATGAAATTGGTTATAAACTTAATAGATTCTATGAAATTAGTAGCGATGTTAGGCTGGTTATTCTATGTGACGAAGAGTTTTAATCACACTCAAATTTGCACTGCTAAAACGTAATCTGGTAGTGAATCAACTATACTTATAACTAATACATATATACTCTCATAGTTATGAAATTAGTTATAAACTTAATAGATTCTATGAAATTACATGATAAAAAGTTACAAAGGTGATTCTATCCTTTTGTGATGATCTAAAACCTTTAGATAATTATAATTAACACATTTACTCACTAGATTTAACACTTCCTTGTTGATGATCTAACATCTTCAAATAATCATAATTAATGGCCAATTAATCATGATTTTACAAACAAAAGTGCTAAATACTTGCTCAAAAGATAAACACAACCACCACGTTTATTTCATCAAATAAAGAAGAAACTAAACCTACTTTTTTTTTTGTCAAAATACTAAACCTACTTAGGTATGAAACTTTAGAACAACATAAGAAAAAATTAAGGAAAATACCAAACTTGTTTTATAACTAAACCATGAAATTAAATACAAGAGAGAAAATAGTACGACAAAGGTCACTCTTATCACATGAAATTTTAAATTCTCCATATTTGCTCCTCAATTCTTTTTCCAAGTATAGCTACATGTACAAGAATAGATACAGACTACACTACCCTAGATACTAGGAGCTTATGGATTTAGAGCTACATTTTTAGTGATTTTCTTCTTCCCGCCAAACTCCCAAAACTATCCTCTATCAAGAAGTCTTAAAGCCTCTTACTTGTCTCTTTCTTCAGCAATGTGAACATAGTTCCAAAAAATCAAAATTTTTGTTGCTCCAATGGAATCTTAAAAAATTGAAGTGACAAAATGTACTTTCTTGGTGATGCTTGAACTTTGTTCTAGCCACCAAAATGTGTTGTCAAACCTCAAATACAAGCAAGGAATGGTGGTTCAAAAGGAATTAAGTTGCACAAGTTGTGCACTCAAAATTTTAGCTAAGAAACTGGTCCATGTACGAGTTGAGGAACTGGTAATGCACCACCAAACCCTAGCCAATTTTCTTCTCAAAACTGGCTTAAGAAGCGATTTGAGCGTCGATTCTATCTTGTTCTATGCCACGATGATTACTTTGCTTAAGCACTTCTTGCTTCTATCTTCAATTCGGTTACTCAATATATTCCTACTTCTTGCCCCATTCTGTACAGAAACAACCACGCAACACAAGTAAACTGGTATAAAGATAGTAATATTAATCAATCACACTCAAGCACAAATTCTTAAAAAAAAAGTGCCTCTTCAACCCTTAGTTCTAATAAAAAAATTACTCAAAACCACTAAAATAGCCACAAAATATAGGACATATTAAGGAATTATCACTATGGCTGTTCTAAAGTTTTGGAGTATTTTTATCGTGTGACAGTGAGTAGAAATGTGCCATCAGTTGGATCCCTCTTGAACCTTTTTCAACCGTCAAAAATCGCCACCCTCCTCCACCCTACCATATGTCTATGACTAGGGGTATAGATGAGGCTAAACTGTTGGATTCTTAATCCAATGTTGAACTTATATGTAAATAATTATGTGTTGCAAACTGTCAAATAAGTTTAAATTCAATTAAAGTGATCAATTATGGTTTGGGCTTTAATATATCTAATAGAATATGGGCTCTTAATGTGTAGCAACTTAAAGGCACTTTCTATTTCTATGATGGGTTGAAATAGGAATCCAAAACATAACAGGAAAGTTATCTATAAATAGGATTATAATTCCCCGGTCACATATATTGTTATTGTCGTAGTTTTAGTTCCACAAAATAATTCTTTCCCGATATCTCATTATCAAGAAAGATACCAGAGAGAAACTAATGGCATCTCTCAAGGGCATAGCAAATATGTGTTGACATTGGAAAACCACCTAAAAAATCTTTGAGGATTCAAGTATCTGTTTGTCAACATGAATCCAGGTATGCTTCCGTAATTTTGCTGTTAATTTATTTCTTAATAATTGCCATAAAGATTTTGGATCTAATAGGTAATGATTTTCACCAAAGGTTAAGACAAACAACCACTAACAAGTGGTATAAAAGCAGGATATAGTTGATTATTACGAAATAATTTATTTTTGATAATTCATAGTTTTTAAGTTTTTTTAACTGGAATTATTTTTTTTTATTGTGCGCCAGTTGACAATCTTGAATTGAGATTTTAATGTAATTTGTTTGCTTATGTATTTGGTAAATTTGCACAGTCCAATTCATTGCTTTTGGTTACATATGAACACATGGATTTGCCGAAATCAATAAACATGATGCACAATCAAGCACACATACTTACTGTATTTGTTATGATTAGTTGGCACATGGTTCAAGTACACATGATTCGCGTGCTTGTCTTACTTGATTGTTTTTTTTTCTGAAATGAGAGCTTTTATTCAATTTAAAGGAAGGATGTTACATTTAGGAGATATTACGTGTGATCCTAAATCTGTGAAAGAAAGGAAATGCAAACTTTTTCAAGCGATATTCACCCCTGGCCATTGTTGGCAAGTCAGCAATACTTTCATAAACGCAAACCAATTGATCAGGATGGGCATAACCTTCATTTGACAACACATCCGTCACCTTGTTTGCTTTCCTATAGTAGTGTGTGAACTGAAATCCAACCCAAGCCACTTGCACAATCTTCTCCACCTCCCCACTAATGGACCACAGACACTGGTAAATCTTCAAAAGAATTCGTATTAACATCAAATAACCTGACTCAACAACCAAATTTTCAATGAAACCTCTTTGTACACATAACTGCAGCCCAATTAGCAATGTTTTGGCTTCCGCTTGCAAGCTGGTACACTTTCCAAGATACTCGGAGAACACAAATATCATATTTCCTGCAGAATTTCAAAGAATCCCCCCTCCACCACTCACCCCTGGGTTATCTTTCGAGCGAGCAACCATCTATATTTAGCTTTACAACTTTAGAAAGTGGAGAGTGCCACCGGATTTGTCGCATTTGGAAGACATCAGGTCGATGCTCCACTATTTCCAAGAACGTAGGCCACTCCAACACTCGCTACAACTCCGCGAATTGAAGCCCATAAGCATCCTTTAAATCCTAAAAGCTGGCCTGGCAAACAACAGCAGAGTTCTGCACGATCCTATGGAAGACCGCTTTATTCCTAGCCTTCCAAATGTGCCAACAGATCAAACTAGGTAAGAGCCGGAACACAATCTTAAGCCTCTTCGATTTGACAGGCTTAAGCCAACAACTACCCTAACACACGCGTTCATGTCCTACATTGAGATCCAACCCACACACCGATCCAAAAAACTTCCATTAATCCATTTCATTGGATTTAAAAGTTGTTCATCTTAAAAGTTGGTGCACATACAATTTTGTTAAACATTGACCTTCCTTTGAGCCGATTAATATTCGCAAAATTACAAATGTCCGACTAGTTATATTTTAGAATAAATTAATTTTCACAAAAAGTTGTCACTTTGGTGGTATATTGTTTCAATTAATTTATTTGAAAAAATGTATATATAATCATACCAATATTCAAATTTAAAATTACAAAAATTGTACAAAAATTTTGACCAAAGCCAACTTTGATCAACTCTAGTCAAAATATGGTCAACTCAGTCAAATCAGTGAATTCTAATCAAACTAGTCAAATGCATGTTTAACATCATTCCATAAAATATAAGTCAGCATATAAGTCATTCCATAAAATATAACATTATTCTATACATATATATATATATATAAGTCAATATATTAACATCACTCCATACATATATATAAGTCAGAATTTTTGAGGCATTTGGTGAATATCATTCCATAAAATTAGGAGTGAAATTTTTTACGCTTAAAGCAATTTTAACAAAAATTAAAATTTTAACAAAAGTGCTTTTAAAATAACTTTTATATTTAAAAAATAAAACATTATATTTAATCATTATCCTATTTTATGAACTAAGTAATCATTATATTTAGAATCTTATCCTGGAGGCATCGGGTTGTATTTTGAGGAGTGCTATCTTCGATGCCAATCCATTTGTTGGCGGCAACTTTACCACCAAGGAGAGTTTTTGCTTTGTTAGAAAAGGTGATGGCAGATTTTGTGGGGTGCGACGGATCTTGGCCCTAAGTTCCATTGGATTAGCTGGGGTGATCTGTGTCGCTCGCAAGAAGAAGGTGGGATTGGCATTCGTAGCATTGGGAAGATGTACGACACTTTCTCCATTAAGTTCTGATGGAACTTTAGGCAGAGACAATCTCTGTGGGCAGAATTTCTAACAGCAAAATACAGTAAAGGGGTACATCCATGCCTGGCAGAGGGAGTCACTTCACAGTTTTCCGTGTGACGGAGATTATGTTCGGTCCAGCATTTGGCGGAGGAGCACATCGGCCGGATTTTGGATGCGGGATCGATGAACTTCTGGCATGACAATTGGTTGGGTACAGGGGCCTTATGTCATTAGGTGGAGATTTTTCATGAGAACATAGTTTCAGATTTTGTCTCTCAAGTACGATGGAATTTGGGGCTACTCAATTAGGTTTTGGAGCCTAAGTTGGCGAGGCAAGTCTTGGAGGCCCCCCCTCCTTCCTCTCGGGGGTCTGAAAGAATGGTTTGGGCTTTAACGCATGATGGGGTGTTTTCGGTAGCCTCGGCGTACTCCCTTGTTGCACAGGCGTCTAACTGCTCTTGGGTGGATTCCCAAGTTTGGCTCAAGGGATGTCCACTCAAAATCTTTTTTTTCATGTTACGGCTTTTACGGTCGCGGCTTCCCCTGACGAATGTACTACATAGATTTGGGGTTCAAGGCCCATCTAGGTGTCACTGTTGCGCTGAGCTAGGCAAAGAGGGGGTTAACCACACCTTTTGCACAGGGGACGTAGCAAAGGCAGTTTGGAGTAGTTTCGAGGAAAATCCAGGGGAAGTGGGCGTGCTGTCCACTTTGTGGCACAGGGTGCTACGGTAGTGGTTGCGTCGGGGGCAAAATGTGTACCCCAGATTCGTTTATCGTCTGCTACCTATGCTCGCTTGCTGGGAGTTGTGACAAGCAAAGAACAGGGGAGTCTTTGATGGGAGGAGAATAGTGGGTACTGAGGTGGTGTATCAGGTTTTTCACCAACTGCGGGACTTATTTCATTGCCAATTTCTGGAGATAACATGTTCTTCTAGCTCTTGGGAGGCGTTCCACTCTTCTTTGGTGGGTATGAGATGGAGGATTTCAATACTTCCAGTGAGATGGGTGGCTCCTACGATAGGGTGTAAGTTGAATTCAGATGGATGTGCTAGGGGGAACCCGAGGATTAGTAGGGGTGGGGGTGTGGTGCGGGATTTGAAAGGGCAGCTTGTCTTTGGATATTCCTACTTCTTTGGCTCCTTGACAAGTTTACATGCAGAGCTCAAGGCTATGGCATTTGGGGTGCAATTATGTGTAGATCGCGGCTTGCATGAGCTGCATATCGTGGCTGACTCACTCGTCTTGGTACAGATTCTACAAGGGAAACATGGATGCCCGTGGAGATTGCAACGGGAGGTGGATGAGTTGCTCAAATATAAGCGGTACTTCCGAGAAATCACGCATTGCTATAGAGAAGCGAACAAGCCGGCTGATTATCTAGCTAACCTGGGAGCAGACACGGAGCAAAAGACGATTTTTGAGAGTCATCGCGCATTGCCTGTTATGGTCCGGGGTGAGATCTAGATGGAGCGGTTGGGTTTTCCTAATTTTCGTAAGAGAAGCATGAGTTGAGATTTGTATACCGTTCCCTTATCTTCGTTCAATAAAACCATAATTTCATTAAAAAAAAAAAAGAATAGGTAGGAAAGAAGTATTTCATATAAATAATTCTATGGAAAAAAGAATAGACAGTCCAACAATCAAATAGATACATACATATATAATAATAATATATCTACCTTACTCCTAGTCCAAATATGGGTAGGCATCCGAGGTATATGTATACGTATAATGACCAGGGATATGGGTCAATACTAGGAATGAATCAAGACTAGTACCATACCATCAGTTCAGGTAAGGGAAAGGAAAAACAAAAATAAAAGAGGGAGAGGAAACCTAGTTCAAAGGGGATTGTGATTAGGGTTTGCCTATATAAGTACACCTAGGGTAATGAGGAGCCGTTATTCTTGCATTTTTCAGCAACCAACAGAGAGGAAAAGGGAGTGAGAGACACGACTGGAACTCAAGAAAACTGGGGAACAAAGGAGGTGCACATACCAGGAGATTACACGTGTGCTGAAGAGGTAAAACACTTGTCTCATGAACTTAGTAAATAGTTACGTAATTTAAGTACCTTGTTGGAAGAAGAAAATGTGTGGACTATGAGTCTCATTCTAACTATCATGACTTGTGATTTAATACGTGGTTGTAAGGAGTAAAATTGAAAAGTTTTAAGTGTCTAAACTAAACAGGAATAGCCTTCAGGTTTTGACAAATTGTAGTGGAAAATATATGGAATTTATTCGTGGCCTTAGAGGCTGTGGTTTTTGATGAAATTTTGATATGTTATGGGCCTATACGTGTAGAATTTTTGTAAAATTTCAGACCAAAATTCTAAGTTTAGAAGGGTCTTTTGATTTCTGAATCAGAACTGGTCATGCGTTGGCAGTTTTTGCATGAAGCTGGGTTGTATGTCAAGAAAACGTTTTCTTAAACATAAGTTTTGCAAGACTCTTGAACCAGAATCCTTCTAACATGGAAAAGATCAGACTACAAAAGTTTGGGTAATTTTTTAAAATGTTTCTTGAGTTTAAAAAATAAAAATAAAAAAAGTCGGTTTCCTATCTATCAGGTTTCTAAACAGATTTGGAAACTTGATTCTTATGGGTTTAAACAATGAATTTAAGGTAACTTTCACCCAAGGTTTGACTATAGATTTGGAGTATTACTTTTAAAATAACATTCTAGATGTGATGGATATAAAACCCAGCTCTTAAAGATCATTTTTGCAAGCGTTCAGTGGGCGAGTTCAAATCTGTCAAAAGAATCGGATTGTTAAATCTAATGGATTATTGCTTTGGAACCTGGAAAGAGCACTAAAACTTTAACTTTGGGGAAGACTTGTACCAAGTAAAGGCTGGTTTAAACATCACAAGTAATAAGGCAGAGATTTTAATTGTTTAACTTAAAGATTAGGAATTTTTTTCCAGGGATAGATTATGAACTAAAAATCTGTTAAGTGGAAAACCAGAGATGATGAGCGAATTTTGCCAAGGCAAATGAGCAAATGTAGGGAAGTAGTCTTCACGGAAAGTAAAGGGCTTCGAGTCTAGTTTACGGAGGTGTCTTAAGTTTCTGGTTACAATGCGTATATCTGAAGTTAGGACCGAGACACTGGCAACTAGTTAAATCTGGAATTTTTCGCAAGACAAAGTAGAAGCTATAAGTATCGCGGAATGAGACTAATTCAGTCCACACCAATTAAGAGTGTTTATTTATGGATAGTTGGATGATACTTTTGTATATTTTTAGGGACACACATAAGGGCGAGCTCAAGGGGTGGAAGAGTAAAAGAAGTTAGTTCAAATTTGAGATGAGTACTTCACAATATCCTTGTAGTTGTGACAACAAGTATTTTATGAATTGGAATGTTATTTTACTATATGAAAATTTGGATCATCTATGCTATTTTGAATGGAACCTGTATCGTGATATGCTCACTATGAAATAAAATGATACTAATGCAATAGACCCACTTAATTATAATCATGACTACACTCGGTAGGATCAGGCCCAACTATTGTGATTATGAATTTGAATTCGAACTATGACCTTTTCCTAGTGGGGGTTAAACACTAGGCTGTGTACACAGAGGCCGATGAAGGCATGATCCTCTAATTAAGTTAAATTTTTTATTTCGTGATTGTTATGAATTTGAATTTGATGCATAACTATATTTACGAATTTGAACACGACCCTATGGTTCTTTTGTAAAAGTTGGAACTATGAATATGGAGCATAAATTGTGCTGTGTGTTTGCTAAATTATATGTATATGTAACGTGTATGATCCGGCAAGGATAGTAGGTAGTACTTGCTGAGCATCCAAAAGCTTACCCCCCCTTTCACCCCATTTTGTAGACAACGATGGAGTATATAAGTTAGTGTTCATGGAAGAAAAGGAAGATTAGATGGTCAATGATTGAATGTTGATATAGTGGTCAAGTTTATAAGTTTAGAAGTGGAGATTTTTCTATTATTTTATTTTATTTTCTACTCATGCCTGAGGGATTTTAATATGTGGTATTAGTCCACTAGTAGATAAGTTTGACTTTTGTTTCCATGATACATTTACTCCTTGTGCTAGTTGATTGTTGAGCATGGCTCTACCGGATTTTTTTTTTGGAAGTATCTATCACAGGTGTTGTTTGCAAGGTTGAACAGTAAAGTAAGATGCCTTGTGAGACTTGAGGGGGGGTTTACTCTTTAAGTTTCACGGCGCGTTGCATTCCAAATCAGATGGTCAATTTGGGGTGTGACATAAGGAGTTAAAGAAAAGTGGAAAAAGTCAAAAATTGAAGGTGAAGTACAAAGTTGGGCCGAGAAAGAAAGAAAGAAAGATAAAAGGGAATAGTGGGGACATGATAGAGATGATAAAAAATGATAGGCAGAATAGCACTGTGATAGGAGATGCGAAGGTCATATGAGGCAGTGAATGGCTAACTGAACAATAAGAGAGGATGAAAAGTATCATAGTTTTTAATAATTATAAAAACACAGATTACAAAGAATTTTTTAGTCTATATTAAAGTCCATGAAAAATGCTATTCTATAAGTAGTCAACAGTTTCAGGGTTTTTCAAAAATCGAGAAAATGAATTAGTTATAATTTATGTTTTTATATTATAAATTTAGTATAATTATTTTAGTCCTTTTCATACACTTTATCCTGTACTACAACATATAAATATATATATTATTATTTTGAATTGAAATATAAATCAGAATGCTAGTTCAAATTAATTTATTTGTGGATTTTAAGGTCAATCTCCAAATTTTCACACTTGCCTTTGCTTTCACTCTTGCATCGGAAGGGTCCAAGATGATGCATGCAAAAAGCAGTGTTTTTAAACTCGGACCGGACCGGCCGGCCCGATCGGTTCAACCGGGAACCGGTCAAGTGCCCGGTCCGAGCTGCTCTAAAAACTCGGATGACAGAAACTCGGTCAAGCCCGGGTCAAAACCGGGTTTGACCGGAAACCGGTAAAACCGATGAGAACTCGGTTTTTTTTTTTTGCCATTTTTTTTCTTTGCCTATCTAAATTCCTCTTGATCTCTCACCTCTCTAAAACCCATTTTCACCTCCTCAGCTCCTTCAATTTAGCCACCACAATCAGTGCTTGATATCTTTTTCTAAATAAGATTTAATCTTAGATAGGGGGAAACCAAAAAAAAAGAAAAGAAAGAGAGATGAAGAAAAGAGCAGATTGAAGAAAAAAGATAAAAGTTTGATTATTTGTTAGTTTTGAAAATAAATACCTAAGGATATAAGAATGGAAATCCTGAAAAGAAATAAGAAATAAGAATGGAAATAAAACTCAAAAAAAAAAACGAAAAGCAGAAAGAATGGACAAGACTAGCTTGTCCACTTTGTTCTTAAAGTTGCAGTTAGAACCCAGAACAGACAAGACTTCAATGTCTATTGTAAAGCTTACTCTTGCAATGAATCCATGTCAAGAGAACTAAAAAATCAAGAGCATCGTCAAAAATTCGCTGGAAAAACTTAAAGATTGCTCAATCTCTTCGAATTCGTCCCTCTCAAAACACAGGGGAAATGTTTCTCAAAACATTCGGAGTGTTCTGCCTAAGAGCTTTTGCCACCGATGGGCTTGAGACTTGAGAGCTTATGTGGCCTTCTATGTTCTATCCTTCTTTGGATTTTTTTTTTTAAAAAAAAAAAAGAAAAAGGAAGAGTGGAATGAACGGAGAACAGGAACAAGAAAAGGTAGCATTAGTTTAGAAAAGCCTTTGTCGGCGGTTAGAGGTAAAAGAGGAAGGAATTGGGGGAATATTAATGTAGGGTTCAAAAAGCTTTTTCAATATTGTATTCTAACCCCTTGGATATTGAAAAACTATTAACATACCTAGAAATGTTTCATAGTCTATAAATATTCTCCACAAATTTAACTTTGAACTTGTAAATATGCATTAAATTATATGAATTACTATTTGATTGTTCTAATTTCTTTGCACTTTCTTGTTAAACAGCTTTGAAACATCAAACACATATGTATACACCTTTATTGATATTAACATGCTTTTAGATATTTTACATAATATTTTAATTTCTAAATAATTTTTATTAATAACATTGAAGTTATGACAAATCTAAACTTATGAAGTTGTAAACCACCAATTTAAAGATAAATTTTATATCTTATTTTGATTAAATATTATTAATAAATATTTATGACATATTTATAATGTCATTTAATTTGACCCCGGTTGAACCCGATTGAACCCATTGACCCCTGAGCTCAGCCGAATCAATACCCGGTCCGAGTCTGAAAACATAGGCAAAAAGTGGTAAGACTGTTACTATTGCTCCTTTCTATTTTTGTTTTATTTATTTCCTTTTAGTAAGCGTTAGAAGGGATTACGTATGTAACAATTCTAGTATCGCATAAAGTTAAAGTTTCAAGAATATAAGTTGCCCAATCAGATCAAAAGATTGTTCAAGAATTTTGGGAATAATATCCAAATAATTTTCCCAAACCGGTAAGGAAAAAATCTCATCCTTGTTCATTTTCACAGTATTTATAAAATATAATGCCAAGAAAGAGATCAAACAAAATAGAAAATTAAACGAAAAGAGGGAAAAAAAACAAAAACAAATAGAAGGATGAAAACGTTGGATTGCTGAAGCAAGCAGCTCCAATATTCATGCCTGTGCAATTACATCAGACTTTTATCCTTGCAAGCATGTTTGAGCAATGGAGAGGACGTGGCCTTTTCCTTACCAAAACCAAATATTATCACCAAACCACGTCGGCAGGTCTTAATAGGATTTAAAGAAAAGAAAAAACCAGGAAAATAAGTAAAAGCCTCAACTTGCTAAATTAGAACAGAAGCACAAAATCTTGTCATAATTAGAGATTTTCCTTGTTCGTCATTTATTCAAATAGCTAACAGGCGTAGAAGAAACTAGTGTATTTCTTTTCAAATTGTACATAAATTATGCCCAATTTTTTCACCAATCCAATCCCATAACTAATTTCAATTCCAATTTTGCAAGGTCAACAAGACTCAAGCATAGAACATCAAAAAATATAATGACACTTATGCATAGGGAACAAAGTAAAAATAAAACACTACAAGACTGCCCGAGCTCTACCTCTGGCAATGAAGCTAGCTCCGACTGTTGGTGCTCTGATTTTCATGAAAAGAAAATAAAAGCTCTTAGTCCATGTCTATTGTCTATGGGTGGAAGAGCCCATAAAAGTGGTATGCACCGAGTGTATCTAGTGAATAGAGAGCTTAGAATTACAGAGTGGTGTTTCCTTATTTGTCTCCACAGCAACACTCCCAAGTTCCTATTATTCTTCTATGACACCCTAAATATTGCAAGTCAATCCCCAATAAATATTAATAGTTCCACTCTAACACCCTAAAATTCAAAATCAATCCCCACTAGTTCTTTCATATTATGAAAGGTACCTAACACCAGAACAAAATGTCTATGATTTCATATATTTTTTATTGATATTCTTAATTTACTATATGCTCAAATTAATTTCATACTTTTCAACTAATTCTTGATCACAAACATCTTTATGAATTACTAGTCTTAGTTAAACTTGAAGTTGCAAGTACCATAATGCTTATATTTTGCAAACTTGTATATGTAATAAGGTGCCAATTATTTGAGTAGATATGTATATCGATATTCATTCTTTGCTTCATGGTATTCTACAAATGATAATAACCACATTAATATTTTAACTCAATAATATTGACAATCTTAACTTGTGTTTTACTAAGTAAAATTATTCCAACAATCTTCTTGTGGTAACATCCTAAAAATTGATTTGAGAATCAATAAGTTAACCTTGTTCCATTAAGACACCCTAAAAATAGGATTTAAGCCCTAATACGTTTGTCTTATTCTACTTAGACACCCTAAAAATATTATTTGAGCCCCAATAAGTTAATGTTACGCTCTTGAGACACCCAAAAAATATGATTTAAGCCCTAATTAATTTATTTCATTCCACTTAGACATCCTAAATATATAATTTGTCCCATTAATTTTTGTTTTTTCTTTTAACAACATAAATTTGAGTTTAAATAAGATATCTCTTGTACTTTCAACTCACTAAATTGATTCACGCATTATTGTAGTGTACATAAGTATGTGCCCTTGATATTGATCTCTCCTGTGTTATTGATTTAGTTTGTGTAATTTTCAATAGTTTCTCATATCCTATTATTACAAGTTTCATTCTTATTCTTAATAGAATATCATGAAACATGTATTATGAAGAATGATTATCATGCTAATAAAAGAGTATTAGTTGATGTTGTTGTGAATGAAATATGAAAGTTCAATTTGTTTGCTTTTTTAAAATTCAGCATCGAGATTAGAAGATGAGACTTGGGCAGGGGATTGAAAGGATTTCAAATAAAATATTTTTAGGTCTAATGTTACAAATGAAGTACTTAGTCTTTATTTCTTGCGTTATTGGATTTTTACACTCCTTCAGGTAAGAAGTATTTAGCGTTATATGATTGACAAACTTGTCCCATTTGTTTTGTATTTAGATTTGACTTTGATTATTCAATGTCATATTCCTAGCTTGTTGGTTTAAACAAACAACCTCTTACTTTTGCATCTTGTTTCATGGTTAATTTAGGTCCGCTTCTCTGCTTTTCTCGATTGGTTTAAGCCCCTATTTTCATATGCAATCACCAAAATTTCTTCAAGTCATGTAATCTTCGCTTTTTGTGCAGTTTAACCAAATGAGATTCAAAGAAGGGTAATAGTGTGATGGAGCTAGCTCAAGTTAGTTCCATTTGAATGCCTTCTTTTGAACTTACCAATAGGTGTTTAGAGCAGGTTAGCCTCTATAAACATACTAAGTGTTAGAGGCTAAGGGGCAGAGAGATTGATAAAGAAAGAATAGGTGTTTTTCTTAGGGGATGAGATTAAGAGATTCTAATTATGGACTTTTAATGCCAGAGCTTTGGGTACACTTTACTTCTTATGCCTTGCAATTTGTGAATTTATATTTTGTACTTCATTGAGACTTGTATTTTGTGCATTGTTGTATCCTTGCTTTTGTAGGGATGGAATGATTCTATAAACAGTTTCTTCGAATGACATGGTTAGTAAATGTCCCCATTCCTATCATATTATCTTGTGTGCAATCTCAAGTTTTGCCATCTATTTTTCCTAGTAAACTTTGTTATTGGATTTCAAAAAAAATTCTTGCATTGCCTTCTTCACTTTCTTAGTTTACAAACTATAGAAACAAAACATCTTTAGTTTATTATTCTGATGCAGATTGGCAATAGATCAAGATACATGATTTTAGGATTCACAGAATCATAATACTGATTTGCAATTTACTGAAGTTGAAGTTGCAGTTTCATGGTTTTAGGTACTTGGCTTATGAAATAAAGTTGGTCTATTTTAACATGGACCATTGGGTTTTAAGTGTTTTTATGCACTTAATGTAAAACCTAATTTTATATGTTTGAATGTCTATTGGTTTTGGATTAATTCTCGTTATAAGTGGACAATTTTGGTTTGGTAGTGGATTCAAGCACTTCTTACTGTGCGTCTCAAGATATTGAAAGAGTTGGTTGTTGATGTATTTCTTTGTTGGAGATTATTTTGAGTTAAACATAATAGTTTTTGTATGTTCTTCATTGAATGTTTATTAAAATAGTAAAACAGGGGTGTTGGCACCAAATGCCATTCAAAAAAATGCTTGTGAGTTCAAATTCAAGGAGCATCAATCTTCATAATGATTCACCATTCTTTTGTTGCCAATTGCAACCAATTTGAAGCTTATAAGAAGCTGAAAATGTGACACATGAAAAACCATATTTAAATAAGGATTCACCGATATTTTACAAAATCACCCAGTAATTGGCTCAGATATTACAAAAAAAAAAAAGGAATGGAGAATGGTTACAATGACATTATGGACAGGAAGATATTCTCGCGAAGCAGCAAGGTAGTAAAGAGGAAACTTTCCTGGCCAAAAATGATTGTTGGTCTAGGGGATAGCAATTGTGTGAGGACCCAAATTTCTTTTATTTATTTTACTTACTTTTATTTAATTTTACTGGCTTATTTAATCATTTATTTATTCGTTTACTCCGATTAATTTATTTCATTTATTTTAAATTCATTAGCTTGGAACAATGTCTTATTTTATATTTTAAAACATTTCGTTAGCAAATTTAATTTTTCTGCGGCTCGTTTAGTGAGAAATAGCGATTACACGTCTTTTGAGAAAAAGTTCGATCCGAGAGTACAATGATCTTGGAGAATTAAGGATGATCGATAGTAGACTAAGAAAAGTTAATTGAGGGATTAGAGGTGAGTGAGTTAAATTAAACTCAATTAGGAGCACTAATGGCCTCCAATTCCTTTGTTGACTTTTGGTACCAAAACACCTTTATGTCATTTCTTCCTTGTCATTCTATCACTTCACCAACTACCAGACAAAACCTCGCTTCCTCTCCTCTCCTTGGCCGGCCACCCTTCCCAGTTTCTTACAAAAAATTTCAGCTAGCTTGTCTTCCATTTTGCTCCAACAACTCACACCAACTTTGCTTGTTTTCTTGGTTCTTCACTCAAGCTTGAAGGAGGAAGGAACTTTGGTGATTAGAGAGCTTTTACACTAGTGGTTGGTCTTCATTCTTGGAAGCAAGGTAATCCTCCAAGCTCTCACCTTTTTCCTCTCAACTATTAGTAGTTAGTTGGTTATAGTTAGTTAGTTGTTGGGTTGTTGATGGGTTCACAAGAACCTTGACACTAGGTAGAGGACTTGAGGTGACTTTATAGGTAGAGGCCTTGAGAATTTTGTGTGTTTACTTGCTTGTTTGATGCTTTTTTTGAGAAGATATGGCTTAGTTTTGGTAGGAAAGTTGAAAAGAAAACTAGAGGAAAGAAAGAGGCTTGCTGTCCGAATTTTTGGCTGGTTGAATCTCTCATGTTAATTTCAAATTTTGTTGTTATTTTGGTGTTATAATACTTGATATATGTTGGTGTTTATGTGTTAAATATCTCCCAAAAAGCTTTACAATTGGTTGAGTTAAAGCAGGGTTAAAGTGAGGAAGAAATCTGGAAATTTTTTGATCAGGAGACCCAACTAGTATTCACATTTTGGGTCATAACTTTTTCTCTGAAAGTTGAAATCAAGTGCAGTTTGTGGCAACTGAAACTAGACTCTGAGAGCTTTCCAACAGTACAAAATAAACCTCCTAATTCGTTTCCTTTGAGCCGTAGTGAACCGGCAAAGATGACTGATTTTCCTCACTGCTTTCATCCGAGAAACAAGCATAGCTGCAGTTTGTAGCTCAATTTCACCTATCTTGAAAAATGAATTTTAAAACAGTTCCTTCTAGTGATTTATAGCATTTTAAATCAAGTTTTCAACGCCACAAACCACACTAAATTTTGAGTTGTGTAGCTCTAGTTATGACCAGATTTTAAAACTCTGTCAAATACATCAGAACTGGAAATTTCGTAAACAGGTTCCAAAACTCAGCTATCTTAAAGCAGTTGTATCTTGGTGTAGAAAGGTCCGAATTGAGTTCCATTTGTTGTATTTGAAACTAGATTTGGAATTATATGTGTGATATAAATTTCAAGGGTTGATTCCATTTCTACGAATTTTGCCGAATTTCCAAAATTTACTAAAATTGCAAGTCTATTTTGCTCTATTCTGTCTGGAATAGTGACTTTGAGTTAAAATTTGAATGATTTCAAATTGGAGCTTGAGAAAAGTGTCTTCTAGAGAGTTTTAGTACTTTGAGCCTAGTTTCCAACGGTATAAAGTTTCTAATTTTTAGACTTATGGAACTCGAGATATGATTTTTCCAAATAGTGTCGCATCAAACTGAAAATTTTCTGGTTTCAAATAAAAGACTCTTTTAAGCACTTTCAACCTTCCTTTGAGATTGTTGGTCCGTTTTAAGTTTAGTTTCACGGTTGGATACAACGTCTCTTTGAACTTTAAACTTCATTTTGAATCTTAGATTCTAAAGGATTAAACTTCCCTTAATGTATTTTCTTAGTTGCTTAACTTTCTTGGATAATTGCACCTCACCTTATACTTGAGAAATGGATTTCAAACCCTAGTCTTATGCCCTTGATTTCCATAATTTTGAACTTTAAAAAGGGAGCGTTTTAACTAGAGTAATTCTTGAAAAATTTCACTAGTTTTATACTCGAAACTTGGAATCCTTAGTTTTGATATTTACAATGAAAATGAGTGGAGTTTTGGATGAGTTTTGACTCCATTAGTTTGGAAAATGTGAACGTTCTTTATATTCTAACTTTTGGACATGAGATTAAAAGTTTTGGGAGATGGAAACCATCTACATTTTTCTTGATTTTTGTGCCAAAAGTAAACATGGTATTTTCTTTTGAAATTGAGATTTCTTATCACGACATGAATCGGAAACACCCTTTGAATTCTCTTGAGCATTATTTCAATGATTTAGCGAGAAAAGCACCTTTAACTTGACTCAACTTGTGACTTTGAGAGTGGGTAGCAAGAAAATATTTTTATTTATAACCTTGGTTGAGTACCTAGGTAATCATGATTGTGCATGTCTCAGGTGGTCACGAGGACGCGGAAGAGCTCATCTGACTTCTCGCTTTGCTCTTGTTTTGCCTTGACTCACTACAAGAAAATTGTTCATCAGTGACAACACAAAGTCATCACAGAACATACAAATATCGTCACAAATACCTTTTATTGACGACTTTTTGATCGTCACAAAGTCGTCACTAAATCCCCGTCGGTAAAAGTAAACAGTGACGACCTAAAATGTCGTCACTAAATAGTTCTCATTAGTGACGACTTTAAGTAGAGCATTTTTGACAAAAGATCAAGTCGTCAATAAAACACTTCCAGATTGTCGTCACTAATGACAACTATTTAGTGACGACCTGAAATGTCATCACTAAATAGTAGTCATTAGTGACAACAATTCGGAAGTGTTTTATTGACGAATTGACCTTTTGTCAAAAATGCTCTACTTAAGGTCGTCACTAAAAAGCACCGAAAGCCATTGTATATAACTATTTTACTGACAACAATTGTCATCACAAATTTAGCGTAGATTTAGTGACAGTCTCTGTTGTGACAAGGAGTTTTTATTTTCTATTTTATGACAACTTTTTTTTGTCATTAGATAATTTCTCAATAGCTTAATAGTCATAATTTGGCCTGTAATCATTGCTAAATCATTGATTTTAAACAAACCATACAAATAAACATGAACGATTGATAACCAAAAGTATTTGCATTAGATTACATGGTAATAATATAGCATTCTCAAATGCCAAATTCAAGTGTACATTACCCAACTAATGCCTACAAAAATAACATTTGTCCAAAATATCACTTGTACATTTACAAAAGCAATCACAGTTTAAGAAATTGAAGAACATCTAAATGAACCACTCCATGAGCAAAAGGCAATTTTGTCTTCAACATTCTTCAACCATAACCATAGATATCTTCCAAAAGCTAGTATGAATAGCATTTATCTGTCATAAAAGAGTAAAAGAAGTAGGTAAGGGGAGGAGTACAATAATAAAGAACAAGTAATGAGACTTAGATTATTAAGACAAAAATTACAATTCATTAAGAACCTCATATAATTTGGACCCACATATTACAACACCAGCAAGAAGTTAGAAATCACAGTCCAATCTATACAAATACAACACTGCATAAGCTCAACTAAAGAGCTCTCTAAAACAGTTTTTTTTTTATTTTCTTTCTTCTTCTTTAAATAGCTCAACTTATTGAACAATTAAATTGGACT
Source organism: Coffea arabica (assembly GCF_036785885.1). Lineage (NCBI taxonomy): Eukaryota > Viridiplantae > Streptophyta > Magnoliopsida > Gentianales > Rubiaceae > Coffea > Coffea arabica. The sequence continues at coordinate 42,136,262 of NC_092318.1, read as the reverse complement.
CCCACAGTAATTATTGTTTAATCTTTATGCTTTTGGTTGTTTATATATTAAAACACAGAAAGCAACTTATTGTACGAGGTGTGAATACAGGAGGTACTAGCCCTCTTTGCTTTTAGGAGTTTATGCTTCATAAATCATGAAGGAAACGATGCCTCTGTAGGATTAAACTGTGCAAAGAGAATGAGCTATTTGCCTCACAATGTGAAAGTGAAGACCATCTAAACAGGTGAAACCAATCAAAGTTCACAAACGCCCCCTTTGCATTATATTCATTTCTTTCAAGTCACTACATAGGCAAAAAGAAGATTGCTATCCATGCATGGTCTGTCGCTTGTACTTGGAAATAATATACTATTGCAGATGAACAATCAGATTTTTACCTCTCTATTGATAAATCAAGGACTCCATCAAAAGAGAACAAATATAATCGAGGGCACCAATAGAAAACCTCGGCCAAACTAGACTGGTTTCTAGTCAATTTCTTCGCTGGCTTTCACCAAGTTTCATAGACTTTTAGTCTTCTCTGAGTTTGCATTCGACCAGATCGAACAGCTGAAAATTCCTGGATGAACCAATTGAACCATTCAAAGGTTGAATATTTCCTAGGCAGATTTCCTGCAAAAAATACATAACTCAATTAAAAAATAAAACCCACCATTAAAGGAAAACCATGGCTGTAACATGTCAAATTTGTCTTCTTTTTCTGCTGCATTTGGGAAGCTAAAGAACAAGTTTTACTTTAAAAATATGTCTGGTGACCTTAAAATCTTATTGAGGTTCAATTACTTACTGAAGGGATTATGATGACGAACCAGGCTTTAAATATAAATGTTCATAATAAAAAATATAGACACTGAAAGAGAAAGAGAGACTGAGATATTGTCTATGCCGGTCTGTGGTCAATTTATAGCTCTGTCCTTTAGAAAATGGAAGGCTTTAATGATCATAACAGCTGTAGCCAACTTCCTTTACCGGCATCATTTACTGAGTGGAGCAAATATACCGACAAACACGCAATAGTTATCTGATTCCGCTCAATCAGGTGTTTGGTAACACATTTATTGTGTTACAAGAATACATCAACACTAGATTTCCAATTGTACTAAGAGAAGCTCAAGGTAAAAAGGCTGCAGCTCACAATGTATTTAACCTTTTAAACTCAGTAAACAACTTCAGTTAATTTGGTTACAGGTGGTGATACCATTCCATTCATATAAAATGCAAATTCCGTTAATCCGAAGAAGTTAATGAACAAATCTAACTGTGCTGTATTAAATTTATACGTTGTATTATCAAGTTTAGTGTTTCTGTGCATAAATTACCTGGGTTACTTACTTAGAGATGTTACATTCATCATCATCAGCTTCACTATGAATTTGAATTAGGCAAGACCAGAGTTAATTTGAAAAGGTTGAAAGTATTCAAGAGACCAAAGTTAATTTTCCCAGGTAACACAGCAAGACCAGAATGCAAGTGATATGAAAAAAGTTGAAAAGGAAAAAATTTAAATTTAAAATTAGAAAAGCAAAAAGGAGCCAAAGTGGAGTATATCTTAGTATTGTCAACTGAACAGCAGCCCCAAGTTCAAAACAATTTAAGGGGCAATTTTGGCAAGTTTTGTGAAACGGTCAAATATATGCCCTCAGGTGAGGTAACACAATCAAGACCAGATTCCAGTTTCACAAAAGAACAATCAAAAGATGTCACAAGGTTGAAAATATGAAGAAAAAGAAAAAGCAGCAAAAGGAAAAGATCTTAGAATTGTCAACTGAACAGCATCACCTACACAAGTACAAAATAGTTGAAGAGCCAATTTTGGCATGTTTTAGGAAACACTCAACAGTTGCTCACAAATAGGCCTACTGAATAGTGCTTCAGAGACAATTTCAAATATATGGCTTTATTGGGTAACTTTTAGATACTTCAAATGACAAATTACATTTCAAAGGATGAAAATGAACTTTTAAAGAAAGGTGGTTAGTCATCCGCATAGATCACCTCTTTGGAGGCAACATTGGGAACATCTTATGTTTCACTTCTCATGGCTATATACTCTCATTCACGGAAAGAAAACAAGATTGACCAAGAAAACCGAAAAGTAGCATGTTGAATTCTCTCCAGCGGTGGATTTGCATATTTACCTTATATATGAAGCTTCATATTAACATACGAATGATGTTGAAAACTCAAAATCAGTGAATAGTATGTTATGCTCTTTCTTGATAAATAGCTAGAGAAAAAAAACTATTTTCCCAATTGTTTTGTCAAATAAAATCAAATTTCTCGACACAAGGGGACATTGATTCCATATTTGGAAAAATATATGCTTTGGACTGGCCAGAGTCTCTCTCAAATTAAAAAAACATAAAATCTCCTCTTTTGGTTCAAGATTTCCGTTCGGGCATTTTATCAAACACTAAATGGGCGTGAAAAACTTCAGCATATTGTGCTCAATTGAGGTTATGACTAGCCCAAAATTTGTTATAAACACGAGATAAATCAGTCCAATCGACACCTAGAGCCTGTATATTCTAAAACCATAAACAATCAACAAGAAAATTGTACTAACAGAGACACAGAAAACATGCTTTGGGAGCTCAGACGTTTGTGCTTGAATGGGAACTGAAGTTCAAAGAGGGAAGACGACTTACAAGGCTTTCTTGGTGAAATTCGCAGGCGGCAATGGATATCCGATGGGTGGTGACGGCTCGGTGAGTTGGAAATCTCCGCTGCTGTTGCTGCTCAAGCCATCCACGGAAGAGGAGCAGGTGGACAAGAATTTGATGAGAGTCTCGACGTCGTAGCTGTTCTTGCCCTTTTCACCGAGAACAGAAAGGTTGCTGAGGATGAGTTTTTTTTTTGGGCTTGGCGCGGACAGAGACGGCGGTAAAGGGGAAGGGCTGTGGTGGAGGCGTTGGCAGAAAAGGCTTGTATTAGAAGTGGGGAGGAGCAGAATGGGAAATGAGGGGTTTTTGTGGAGGATTCGTTTGGGGAAATTGGGGGGAATTTGAGGACGGAGGGTGGAAAGAGAGTGGTGGCAGCCGGCAGTCGGTTGAGGTGGTGGGAAATTTGGCAGTGGTGATTGAAAAAATTTTTATCGGATGATTGAAGCTGAAACCCCCATTTCCCTTTTGTGTGTTTTTTTCGTTGCTTGTTTCCTCCATTTTTTGCTCAGCCCGCCGCCTGGTTCCTCTTTTCCCTCTGCTTTTCCTTTTTATCCCTCGCGCTCTTCTTCTTTTTTCTTTCTTTCCCAGTTCGCCGAAGCTTTCATGCCCAAAACCTAGCCGCCCCTCTCTGTTTTTCTCCCTCTGCTCCCTTTGCTTAGCTTTCTTTCCCCCTTTTTTTTTTGTGTCCGAAGCCTCTCCTTGCTCTCTTTCTCCTTTGGCCCTAAAAACTCCATCTTTTCCTTTTTCTTTTTTTCATTTTTTTCCCCCAAAAATTCCTTAAACTTACCAAGTGTCCCTAACATAAAAGAGACACTTGTCCAATGCATGTCTCCCCACTTGTCACTTTCACTCTTTTTTTTTCTTTTCTCTTTTTTTCCTTTTTTTCTTTGTTTTCTGAAATTTAATATGAAGACAAAAAATAAAATAAACCAGAACAAAAATAAAAGAAAATAAAATAAAAAATAAAAAAACCCTAGAATTGAAACAAATAAACCTATTAAATTAATTAAACAAATAAAGTTAAAAAATCAAAAATTTGGTGTCTACAATGTAATTGAAAATAATTAAACTCAAATTATATGGTTATAACATAGTTTCAATAAAAATAATCATTTCCCAACATTTGAGACCAATCATCATGTTTTTTTTTATTTTTAATTTGGTTTGAAGCATAGATTTTATTGCTATAGTATTATTCTTTATTTTTTAGTACAAAAACACAAATTTTCATCAATATAGGTGGCAAAATTTGTTAATTACATATAAGTGAAAATATACTTTTATAATTTGCAAATATTTTAGCCCTGCAATTTTTTATAATTGCAGCACTAAAGTACATCATTAATTGAAAATAACGAAAGTCAAATTCTATGGTTATAACAGACTTTCATTAAAAACAATCAAATGCTATTAATAAGACATTATTGTTAAGTCAAAATCAAAGAAAATTTAGTGATGACATAATGTTATCACTAATTTATTCAAGATTATAATGACAAGAAAAGTCGTCACTAATTAAATTGCTAGTTTTTAATATTGTCAATTGCTAGTTTTTAATACTTTTGTGAAAATATTGATAATGGTTGAGAAAATTTTGTTACATTACTGCAAGTGATAAATGTACTTTTGTTCTTTTTCAAACATTTATTTTAATGTTTAATTTTGTTTAAAACTATTGTACTAGTATAGATTTGCAAGACAAAACTTAAGTTCTCAATAGTTAAAAAATTCATTACAGAGAAAACACAAAGTAGTAGTTGCAAAATGTGTATAAATTACAGATATTTTAATGTGTATAAATTACAGTTTATTTTAATGTTTAATTTTGTTTGAAACTATTTTACTAGTATAGATTTGCAAGACATAGATTTATGGGTAATTTCTTTTTTTTTTTTGCTTTCACATATTTAATTTATGTTAAATACAAAACCTACCAGTTTCCCTTTCATAAAAATATTAGTGCAACACTTTTTGAATTTTACTTACAAACATTTATGTATTTAACATAAATTAAATGATTTAGAGTGAAATGCCCATAAAGAGCAGAATATTTGTTCATGTAATGGAAGAAACCCACAAAGAGTTGGTACTTTATGGGACATTTCTTTTTTTAAAAAAATTTAATTTATGTTGAAAAGATAACCTGCCAGTTTTCGTTTTGTAAGAAATCAGTGTAACACTTTTTGAATTTTACTTACAAACATTTATAAATTTATCATAAATTATATGTTTGAGAGTAAAATGCCCATAAAAAGTTGGTACTTTGAATAGATAATGCTCATTTGCCCATAAACTACACTCCCTGAAGGCTATTTTGTTAATTACTTTGTAGTACTTTGTTATTCCTTTGCTAATACTACTTGGCATGTAGTACAAAGGATAAATCTGGCATAAATTTCTTATTCCATTGATAAAAAGACCTGCCTGCCTTATAACTATTATAATGAAAGATATATCTTTAGAGTTTATAACAAATTATTACTTAAGTTTGAGAAAATTATAAAATATTTATGCATAGTTTATCAAGATACCATTCGCAATTTCCTAATAAAAAAATAGGGGCTAAATTGTAAAAGCTAGGGTGCCATAATAGAAATAATAAAATTGGTGTATTACATATGGGGGTTAAATTGCAAAAGTTAGAGTGCCATAGTAGAATTAATGAAATTGGTGAATTACATATGGGGCTAAATTACAAAAGTTAGGGAGTAATAATAGAATTAAAGAAATCGGTGTACTACATATGGGGCTAAATTGTAAAAGTTAAGGTATCATAATGAAATTAATGGAATTTTTTACAACATTTAGGGCTAAATCGCAAAAGTTAGGGTGGCACAGTAGAATTAATGAAAGTGACTTAGAAATAAGTACTTTAAACAGTGACGATTAATTCTTGTCACTAAATCCGAATCGGTAGAGTGACAGTGACGATATTAGAAGTTGTCACTATATAGATCATTTTAGTGACAACGTTTTTCAAGGTCGTCACTGAAGACTTAGTTGCTTTAAGCAATTATGACAACTTTCCTTGTCGTCACTAAACAACCACGTTTTGTGACAACTTTTGTCGTCACTAGAAAATGTTGTCACTAATGACCATATTTCTTGCAGTGTAGTTTGTGACGAAAATAACGGGTCGTCACTAAACATTTAGTTACTTTGATGCAATTGTGACAACTTTAGGTATCGCGACTAAAGAATCTCCTTTTGTGACGACTTATTGTCATCACTACAAAATGTTGTCACTAATAACTTTTTTTTTTAGTGATCAGTGACGACAACAAAAAGTCGTCCGTAATTAGGCCAAGCAATAGTGATGGTGTTCTTAATGTCGTCACTATTGTGTGTTCTAAACACTCCCGCGCTCTTGCTAAATCTTGGCGGGAATTTACTAGTGACGACTATAGGTTTGTGACGAGTTAGAAAGTTGTCAATAAAGGATCCCCTTTTGTGACAACTTTTTTTCGTCACAGAGAAAAGTTGTCACTGATGACCAATTTTCTTGTAGTGACTTTTGGTGAGTGTTAAGTGCATATTCAATATTACTATGATTGAATTGCTATTTGTACAAGTGCTATATGATACATGAACTTGCCAAGACGAGAGTGTACTTTACCGCCCTCATCATCTCTCTCTTCTGATTACATGATACTTGTTAAATGAATATATATGACTTGCATTTATACATGAATATGTTTAACTCGTGAGCACTGAGTGGAAGCATGTACCACACCCTATTTGGATGGGAGGTGCCTCTCATACCGACTCAGTACTATAATCGATTCTCTGAGCGGAAGCATGTACCACACCCTATTCAGGTGAAAAGTGCCTCTCATACCGACTCAGTGCTATAATCGATTCTCTAAATGGAAGCATATACCACACCCAATTCGGGTGGGAGGTGCTTCTCATATCAAGTCAGAGCCATAAATAATTCTAAATCGATTGGAGTGATGTCTCATCGATCACTTATACTTCTGGGGACACCCCAATCCATTGGCTAACCTTGCAACTCGAGCCGACAAGGGCTTGGTCGAGAAGTTCGGTGAACCTTGGAAAATTTTATAGTTTGATCTTTTGAGATCTCGCTTGGCATATTCGAATAGTATCGCCACCTCATGCATGTTTGGTTCCGGATCTGAGAGCGTGTTATGTTGGATGGAGAAAGGAAGTGGAGCACAACGGTCATATTGTTACTTGAGTTGACGGAGAGTCAACCCCAAATGGTTTGAAGCGGTCGAGACGTGAAAATAGTTCCTGAGAGCTCTTATATCTTTCCTTGTGTGTTTATTTCCTACTTGTACACTTAAATGAAAATTCATATTAAATATGCTTTCAAACATGTTATTCGATTAATTGGTCCTACGTGCTTGCTTGTTTTCTTGGCCTCACTGAGCGTTAACTTATCCCTTTAAGTTTGTTTTCCGTAACAGGTTTTGGAGGTGGATTGGAGGTTCTAGACTAGCAACTTCTGGTGGAAGCTAGTATACCTTTTGTATGAATTTGGTGACTCTTAAAGTGTAAATTTTGTTATTATTGATTGGTGGATTGTAATTATAATTGCTAGCCTTGGAAGTTTTGAGCTTATATATTCGAAATATTTCTTAATTAAGTCGATGGTTAATGGTGATACTTTATTGAACTTGAACGAGTGAATGAGTCCTGACAAGAGTAGGGAAGGCGTTCCGCTGATACCCTAGAGTTTGCCCTAGGGAGAGGTGGGGGCATCACAATTGGTATCAGAGCCTAGGTTTGAATTAGCCTGGGTAATTAGGAGTCTTGATCTTGTGAAAAGTATATGTGACAGTATAAAGCGTTAGGACCTAATTTATTAAGTGTACTTGGATCTGTCTAAGTTTCTAATTGTAATTATAAGTCATGGGAGGAAATGGTGGAAATGAGTCATCTTAATGGTAGAAATGAGTCGTCTTTGAGATGCCTTCCAGTGATTTGTTATCGAGAGAGGCTTGGAACCCTCTTTAACAGTGAAATCTAGCTCGTCGAGCTAGGCCTTCATGCAATTGTTGGATGACTTATTTATACTCTAACTATGTGGTACTATCGGTAGTCGATGATTGGAAACAATTATCTAATGTGAATATGATAACTCAGGAGGATAATCGAGAATTGAGGGTGACTGTGGATGCACAGACCGCTAGGATTCATGAGTTGGAGACGAAAGTACTCGAAGAGCCAAATAGAGCAGAGGCTCTTCGTGAGTAGCTTCAGGAGGCTAAGTGCCAACTTGCTAGGATAGTACATGAAATAAGGGACCGGACAGAAGGAATGATGGTTGAGTATGTGACCTTGGTTGAACAAGTGGTTGATAGCAAAATACTCGATGAGGGACAAGAGAGCACAACCCCTAGTTCTGAAGACGAGATTGAACCTATTGAAATAGTCGAGACTTTTGGCTCTGCCAATTACTAAGTTAGTAGTTTTCTACTTTGGTAGTTTTTTCAAGAATAGTTGGGGTCTACTAGCTCGGTTCACTTATATTAGTGATCTCCCGACCTTTTGACTTTTGCTAAGGTCTTAGTAGGGGTGATTCTCGCCTTGAGGCCTTTTGTACTTTGTTGCATGTACTCTTGTATTTTGAGGTACTTGGATGCCTATATCCTGTATTTGATATTATTGAGTCGTTGTATGCACTCTTGACATGTAGCATGACTTCTAGCCTATATAAATATCTATGGTTTGATTTTAAAGTATTCTTACAATTTGTACATGTTTTTAAATTTCTACGCTTATTTTTTTTTTCTCTTTCCATTATACGTTTAGAATTTTGCTATATGGATTGGCTAGGATGTGGAAGGAGGTGTGGGCATGGGTTTTGCCAACCCCACACTCCCGAGAGAGATGAGGGATCTGCGACTAAGCCGAATCGAAACCCTAGGAATAAAGGGAATGACCAAGTGGCTACGGCCCTTAACCACATAACGGATGTCTTAGAGCGTTTAGTTGAGCGCCAAGGCCCTGAGTCAATCAACCAACTTAGGAACCAAGAGAGGGTGAGGATAGAGTTTTAGAGCACTTCTTGAAGTTCGCTCCACCTAAGTTTCATGAAGGGTCTGATCCCGAGATAGTGAAAAATTGGGTTGAAAGGATGGTAGAGATTTTTGCTACTTTAGATTATACCGAGGAAAGGCAAGTGAATTTTGCCATTTTCAGTTTGAGAGAGTAACCTGCTCGTGGTGGAATGTTGTGAGGACAAAGTAGGAAAGAGAACAAATCCCCTAGACTTGGGTCAATTTTGAGAGGGAGTTTAATGTCAAGTTCCTCCCGCCAATGATACAAGAAAAGAGGGAGGACGACTTTATTAAGTTGAAACAAGGGTTACTAAGTGTAGCCGAGTATGAGGAACAGTTCACCAAACTTTTCAAATTTACCCCTGAGTTAGCGATCACGGAGCGCAAAAGGATAAGGAGGTTTATTCAAGGGTTAAATGTAGAAATTCAAGAATTTCTAACAGCTACCTAGATCACAACTTTCACGGATGCCTTGGATAAGGCACAAAGAGTAGAAAATTTTAAGTCTCAATCCACAACTTTTCATGTTAGGAAGAGGGGTAATCCGAGTAATACCCCTGGATCATCCTAGCAGTATACCTAATCCCTTAAAGTGGAAAGAGGGGCTGGAGGAGTGAAGATGCTCGAAAAATCCGGAGGAACTCTATTAAAGGGAACCCCGCCAAAAGAAAATCAAAGTGGGCGAGATCAGGAAAGAGGGAATTCCCAAACTGGTCAAGCCGTGACTCCTCACGTAACTTGTGGATAATGTGGCAAATTTAACTATATTAAAACTGAGTGCTAGAGAAAACAAGGAAAATGTCTGATTTGCGGTAGTGTCAAGTATCAGATTTTGAATTGCCCTAGTGCTTCTAAGAAAGGAGGAAATACTCAACAGCCTGCTAGATCCGCTGCAAAGCAGCCAAGTGCCGGAGGGAGTGGTTAATGCTAATGGCTGTAAGAGATATCCAAATAATGAGAGTTCTACAAAAGGGGATGGATCTGACTCCACTTGGGAGATAGGGGTTATGGTTATACCTTAGTCTAGACTGACACTTTTAGAGGTTATAATCTTTTGTGTAGGGGATGAAATTCTTTTATTGTTTTGTACATTTGCGACTTAGCACGTTTTGCTATGATTTGTTTGTCTCCCCATTCTTTTGAAATGATTTGATAAACTTATCATAACTTGATGTAACTAATATGATCTTTTATAATATATGAAAATTTATTTTGCTTTTAATTGATTTTACGGCTTATATGTATATTTAAATTTTGTCCTACACCTTTAGACCTGTGATAATTTTTTAGACCTGTGATGAACGGCACCTGAGGATAGTTTTGAAAATCTGGAGAGAGCACCAACCTTTTGCTAAATTCAATAAATGTGAGTTTTGATTGAAAGAAATAGAAATTAATGAGAATTTGTCATATGAGAAAAGACCAGTAAAGCTCTTAGATCGAAAAGTGAAGGAGTTAAAACACAAGTAAATCCCTTTAGTGAAGGTCTTATGGAGAAATTATGGAATCGAAGAAGCAACTTGAGAAGTTAAAGAGAAGATCCGAAAGAAGTATCCGGAATTATTTGTAGATCAATATATGAATTTCGAGAACGAAATTCTTTTAAGGGGGAAGGATATGAGGACCCGAATTTTTTTTATTTTTTTTACTTGCTTTTATTTTATGTTACTGGCTTATTTAATCATTCATTTATTTGTTTATTGCGATTAATTTATTTCATTTATTTTAAATTCATTAGCTTGGAACAATGTCTTATTTTATATTTTAAAATGTTTCGTTAGCAAATTTAATTTTTTTGCAGCTCGTTTAGTGAGAAATGTGATTACACGTTTTTTGAGGCAAAGTTCGATTCGAGAGTGCAATAATTTTGGAGAATTAAGGATGATCGATAGTATATTAAGAAAAATTAATTGAGGGATTAGACGTGAGTGGGTTTAATTAAGATCAATTAGGAGCACTAATGGCCTCCTATTCCTTTGTTGACTTTTGGTACCAAAACACCTTTATTTGATTTCTTCCTTGTCATTCCATCACTTCACCAACTACCACACGAAACCTCTCTTCCTCTCCTCTCCTTGGGCGGCCACCCTTCCCAATTTCTTACAAAAAATTTCAGCTAGCTTGTCTTCCATTTTGCTCCAACAACTCACACCAACTTTGCTTATTTTCTTGGTTCTTCACTCAAGCTTGAAGGCAGCCCTGAAGAAGGAAGGAACTTTGGTGATTAGAGAGCTTTTACACTAGTGGTTGGTCTTCATTCATGGAAGCAAAGTATTCCTCCAAGCTCTCACCTTTTTCCTCTCAACTACTAGTAGTTAGTTGGTTATAGTTAGTTAGTCATTGGGTTGTTGATGGGCTCACAAGAATCTTGACACTAGGTAGAGGACTTGAGATGACTTTATAAGTAGAGGCCTTGAGAATTTTATGTGTTTACTTGTTTGTTTGATGCTTCTTTTGGGAAAATATGGCTTAGTTTTGGTTGGAAAGTTGAAAAGAAAACTAGAGGAAAGAAACAGGCTTGCTGTCTGAATTTTTGGCTAGTTGAATCTCTCATGTTAATTTTGAATTTTGTTGTTATTTTGGTGCTATAATACTTGATATATGTTGGTGTTTATGTGTGTTAAATATCTCCCAAAAAGCTTTACAATTGGTTGAGTTAAAGTAGGGTTAAAGTGAGGAAGAAATCTGAAAATTTTCTGATCAGGAGACCCGACCAGTGTTCACGTTTTGGGTCATAACTTTTTCTCTGAGAGTTTAAATCAAGTTCCGTTCTAGCATCTGAAACTAGACTCCAAGGGCTTTCCAACGGTATAAAATGCACCTCCTAATTCAATTCCTTTGAGCCGTAGTGAACCCGAAAAAATGACTGATTTTCCTCACTACTTTCATTTAAGAAAAAAGCATAGCTGTAGTTTGTAGCACAATTTCATCTATCTTGCAAAACGGATTTTAAAACAGTTCCTTCTATCTTGCAAAATGAATTTATATAATTTTGAATGTAATTTTCAAAACCACATACCAAGCTAAATTTTGATTTGTGTAGCTCTAGTTATGACCAGATTTTAAAACTCTGTCAAATACGTCAGAACTGGAAATTTCGTAAATAGGTTCCAAAACTCAGCTATCTTAAAGCTAATTCTATCTTGGTGTAGAAAGGTCCGAATTGAGTTCCGTTTGTTGCATTTCAAACAAGATTTGGAATTCTATGTGTGGTATAAATTTCAAGGGTTGATTCCAATTCTACAAATTTTACCGAATTTTCAAATTTTGCTGAAATTGCAATCCTGTTTTGCTCTGTCCTGTCTGGAACAGTGACTTTGAGATAAAATTTGAATGATTTCAAATTGGGGTTTGAGAAAAGTGTCTTCTAGAGAGTTTTAATGCTTTGAGCCTATTTTTCAACGGTATAAAGTTTCTAATTTTTGGACTTATGGAACTCGAGATATGATTTTTCCAAGTAGTGTCGCACCAAAGTGAAAATTTTCTGGTTTCAAATAAAAGACTCTTTTAAGCACTTTCAACCTTCCTTTGAGATTGTTGGTCCGTTTTAAGTTTAGATTCACGGTTGGATATAACGTCTCTTTGAACTTTAAACCTTCATTTTGAATCTTAGATTTTAAAGAATTAAACTTCCCTTAATATATTTTCTTGGTTGCTTAACTTTCTTGGATAATTGCACCTTACCTTATACTTGAGAAATGGATTTCAAACCCTAGTCTTATGCCCTTGATTTCCATGATTTTGAATTTTAAAAAGGGAGCGTTTTAACTAGAGTAATTCTTGAAAATTTTCATTAGTTTTATACTCGAAATTTGGAATCCATAGTTTTAACATTTACTATGAAAATGAGTGGAGTTTTGGATGAGTTTTGACTCCATTAGTTTGAAAAATGCGAACATTCTTTATATTCTAACTTTTGGACATGAGATTAAAAGTTTTGGGAGATGAAAATCATCTATCTTTTTCTCGATTTTCATGCCAAAAGTAAAAATGATTCTTTCTTTTGGAATTGAGATTTCTTATCATGACTTGAATTGGAAACACCATTTGAATTCTCTTTGAGCATTATTTCAATGATTTAGCGAAAAAATCTCCTTTAACTTGACTCGACTTGTGACCTTGAGAGTGGGTAGCGAGAAAATATTTTTCTTTATAACGTTGGTCGAATACCTAGGTAATCATAATTGTGCATATCTCAGGTGGTCACGAGGACGCCGAAGAGCTCATTTGACTTCTCCCTTTGCTCTTGTTTTGCCTTGATTTTTGGTGAATGTTAAGTGCATGTTCAATATTACTATGATTGAATTGCTATTTGTACAAGTGCTATATGATACATGAACTTGTCAAGACGAAGGTGTACTTTACCGCCCTCGTCATCTCTCTCTCCTGATTACATGATACTTGTTAAATGAATATATATGATTTGCATTTATAAATGAACATGTTTAACTCGTAAACACTAAGCGGAAGCATGTACCACACCTTATTCAGGTGAGAGGTGACTCTTATACCGACTCAATGCTATAATCGATTCTCTGAACGGAAGCTTGTACCACACTCTATTCGGGTGGGAAGTGAGTCAGTTTGTGCACCCTATTCAGGTGGGAGGTGCCTCTCATACCGACTCAGTGCTATAATGGATTCTCTAAGCGGAAGCATGTACCACACCCTAATTGGGTGGGAGATACCTCTCATACCGACTCAGAGTCATAAACAATTCTAAGTCGATTGGAGCGATCTCTTATCGACCACTTACACTTCTGGGGACACCTCAATCCATTGGCTAACCTTGTAACTCGAGTCGGCCAGGGCTTGGTTGAGAAGTTTGGTGAATCTAGGAAAATTTTATAGTTTAATCTTTTGAGATTTTGCTTAACATACTCGAATAGTATCACCACCTCATGTGTTTTTGGTTCCAAATTTGAAAGGGTGTTATGTTAGATGGAGGAAGTAAGTAGAGCACAATGGTCATGTTACTACTTGAGTTGATGAAGAGTCAATCCCAAATGGTTTGAAGCGGTCGAGACGTGGAAATAGCTCCTGAGAGTTCCTGTATCCTTCCTTGTGTGTTTATTTCCTACTTGTGCATTTAAATGAAAGTTCATATTAAATATGCTTTCAAACATGCTATTCGATTAATTGGTCCTACGTGCTTGCTTGCTTGCTTGATTTCTTGGCCTCACTGAGCGTTAGCTCATCCCTTTAAGTTTATTTTCCTTAACAGGTTTTGGAGGTGGATTGGAAGTTCTAGACTAGCGACTTGTGGTGGAAGCTAGTATACCTTTTTTTATGAATTTAGTGACTCTTGAAGTGTAAATTTTGTTATTGTTGGTTGGTGGATTATAATTATAATTGCTAGTCTTGGGAGTTTTAAGCTGGTATATTCGAGGTATTTTTTAATTAAGTCAATGGTTAATGGTGATCCTTTATTAAGCTTGAACGAGTGAGTGAGTCCTGACGAGAGTTGGGCAGGCATTTCACTGATACCCTAGGGTTTGCCCTAAAGAGAGGTGGGGGGCATCACAAATTGTGTTAAAAGCACTCCTTGCCAATTCTATATTATTAGTGAGGATGCCCAATTTTCCTCACCAAACACCTTGACCATTTGCAAGGAACTCTGGTTTTTGTAGGGACTTTCTAACTTCAATGGAGAGGAAGTTTTCCTTGCCATAGTATCAAAGCTATTAACGAGGAGGGTCCGTCCTCGCTATTGATCAGTCCCATTAGCTAGAAAGACTATAGCATCTTCGCCAATGACTTTTAGCGACGAGCATCTAGCAAGAAAGTTGGTGAGAAAGCACTTTCGTCGTTGAAACTAATTGGGGAGAAAGTTAAAACTTTTGATAAGGACTTTGGCTCCTTTCCAAATCCTTCTTTTGTTGTAGTGAGTTTTCAAGATTTTCATTATCACACTATATAGCAAAAGAAATTCTTGATTATAAAGTTTGAATGATAAATTTGCTGAGTATACTAAACTATTCTACACAAACCTATTGTGATAGGTGGCCAACCATTAATGTTTAATTCTCAGATAAAACTTTTTATTCTCTTCCTAACTCTTAGAAATGTAATCCTATTTCATTAAACCATTTGTATATAGAAAAATCAAAATTCAAGATTGATTTATCTACTGAGCATAAGTTCAGAACTTTGTTAAAGTGGTACAAGTTAGAATATGCAAAGTGAGGTTAACCCTTTTCCAGAACTTTGTTAATTGTGTTTTTTTAGGTAAATGTGTTTCAAGGTTTTCTATTATCCCACTATATAGCAAAAGAAATTATTGGCTATGAACTTTAAATGATATGTTTGCAGCATATACCACACCATTCTACACAAATCTAGTGTGATAAGTGGCCACACATTGATGTTTAATTCTCTTTTAAAACTTTTTGTGCTGCACCTAACTCTTTGAAATGTAATCCTATTTCATTTAAAACATTTATATGTAGAAAGATCAAAAGTCAAGATTGATTTAATTGTTCTACTATAACCATTTGTAACTGCTATTTCTTCCATCCTATAAATATAGTTATTGAACAAATTATGTTCACCATTTAACTATTGTTTCTTCCTTCTTTGTTTTTCATCTAGCCTTTCAACATACAAAATGGCAAAAAGTTCAGCTTTAACATCCATCCAAATTTCCCTTGTGCTATTACTAGCAATCTTTGTGAGAACCCTTACTTTAAAATACAATTTTCCTAAACTACATGCATTACCCTAAGATTTAAATCACTTATAACATATCCTTACATTGCATTCTACATGTATTATAACATTTCCCTTGCAGTGCATTTCATTATCTTTTACTTGAATTAAAACATTTCCTTGACTTGGTATTTTTTATTTCACCACATATACTTTGGCCAAATGTCTTTTATTTAGTAGTTGGGACTTTATATGATAGTTTAGAGGTGTTAATTCGACATTGGTACATTTGAAGGGTAGAAACTTCATTAGTCAAAAGATTAAGAGAAGAAAGGGCCAAGATTGGGCCAAGTGGCTAAAGCCTAGCCATCCACCCTATTTGACCAAAGGATTAGAGGAAATTTAAACCATCTTGGAGCCATTATTTCCCTAGCTTGGCCGACTCTCTTGAAGCTTCCAAGGGAAGGAAGAAAACTCCATCTTCTTGCTTTTAAAGCCCTAGTTTGATCTTGAGCAAAAATCATAAGAGAAGGAACTTGAGTAATAAGTGAACCATCTTCAACCCTAGAGTGTGTTTCAAGCCTAGAGCTTTGGTTTTGGTGGGTTGTTTTAGTGCTTCAAGCTTTACATAAGAGAGGTATGTGAACCTTAAATCCTAGCTTTCTTGTACTATATCAAGTATTTGAGGTTTTGATGGCAAACTAGGAGTCAAATAGATGTTATTTGTGGTTAAAATTCTTGAACCACAAGTGATAGTAGGATTGGTTGGTTTGCCTACCATGTGTTTGATAAATTGCTTGAGTTTTGTTCATAGCTTTCCTTCATGTATTCACATGTTTTAAACCCTCTTTGAGTTAAGAATAACACTTGGTATGATGATAAGTTAATTGCAATGAAACGATGGAAGTTGGTGATACAAGTGAACTAATGGACTGTTTTTGTTTCTCATGACTGACCGGTTTTATAGGAGAGGTTTCTCCTTGATTTTGTGGTTCATTTGCACCTTATTTAAGCCTAAAAAACTTGAATAAACATTGGTTTAAGGTTTGGTGTGAGTTTATATGGAAATTAAGCATGACAAGTGGTTGTTTTTGGGTAAGAAATGGACTGTTTTGGCTCCTTTTGGTGGCTAGACTGTTTTGACTCTTTTAATCATTTATGTGTATTGCATTTTAAGCTCTAATGGTACTAGATAACTTGCTCCCATATATATGAACCATAGGAGATTGAATTGGATGAATTTGAACCAAAACAAGTGAAGTTAGCATCAAGAACTAGTGTAACTTTGCTAGGGTTTTAGGGCTGATCAGAACTGGAAAATCAGCTGAGTTCCCTGGATCACTGGTATTGATAGAAGACTAACTAGAGTGTGAATTTGGTACCTTTGGAAATCGATGTGAGTCTAGTTTCCAATGCCACTAACAGTGCTTGATTCTGACATTCCTACAGTGAGATATGGCCGTTTTCCCGAGACTGCGCGGGTGCAACTGTTTTACCCGCGAAGAAGATTTTGAACTTGAATGAAAATTTTCTTTTGCCCAACTTTCTTGCACTTATCAAACTTGTTTTCTCATGGCCTTTTACTGCATTTTGGGCCTAACTTGCATGGTAAATTGAGTAGATTTAACTATTCACTTGGTCACCTAGTGAGCTCACATTTGGGTTGACAATGAACCTAGATCGTTAATTATTTCACTCGTTGCCCTAGGATTGGGAAACAGAGGTGATCGTAACCAAAGGACTTGACATTTGATCACTGTATTGCTTGATAGGTGAGTGTTCCATTACCTGCTAACTGTCTATGTGAAATATCTGAATACTTGATTTACGATTGGTTGAGCCAAACATTATTTTGTCAAAATTGAAACGAGCATGTACTTTATCATACTCAACCTCCTTCGATTTCACTGAGGCTCTGTATACTGCTATCATGAGATATGAATTCTCTATATTTGACTGTATGTAAGTTGTTTGGGTGATATTCCATCAACTACTGTGACTGTTTGGGTACCCAACCTCATAGGTAAGTTGGTCATATCGAGCCAGCAAGGGTTTGGCCGAGAAGGCCGATAAATCTTGAGAACTGTTTACTGAAAGCTGGAAATCGGTATACTCAAGTATTACCTACTTACTATTTTAGGAGTTCGGGCCCGGTAAGGGGGTTGACTGGTAGACGGATATTGGAGAAAGTGGTGTTCTACGGACATTATATTCTTTGAACACAAACGTTGACGGAGAGTCAACGGATTCTTGTTTTGATCAAACTCAAATGGATTTGGCTTTTGAAAGCTACCCGTATCCTTGAATTGAACTGTGATTAAATTATTATAGTACAATATAGTGTATACGTGTTTATATTGCGCTTTTATTTGGCTATGTGCTTACATGTTTATTTGGAACCTCACTGAACTTTAGCTCACCCCACTCCTTTTGTTTTGCTTAACAGATCGGGGATGGACTTAAGGTCAAAAACTTTTATAGCTTTATCTTTTATTTGTACTTGTACTTTGGATTGTACCCCTTTTGTTTAGAAAGTCGTACTTTTGACTTTTGTAAGTTTGAATTTATAAGTTCAACGTATGTTATGTAAATTAAGTGTGGAGTAGTAAGTTTGACATTTAGCTCTGTGTTCTAAGTTTGGGAAAGTTGGCGTGGCGATTATGTTTCCATTAGGGTTTGTACTCTTTGCTTTGAAGATATTTCATCAGTTTTCTTAAGTTGATAGTTCTTTGATCGATCGATCCCTGGCAAGAGCTGGCCAGGCAGTCCGCTGATACCCTAGGGATCGCCCTAGGGAGAGGTGGGGCTGTCACAATTTTTGTTTGTTCAGAAGCTAATCTTCTTGACCCTTACTATTGCTGCCGTGGGAACGAAACAAATATCACTATATATGTTCAATGACGAGGTCTAAACCTATACTTTAAATTTCAACCTAAATAGCTCGTTCATTGCAAGTATACAAGTCTTAGTTCGTAGTACTTGGAAATTAGGATCAATCCCATGAGAATCACTCTCAACTACCAAGGCTTCTAGCTCACTCTATTATCTAACCTCATCAAGAATTTTAGCTAGTTTGATCAACCAAAATGCTAAAGTAATGCAATGCAAATTAACAACTTGAAGTAACTCAAATAAACTCAAATGCTTAGGGTATAGAATCCACTAAATGTACCTAATCATGGATGAATTAGCTAACTATCAGTCATGCTTTTATCTTGCCAACGATGCATTTCACTCAGGCCATTGGAACTCGCTTTAGCCAATGAACCAAACGTAGTCTACACTAGAGTTCCCCTACTTTCATGGTGAAATCTTAAGCTTAAACTAGATCAAGCATAAGAAATGTCATAAACATCCATCTAAGTGCACCACTACTTTCATGTGTCTATGCCTTAGGTTCCGTTCACTCATTTTCCCTTATTGTCAACTGTTTTCATAGATTAACAACAACTAAAGTTGCTTGTAAATGGTGATCAAGCATTCACAAGTGTTAAAGCATAAATAAATGAACTAGCAAGTATAAGATAGCAATAATCAACTTTATTCAACCACAATCAAGGCATAAATGGATTCATCAATCCCTAGAACAAGAAAATTTAGCTAGACATAGTAGATTTGACAATATAGGTCATGTCTTCAATATAACTAAGCATTAGTGAAACAAATAAAGAGAGTAAAGAGGAAGAAATGCTCATTCAAGTGAAAAAAACAAGATCTTCAAGCTCCATCATCTTCATTGCTATCAAAAATACATTGATGCATCAAGACTTCTTCAAGTTCTTCAATAGAAATGAAAACTAGATCTAAAACTATTACTAAGCTAAGCTAGAGAAAAGAAAGAAAAGTTCTATCTCTCTTGTTTTCTCCCCTTACTTCGATTTTTCTTCTCTCTATTCAATAATGTGTTTTTCTACATGACACCTTCACTTTTTCTTCCAAAAATGCCGTTCATTGAAATCTCCAATATTTCTTATTCATGTGTACAATGTGACGCCCGAAAGGAACAAAAACAAAAAAAAAATTGGTGGAAAGTGTGAGGACCTGTAAAATTTTCTTAGTTTATTTTATGTTATTTTCTTTTATTTCACCTGCATTTTCTTCCCTTTATATTACTATATTAATTTTCTAAAGATTTTATAAGCGAGTATAGTTTTAAATCATTTTCCTAGTATAAGATAGTTCATGTTAAATTTGAAGTGTATTATGGGCGTGAGACCCGCTAGTGCACTAAGTGCGATAAATTTTTGACGATTAGTGGATAATTTGTATAAAGTGTTATTATTTTACAAGGTGCTAGGAGATAATTAGAGTTTAACTAGATAGATTAACCATTGGAAGAAAGAAGATAAGCTTGAACCATTAAAAGTGCCATGTGTCGCGACCCGGTTGGATGGTGGACTTGACCAACTTTTCTTCACCTTTACTAAATACAAAATTTGACCAAGATCATCTTCATTTTTGCTTGAGCTGGCCGAACCTCTTAGACGAAGAAACAAGAGAAACTTTTCAACCTCAACTTCAATCCCTTGCTTCAATCTTGATTTCCAACCATTGAAATTGTAGATTACTCCATCAAAGTTGCTTACTAAGAAGGATTAAAGTTTCTAGTGGAGAGATTTGTGAAAGGAAAATCCTAAGTTATCATCTTTCTTGAGGTGTCAAGGTACTTTGCTTACAAACTTCCTCTTTGTTCATGCTAATGTCAAATTAGTAGTTTTTGGGTGGCTAAATATGCTATTTTATGGAAGATTTTATGGTTTGAGGGAGAGTTAGTTCAATTTCAGATTTTATTGGGGTTTTTTTTTTCTGATTTTATATGATAGTTATTGGTTGGCCATGAAAGATGGCTTGATTTGGTGTAAAATGAAGCTTTTATATATTAGTTGTAGTTGGTTGCGGAAAATTTCAGTTTTGTGCGGAAATATCAGCTTTAGGGTTCCAATCTGCCCTGTTCTGACTGGCTTTATTTATGCATGTTAGAGGCTGAATAAGGTTTAGGTTAAAACATAAAAGTTGTAGCAAATGATGTTAACTAGCTGCAAAATTTCATCTCGATCCGAGCACTGTAGCATGTGAACTGACCGAAATACCTTTGACTGCCCATGAGTCTTGTTTCGCGGCCAGATTTTTGTTTTCATGAAAATTTCCATTTTTGACCCTGAAAATGCATGATTTGGCTTTGGAGGTCTTCATAAGAAATGTAGGTATATATTTTGGTTTCGAAATGCCATAAGATTCATTTTCAATCTGATAAGTGTAGTTTCAGTTGTGCTTATTGTGCCAAAAGGTGTATTTTATAGTCTATGATGTGTATGATGGTTAAATTGAGATATGATTGGTGATTGATTGTAGGATGGACATAACGAAATTAAGGGGAAATGCTGTAAAATATTTGAGAGCATTTGATTTTTTTGAGTTTGAGTTGAAGGGCTTGAGCTTAATCAAGAAAACTGTCTATGATGAATAAAGATCAGGAGCTGTGGTTGATGAGTGATTCCAAAACTATTTCAAAGTTACTCTTGAACTATTTCTTGCATTGTTACTCGATTTCATATCATGAGTGTTTGCATGTGGTTCATGACATGTTTTGGCTCCATTGAGTCTTGGGAAATCTTGTGCTTAGAACCAACGTCTCCACTACTGTTTACTGTTTATTTGGAGCAAATGGCTCCCTATTCCTGTTTCACTGTTACTGGATCTATTTGAGCGTTGGAAGTCTAAGTACCATGATTTCACTGGCTCACAAGAGCAATAAACATACATTTGATTACTGATTCATGACATCATTGAAATGAACTATTGTAAAACTCACTTGATTACTGATTTTATTGGATACTCGTTGAGCTTCTAACTCACTCCAAAATATTTATTTTCCCCTTCACAGGGCTCGAGGCGAAGGAAGTGCTTGTAGTACTTATTCATGTGACTGGATGGATTATCTCCTGTATAGTTTGAATTTGGAATTCATCTTGTGTAATTTTTGGGCTTGTATGGATGTTTGGAGTTGAATCGGATGTATGTGTACGTTCCACGCTTGGGAATTAGTTTCCGCTTCACTTATGATATGTAATTCTTGGAGAATTTGATGTATTATGTGAGTTGTACCTTGTAATTTAGTTGAGAACTGTAGTGAGTAAGTGAGTCCCAGCGAGAGCTGGGCAGGCGGTCTGCCGAACCCTTTGGTTCGCCTTAGAGGGAGGTGGGGTTGTCACGTACAAGATGCTTTGCCAGCTTTCCAGAAGAAAATTGTTGTGAAACAAAAGTCAAAAATTAAGTGTGAAATGTACACAAGTTGTTCTACAAATTGTAGAGGAAAGAGAAAGATCTGAGCCCTTGGATCTGAGGTGTATTACACAGATCCGAGCTCGAATCTAGCTTTCTTCCATTTTCCTTCACTTGTTTGCATCAAAATCCGAGGCCTATATCATATGGATACGAGCTCGGATCCCTTGCTCTTGGATCCACTCCACCAAATTCTCAGACGAGGTCTCGGATGTGTGAGTCTGGAAATGGATCGGAGCTCGGATCCATCTCCCCTATTTTCAGCTTTCTTTCTCTTCCTTTTTCATGCAACTTTCTCGTCTTGTTTCACTTATATGTTATCCTCCAAGAAGTACATTGCATCTTTTTCAACTTAAGCAAGTGTTTGATTAACTAATAACCTACAAAATATCACATATTTATGTATTAATCCACTCATTTTGCACATTTAGTTTACTAAGTAACACTTGAAGCAATTTTCTACCAAAAAGGGCTTAAACCTAGCTATGAGCCCCTAAAAACATGACAAAACTTGCATGTGATCATATGAAATATAGGTAAAATATTGACTTATCAAACTCCCCCACACTTGAATCATTGCTTATCCTCAAGCAATACAACTAACCACTTAATCAACAATTTAAGTGCCAAATAGAACATATGCTTTATCGAATTCAATTCTCACAACTCAACTGTTAATCATTATGCCATTTTTCAAAATGCACTTGATACTCATAATACTTAATATAGGGGAAACAATTATACATAAATTTAATCACATTCAAAATCAATCACTCGCCCTCACTTGTCTTCACATATAACCAACTCACACCGTCATAAGGTAAAATTTTTTCTAACATCCATTTTCTTCTCAAAATATTGCTAACAAGGGAATCCCACATTCATACTAAATACCAACACTTGAAACGTTGCAAATGCCTTTTGCCCTGAAGATCGACACTTTTAGGTGAAAACCCCCAGTTACTTAGCACTTACACGTCAAGTTCTCCATACCTTTTCGACTCAAATACCTTCTACGCAAAAATCAATATTTTTAGATACAAATTCCCCATTACTCAGTACTTCAGTCGACGGTGTAAATTTATTTTTAATTTTTTTTGAAGAAACAAGTTATTCCACTCACTTATTCCATCCCTCTTTTAGCATGAAAATGAAAAAATATTACCAACAAATGATATCAATCACCCATTTGTAAATTAAAGTAAAGGGAGAGATCTCATTAAAGATAGAAATAAAAGCATAATTGTCCTCGCTTTACTAAATATACTTTCTAAAATGCACTAATCATAATCATATAATACTAATTACAAGTCATAGAAGAAATGAATTCTTCAAAAACATATTTGAATTTAGTCAACAATTAGGGGAATTTGACGATCTATAACAATTTCTTGGGCCATAATGCAATTTTAGAAAAGATTTTGAAAAAATTTTGACAGAGTTTCCCCTTATAAACAGACAAAACTCCCTGCCAGTAAACCCACATTTCAACAAGAATTTAGCATAATCACCATATCCACAATCATTTCCAATATCTCTCAACAAAAAGTAAATACTAACATGCACTAATAAGCACAAAAACAAGCAAATCAATGAATCCCCTCCCCCACACTTAATATTCACATTGTCCTCAATGTGAAGGGAGGAAAAAAGGAACTATTACTCCCCTAGAATAATGTGGAGATCCAAGTTGACTACACAAACATCATGAACTTAAAATGCAACATAGGGTATGGTGCAAAAGGGGAATATGCTAAACAATGGTACTAAAGACAAAGAAAACTCGAACTAAACAAAAGAAAAACACTTAAAAACAAAGAAATCTAGGTCGTAGGGCCGCCAAATCCGGAAATTTCTTCGTGTCCTCTTTCTACAGATACTTCTTTAGGGTCTCTTAGTTCATCTTCACCTATTGGTTCGGGAATGGATATAGCTTGACCCTCGCCAGGAATCGGAGTTGGACTAGGCGCAGGTGAATGGCGAATACAGAAATGGTCCTGCAAAACACGAAGATGTCAGTCATGCCTTTCTAACCGCTCCATCATATGCCGCTCATTTTGGTCAATTCTCTCCATTATCTTTGTCTCCATACAACATATAGCATTTAAAACTTCTAGCCATTTAGACTTGGAGGGAGGCGGTGGAAGTGGTAAAGAAGTAGGTCCAGATTGCAGAGCTCGCGGTTCTTGAACATTGGGGTCAGGCTAAAGATGAGAAGGAGGTTAAGTAGAAGTAGAAGTTTCACCAGTAACGCTGTCTCGAACCAAGGAAGCTCCAAAATCTATTGGAATAGCCAATGATTTCAGTAAGGTGATAGTGACTTCATCAATGGATTTGGTGGACATCATTTTGTCGGCGCCAACATTAACCTGGACTTTTCAAATGATAGGGAGAGGAGATGAGGAAAGCCAAAGCAAGAATCACCAGGTCGCATGAGAGCTGTAGTGCACATATAATTGATGATAATACTAGGCAATGAAATGCTAGTTAGTTGGGGTCAAACTTCGTGCAACATTTTATCCAAGAAATAGATATCACAATTCCAAAGCTCCTGTTTGTCACTTTTCTTAGGAACCACATTGTACACAAATAGATAGACTATCAGACGGTATCGAGTTTCAAATGAATCTGCATAGACTATCTTCTTCTTGGAACTTTCTCAATCTCTATATTGACCCTTGAGTCGTGCTACAGTTTCTTCAACCTTCCAAGGATCAAACTCTTTGTTCAACTTCACATCAATCTCCTCAGCCTTAATCTTGATGAATTTAGCAATTGTTTCTTGTTTGATAACCAGTCTCTTCCCACGGACCCAAGAAATGATTTTATTACCACTATAGCCTTGTTTATCCTCCACATTAGCATAGAACTCTCTTACCAATGTTGGATAAAAGTGCAGCGGCAATTCAAGAATATTCTTCCATCCAATTGACCAAATGCCGTGGACACTTTGTAGTGATCGTCACCTCAGGAGCTAAATATATTTCAATGATAATCTCCTTTGCTAATCCCATCTCATACCACTCTTGATACTCGAGAGAAGTGAATCGTGTAGTATCATAGTCCGGAGGAGCTTCTTCTTGCCTTGTTGACGCTTGCTTGCATCTTGACTAAGATGGTGGTTCAGGAGAAGAAGACTCTTCCTCTGAAGCAGGTGTTTGTTTATGACTCGGTGAAGGAGTTGACTCTCGAATAGTAGCCTTTCTTGTGCAAACCATGGTGCCTATATAAATGACTAAAGTATTTCATATAATCATACAAAAGCACACTTAGTACAGGCAATATCTTCAAAATCAAACCATTGCTCCAATCACCCCTTTTCAATTCCAACTCATTCACATTAACACAAATTGAATTATAAACTCGAGAATTCAAATGATTTCAACTCATATAATATACCCTCAAGGCATAATCAACTTGTAAAGAATACAATCTACAAAATTTTTGCCTCGAAAATCACCTGAAATCCATACATCAATGCACCATGCTCTAATAGCCTAAGGTCTTAACAATTCACATATAAATCATGGTATCCCCAATCAATAACTTTGAACAAAGCTAATCCAAATTGTCACATGTTATCTTCCAAATAAAACTACACCCTTCTAGCACACGTAAACAATCCAAATTTATCCAAATAAAGCATGAAAAACACGAGCAATTTGTGACAATTTTCATTAGTTTAATAAATGAGAAAAATAAAAATCTTCGCCAAAATCACAAATATCTCATTACTAAGCACCAAAACAAGTTTCATGACATTTTTAAGCATACTAGAACATAAAAACGACAAGAAATCACAACTAATATGAATATCCCAAAAACTTGTTAGAAAATGCAGGAAATAGGAATTTGGGAAGTCTAAAATACCACAAAAAGAAGAGAAATCTTACCTCAAATGTGTAGAGTGGTGCTAGAGGATGCTGAAGATGCCAAATGCAAGGAAAAACAAGCACAAATTCGACCCTAAATTGGTGATTTTCAGTTCTACCCCTTTTCTCTTTTCGAAGATTAAAAACCCTTAAATTGATGTTTTTGAAGTAAAATTTGTAAGGGTTAATCATCAAAGAGGTTGAAGGATGATTTTATTATGGAAGATTGGAAGATTATTGGTTGAAATTGAAGATTGAGCAAAAGAGGGTTAGGGTTTGGAGTGGCGGGCTGAGAAGAAGAAGAGGAAATTTGAAAATAAAAGAAAGGACCCCCTTTTTTTAAGAATTAGGACCAATCTGAGTTTGGATCTGCTTGTTTTGGCCTCGGATCCATATGGTCTCGAATCCATGTTGGCAGAAGTTCAGCCAAGGTCTCGGATCCGAGATATTCTCCTTGGATCCGAGCTCGGATCGTCTGTTTTATCTGTTTTATGCAACAATTTCAAAAAAAAAAACTGCAATTTTTCAATTCTGACTACCTTTTTCTGCAATTTCCGAATTATACTTGAGATGAAATTTTTCACACTTTCGCCACCATGCACAAGTGTAATATACCCTAAACATCCAATCTAATCCTTTAAAATTAATCAAACACATCTAGATTGCAAATCTAGGGTTCAGGTTGTTGGGTCATTTTTGCATTTTGGTGCAAAAAATGCACTTTTTGGCACTAGATGTAACTCAAATGAGTACATGAACACACATAAACATGTTAACACCAAAACTCACTTGAAAATCATAAAACTGCATCGTTCGATGTATGAAACGAGAAATTTAAGCACTTAAGATCGGAAACTAAGATTAAAGCTCCCTTATTTCAACTTTAGCTCTCTAAGTGAACTTCAAAGATAACCCTTCAAGACTGGCAGTTCCTACAAAACCAATGAAACACATTGAATAAATAAAAATCAAACCAACCCGCAAAAACACACTAAAAGCAAACTAAAACTAAAGGAAACATTGGATTGTCTCTCAACAAGCGCTTTGTTTAAAGTCGTTGAGCTCGACTTCGTTTGTCAAACTTATCAATTAAACATTGGGGGACTAAATCCTCCCCAAGGGATAGAATTCCCAAATCCTCTTTCCTTATGATGAGCAAGACATTGCTCCCCCGTATCTAACAACAACAAATGCCTAGGATGATTGTTAGTTTGATCACAATAGTGCTTATCAACAATATATGGATGAAAATACTTACCTTTTTCAGATTCACTCAAAGAATCACTTTTCACAATATGAAATGGAGGAAAATACTCAACTTCTTTGTTAGAAATGGTTTCCTTTGATCCCTTTATGCCTTGGTCATACTCCTCATGACGGTAAGAAGTACTTTTTTCTTCCTTTTGCTCCGTCGCATGAGTAACCATGGCACCCTGTGAATCCTCCGAGCTAGAGTTAGTAGAGTGAATGCACTTTTCATTGGACAAATTAAAAGCTATATTTTCATCATTCACTCTAAATAACAGCTTACCTTATTGTACATCAATTAAAGTACCGACAATGGTAAAAAATGGTCTACCTAATGTTATAGGCATGTTCATATCCTCCTCCTTATCTAGGACAACAAAATCGATAGGTATAACAATTTTTCAATTTTTATGAGCACATCTTCTAATATTCCTATAGGATACTTGATTGTCCTATCTGCCAATTGCAGTATAATGTTAGCAGCCCTTAATTCAGTTAACCCCAACTTTCGATTAATAGACAAAGGGATCAAAGTTACACTTGCACCCAAAAAGCATAAAGCATTTAAAAACTCAATATTACCAATAGTACAAGGTATAGAAAAACTACCGGGGTCCTCTAATTTGGGAGAGAGTTTGTTTTGATTGACCACACTACATTTCTCTCTTAATGTGATTATCTCATTATCCACAAGCTTCCTTTTCTTGGACATGATATCCCTCAAAAATCGAGCATAGGAAGGAATCTGTACAATAGCATCAAGGAGAGAAATATTAATATATAGTTGATTGAAAATCTTAAAAAACTTATCAAACTCCCTTTCTTGCTTCTCTTGCTTTAGTCTATGAGGAAAAGGAATAGAAGAATTAGTATTAACATTAGGAATTGGCAAATCTATGTCAATTACTACATGATCTTTCTCCTTGTTAATTTCTCTTTTCTTACTCATTTTCTCTTTCTTATTCTCACAAGACACATCAAGGTTAGGCTCCTTCAATTGTTTCCAACTTCTAAGTGTAATGGCATTAACTTTCTCTCTAGGATTGATCTCTGGTTTACTAAGTAACTCTTCCATATTCCTAGGATTTAAAGAGTTGGCTATTTGGCCAATTTGGACCTCTATATTCCTATACATTATAGTAAGTTGGTCCAATCTCCCTTCTACTCTCTCAAATCCCTCAAATGTGGCTTTAGCTAATTGGTTGATGTTGCTACTAGTTGTGCTAACTAATTTCTTTATAGCCAATTTCCAAGCTGGTTTAGTCTCCACAGGTGGTTGTTTATATTGAAAACCAGGTGGATTCAATGGCCTTTGTTGGTTCCCTTGTTCTTGCTATCCAAAGTTTGGATAATTCCACCACCTTGGATTGTAAGTATTGGAGTAGGGATTGTTTTGGGGTTATCGGTTGTAATTGTTAACAATTTGAACCTGCTCAATGCTTGCACAAATGGATACATCATGATCATCTCCACATATAGTACAACATACGACATTTACTCCTTGATTAGAACTAGAACTAGCAACAACATGCTTATTAAGCATTTTTACCACATTATCCATTTTAGCACTCAACATATTCAATGTATCCACTTCAAGCATACCTGCAGGTCTCCTTGTGTTATCTTGTTCATTGGTTTATTGGTAGTTATTTTCCGCCATTTCCTCAATGAGTTGTTGAGCTTCCTCGATCAATTTACCTATCAAAGCTCCAATTGCTACAGCATCTATATGAGTCTTCGTAGGATAGGTAAGTCCATTGTAGAATGTTTGGATTATAAGCCAATCGGGTAGACCATGGTGAGGGCACTTTCGTTGCAACTCCCGATAATGCTCCCAAACCTCGTACAATGTCTCTGCTTCTTGTTGACAAAAACTCGTTGTATCCATGCGAAATTTAGCGGTCTTGCCAGGTGGAAAGAATTTATTTAAAAGAGCTTTTGATAAATCAACCCAAGTAGTGAAAGTATTAGGAGAATGAGATTGTAACCAAACTTTGGCCTTGTCTCTTAATGAGAATGGGAACAATTTAACCTTAATTGCATCATCACTAACACCGTTAAACTTAATTGTATCACAAATTTCTAAGAATGTAGACAAATGAGAATTTGGGTCTTCCGTTGCATTACTTCCATATTGAGATTGTTGCACCATTTTGTATAAGAGATGGTTTAATATCAAAATTATTAGCATTTACCATAGGTCTCACTATGCTCATTTGCAAACCATCTCCTTTGGGTAAAGTGAAGTCCCGTAATACTATTCTATTCACCTCTTCAGCCATAGGTTCGATTAGTGGAAATTGAATTATTATTTCTCATTCACCTTGATTCTCTACAGCTTCCTGTAGTGCTTACCTTCGTTGTTATCTTAGAGTCCTTTCAATTTGGGGATCCAACGGAACCATTTCACGTAGAGCGCGGTGCATGTACTGCAAAGATCACAATGAAGAAAATTTTACCACAAACCACACAAACCAGGTAAAGCAAAATAAACAAACTACTCTATCAACTAACTAAAAGATATTCACAATTTAACACAATGTTTAGACTAATGAAGTTCACTTAGCCTTAATATTGCTGTGATTCCCTAGCAACGACGCCAAAAACTTGACAAGATCTAAAACTACACTCTAAATTTCAACCTAAATCTCTCGTTCACTGCAAGTATATAGGTCATAGTTTGTAATACTCAGGAATTAGGATCGATCCCATGAGGAATCACTTTCAACTACCAAGGTTTCTAATTACTCACTCTATTATCTAAACTTATCAAAAATTTTAGCTAGTTTGATGAAACAAAATGCTAAAGTAATGCAATGCAAATTAACAATTTGAACTAAATCAACTAAATTCAAATGTTCTAGGGTATAGAATCCACTAAATGTATCTAATCATGGATGAATTAGCTAACTATCACTCATTCTCTTATCTTGCTAACGATGCATTTCACTCAAGTCATTGAAACTCGATTTTGCCAATGAACCAGACTTAGCCTATACTAGAGCTTCCTTACTTTCATGGTGAAATCTCAAGTTTAAACTAGATCAAGCACAAGTAATGCCATAAACATCCAGCTAAGTGCACCACTACTTTAGTGTGTCTACTCCTTAGGTTCCATTCATTCATTTTCCATTATTATCAACTATTTTCATAGATTAACAATAACTAAGGTTGCTTGTAAATGGTGATCAAGCATTCACAAGTATTAAAGCATGAACATATGAACCAGCACGTATAAGACATATAGCAATAATCAACTTTATTCAACTACAGTCAAGGCACAAATAGATTCATCTATCCCTAGAACAAGAAAATTTAGCTAGACATAGTAGATTTGATAATAAAGCTCATGTTTTTAATGTAACTAAGGATTAGTAAAACAAATAATGAGAGTGAAGAGGAAGAAATGCTCATTCAAGTGAAGAAACACGATCTTTAAGCTCCATCATCTTAATTGCCATAAAAAATACATTGATATATCAAGAGTTTTTCAAGTTCTTCAATAGAAATGAAAACTAGATCTAAAACTATTACTAAACTAAGTTAGAGAAAAGAAAGAAAAGTTTATCTCTCTTGTCTTCTCCCCTTACTTCTATTTTTCTTCTCTCTTCAATAATGTATTTTTCTACTTGATTCCTTCCTTTTTCTTCCAAAAATGCCCTTCATTGAAATCATCAATATTTCTTCTTCAAGTGTACAAGATGCTTTGCCAGTTTTCCAACCGAAATTTGTTGTGAAACAAAAGTCAAAAAGTAAGTGTGAAATGTACACAAGTTATTCTACAAATTGCAAAGGAAAGAGAAAGATCCGAGCCCTTAGATCCAAGATGTATCATACAGATCTGAGCTCGAATCTAGCTTTTTTTCCAAGATCCAAGCTAAGATCCAAGGCCTATTTCATATGGATCCGAGCATGGATCCCTTGCTCTCGGATCCACTCCACCAAATTCCCAGACGAGGTCTCGGATGTGTAGGTTTGGAAATGGATCTGAGTTCAGATCCATCTCCCCTACTTTCATCTTCCATTCTTTTACTTTTTCATGCAACTTTCTCTTCTTGTTTCACTTATACGTTATCCTCCAAGAAGTACATTGCTTCTTCTTCAACTTAAGCAAGTGTTTCATTCACTAATAAGCTACAAAATATCACATATTTATGCATTAATCCACTCATTTTGCACATTTAGTTTACTAAGTAACACTTGAAGCAATTTTCTACCAAAAAGGGCGTAAACCTGGTGACGGGTATTTTACATACATGCAAGTTAAAAAATCGAATTACACCCGTTCACTGCAAGTATATAGGTCAACTAGTAGTTTAGGATATATATCGGGTCAATCCCACAGGGAAGAGTGAACAATTATTGGTATTACTAAAGCTTCTCTATTAGTTAGACTATCAATGAATTATAACAAATTTAACCTACTAAAATTATACAAAATAACAAATAAAAGCTCATTAGGTTGTGGTATCCCCAACTACTCATGCAAGTGCTATATCCCCAACTTCTCATGGTTATGAAATTAGCTACAAGTTCATTTCTTCAGTGAAATTATATGAAATGAATCACTAAAAACCACATAGGTGCACCTCTATTTTTGTGAGTGTACTCCCTATGTTGAACACTTCTTGAACTAGTGTTAAATCTCAATTTTCATTGCAGAAACAATACCTTAGATAATCACAATCAATGGTACCAGATTAATCATGATTTAAAGAGCCAAAGTCCTAAATAATTTGCTCAAATCATAGCAATCAAATAACCAAATAATAAACACTAACAATTATAGAAAGTTCAACCAAACTCAAGACATAAACTTTAGAGACACATATTGAACACAAAATCCAGAATTTGCATATTAACTATACTTAAGAATCTGATACAAAAGTTAAGGAATTGGAGAAGAGATAACCCATGTCACTTGAGTTTCAACTCCTCCTTCTTCATCTCCATCTTCATCCTAATCTAGTTAACATTCAAGAATGGATGAACTATACTAGTCTACACTAATGCTAACCTAACACTCAGAAGATGAAAGAGCTACATTTCTACACTCTCCAAGTTCTCCTGTATGTCTCCCTATTCTCTTGCAAGATTTGGCTATTTCAAGACAAAGGAAGTCAAGAAAATGAGACGTACATTTCCCTTTTACAGCTGGTAATGTTTCTCACATGTCTAGCATTACATGTGACTTAGTAGAGGTGAAATTGAGTTTTTTACGTAAAGAGCAGGCTTCTCTGACCACAATCCGGCCACAAATCCGGCCAAGTTCCTGCCAAATTGCTACAGTGACTTTTTGGTGCACTTTTTTTCAATTTCCAGCTCCGCTCTGATTTTGTGTCAACTTCAACTAAACTTTTCTTGATGATAAAAACTGATTTAGTCTTGACCAAAATATAAAACTTGTAACCCTTAAGTTAGCTTTCCAATGCATCAAGAATCACCTCATTTGGATCTGTGTAGGTTGAAAAATAACCGAAATACCCTTGACTACTCACTGCCCTGTTTCAGCTTCAACCAATAGAAATTAGCTACTGTAATTCGGCTTTTTGACCTAAAAAACCTTCAAATTGGATTCATATGTCTTCACCAAAACTGTAGATCTATCTCTTATCTTCAAATTGGTTTAAAAATCATCTCAATCCGATCATTGGAGCTCAAGTTATAGCCAAAATACGAAAATGTATCAAAACTGTCAAAATGCACAAAATCCAAGTAAAAAGAGATAAAAACCTCATTTAATTGAACAAAAGTATTTTACACCAATTATAGCCAAAATGAATCATTTTCTTCCAATAATGTAACCAAAGTGACTAAAACTAATATAAAATATCATACAATTATTACGTAAATTAGTCACTTATCACCTGGGTACGAACCGCTAAAAACACGACAAAAACTTACATGTAATCATATGAACAAATTGATAAGTGCATATTTTACATGTTTTAAATGTGTTTTATTATTAGTTTTGGTATGTTTTATTTAGTTTTAATACTAATTAACTAAGTTTCTAGTGAAAATATGTATTTTGTAGTTTAAAGTGTAAAAATTACATTTCTATGGATTTTAATGGTAAAAACTTCATATTTTTGTAGGATTAATGATTCAATCATTAATTGGAGTAAATTGAGGAGATAATTAGATGATTATTGATGACTTGAAGTGATTTAAGGAAGACATGAAGTGCAAAATACTCAAAGGATGAAATGCAAATTCGACAGCTTTGACATCATGTGGTATTTTAGCTATATCTTGAACTACAAGAACTGGGTTGAGATGATTATTATACCATTTTGAAGTTAAGAGATAGATATACATTTGGTATGAAGACATCAAAGTCCAATTCAGTCATTTTTCTAATCAAAAAGTCGAAATACAGAAGTACAATTTCATTATTGAAAACTGAAATAGAGTTCTGACCAGTTGAGGATATTTTGGTCATTTATTGATCCACAGAGCTCCAAATTGGATGATTCTTGATGCATTGAAAATCTAACTCAAAGGGATACAACTTTTATGTTTTGTACAAAAGCTGGAGCAGCTTTCATCATTGATAAAATATCAGTTGAATAGGACCAAAATCAAAGCAAGGATGAATTCCACCCAGAAAGTGCAAGCCTACAAAAGCAATATGTGGGGTGCAATATGCGACTCAAGTTCGCGTTTTCAAGGTCGTGTATCCATCACTTTCAGCTGCAACTTTTTCTTTATTCACACAACTTTCAAGCTCAATTCTAGCAAGTAATTTTGGTTGTATCTGACCAAGAAGAGTGTGGAAAGTTGGAGAACCAACTCTTGGAAGTTTCAAGAAACAAAAATGACAATTAGAAACAACTCATTTGGCTCTTGAATCCTCTATAAATAGTAGCCTTTGTAGAGCATTTTAACAAATTTGAAAGGCTAGAGAAACTCACCAAAAATGTAGTTTTCACTAGAATTTTCTTAGTTCATTAGTTAGGGTATATTACTATAGTTATAGTTTATCCATCATGTATTTGCAGTTAGATTTGGAACAAGATTTGAAGAGTAAAGATGGAGAGTTTGAAACTCATGTAATAAGGTGATTTCTCTTCTATCACTTTCTCTGTTGTATTTGATTTTATGTTTAACTATAATACAAATTTGGATCTTGTTTTTCATATTTAGTTAAAGTTTATGTTTAGAGTTATGGATGAACTTTCTATATCTTGTCAGTGACATTTACTTGGTTATTTAGTGATATTATTTTGAAAAATTTATTTATCACTTTTGCTTTTCTAATCATGATTAATCGCACATTAATCGTGATAATCTTAAGGTGTTAAGTTTGCAATGAGAATTAAAATTTAACATTAGTTCAAGGA
Source organism: Coffea arabica (assembly GCF_036785885.1). Lineage (NCBI taxonomy): Eukaryota > Viridiplantae > Streptophyta > Magnoliopsida > Gentianales > Rubiaceae > Coffea > Coffea arabica. The sequence continues at coordinate 42,102,171 of NC_092318.1, read as the reverse complement.
AGAGATAAATCTAGGGAGTACACTCACGAAAGTAGAAGTGCACCTATGTGATTTTAATGATTTGTTTCATGTAATTTTATAGAAGAAATGAGTTTATAGTTAATTTCATAACCACGAGAGTAGGTATGACTTAATTACAAATATAGTTGATTCACTGCGAGAGTAAATTTCACATACATCAGGAAATTATGTCATAACTAACCAAGATAATAACATTCAATTGACTGATAATCTCATTGGCAAGAGTAGTAAGGAATTCCATACCTTTAGAAACTTTCTAGTTTTAATTTTATTACTTTTACTTCATGATTGTAGTGTAGATTCAATTTCTTGCATGTGTGATAGCCTAAATAATAAAGAAGTTCAAAAATCATCGATAATTGAAAATCTTCCCTATGGGTTCGACCAATGTTGATCTTGGTTCCTATCTTTTGATGTTTACAAAACAATTGGATGATACTAATATCTCTTCAAAAAGAAATCCTTTCACATATGAAGCAACCTGATTCAAAGAACAAGAGCAATTGAAAGAGATAAAGGAAGTTGACAGCAATCGGACGCTCGTGAAGACAACACTGGACGTCCGATAATCAATGCAGAATTTCAGAAGCATGAAGAACTCCATCACCGGACGTTTGAAAGAATTAAGAAATTCCTTCTAGCTCACTGTCTACTTTCAGATGCAAGCATTAGAGATACCGGACGTTCGAAAGAATTGAAAAAAAATTTTCAAACTCTCTACCTACTTTCGGACGCAAGTTTCAGAAGTACCGGACGTCTGATACTCCCAACGGCTAGTTGACTTTTCAGTTGCCTTCTATCCGTTGGAAGTACTAATAAAACACTTTCGTGGTCTCATATAAATAGAGTATGATCAGATATTTCAAATAACTTTTGTACACTGAAGATACAAAAGATATAGAATAGTTTTAGTGAGAAAACACTCTCCAAAATAATTTGTAGTCTTGGTGGTGTAAAATTCATTGTAAACTTTTCATTTGTAAGTAAATATTTTAATAGTGTAACTCTGTGAGAGTTGTCCTGAGGGCTAGTAAAACTTACTAGTTTGACCGAGTAGAGCTTGGAGCAAGAAGGAAGTGAGCCTTCCTTTATACACAAGATTAGTTGTATTTCATCAACTTGAAGAAGCTTGTTTGAATTGATCTTCAAACTCAAGAGGAGTTAGGTAGTCAATTGATTTGCAATTGCTTTCTTCTTATTTATTTATTGTTATCTTGTGATCTTTAAATTGCTTATATCTTCTACTTCTTTTAAGTGATTTTGTTCATTGATTGATTGATTCATTGTATGATTATTTAGAAAAGAGAGTAAATTTCATATTGAGAAAAAAATACCCATAACTTGATTAGTTTTATAATCAACCTAATTTACTCCCTCTTAGGTTGTTTTCGAACCTAACAATTGGTATTAGAGTTTAATCTCCTTGAAATTAAGTTCAAGCAACTTAGGAGTAAAGATGACAACCAACAATGTCATATTTTTTGAAGGACAATCTGTCACTAGACCTCTTATGTTTAATGGGTCAAATTATGTGAGTTGGAATGAAAGAATGATCATTTTCTTGCAATCAATTGATATTGAATTGTGATTTATTGTTAGTGAAGGTCCATATGATGCCTCTGTTATAAATGAAAATACTCATAAATCTAAACCAAAAATAAGAAATGAACTGACTATTGAGGATAGACTCATCTCACCTTAAATGCAAAGGTTATGAATGTGTTGTATAGTGCATTAGACTCAAATGAATCTATTAGGGTTAAATATTGTAAATCAGTTAAAGAAATTTGGGACAAACTAAAAGAAATTCATGAAGGTAGTGAGAATGTTAGAGAACAAAAGAAATCTATCTTAATTACCAAATATGAGTCATTTAAGATGGAATCTCATGAAAATATTGATAAAATGTATTGTAATTTTAACGATCTTATCAAGGATTTAGAAGTCCTAGAAAAGGAATACTCATTAGGAGAGAAAAATAAAAAAATCTTGAATGTTTTATCTAAAGATTGGGAAAGTAAGGTAACTGCTATTGAAGAGGCAAGAGATCTGAATTTAATGCCTATTGAATCTCTTATAAACTCTCTAACTTCTTATAAGTTGAAACTTAAAACCAAAGTACAAGAAGAAGAAGATGAGCATTATTCTAAAAGCATCTCAACATGAAGATAACTCAGTTTCAATGAATGGAGAAGATATGAATGTTGATGACAATGAGCTTACTTTCATCACAAAAAGTTTCAAAAGAATTCTCAACAAAAGAAAATTCAGAAAAGGAGAATCTAGCAATTCATTTCCAAATCAATTCAATAATGCAAGAAACAAAGGAAAGCAAGAGGTCAACCAAAAAATGAAGTGACAAATGCTATGAATGAGGCCAATTTGGACACTACATGAGTAAGTGTCCAATGAAGAAGAAGAAAAAAGGAAGAAAATCAAGATTCAATAACTTCCAATTCATATGGAATGAGTGTAACTCCGATGGTAAAATTGAAGAGGAAGAAGAATCTGCTCAATTGATTTTTATGGCTATTGGAGATAATGAAGTAACAACTTCTAACCTTCAATTTGAAAGTGATGATAAAACTAATGATGATCTTGAATCTTTCATTAAAAAACTGCATGATAGTTTGAAAGAATCTTATACTAGAAATAAGGAATTAAAATATAAAATTGTCTTTCTTCTTCAGGATAGTACATGCCTTTTTCAAGAAAACAAGAAGCTGAAAATTGAAAATGATTTCTTGAAAAAAAATGAGATTGATTTACAAAATAAGTTTAACAGAAAAATAAAATTTTGTGAAATGTTCAAAGAGGAACAAGGTGATCTGAAAAGAAGAATGGATAATTTAAATAAATTTTTCCAATATAAGAAACAAAACTACTTTCAAGAAAATGAAAAAAATCTCATCTTCGCACTTATGAGAAGAAAATAAATTCTGGTACAAATGATTTTGCAATTTATAAGAGAAAACAAGTAAGATTTATTAAACATGTTTATATAAATAACTCATTAGTTATGTGTAGTTTTTGTTGTCAAAAAGGTCACGTAAAAGCCAATTGCTATGTGAGGAAGAACATGAGAAGAGGCATGAAATGCATGTGGATAGTTAGACATGCTGCTAACTCTCAAGGACCCAAAAATTAAAGGGTACTAAATATTAGTTCTTGAACTCTTGAGTAGGTGAACCTAGTAAACATCATTAAGGAATCAAAGTGATTCATAAACAGTGAATGTTCAAGATATATGACCCGTGATATATCACAATTTATCAAATTCAAATCAAAATCTAGTGGCATAGTGACATTTGGAATTGATATGAAAACTAAAACAATTGGAGTAGGAGATATTAGTAAGATTGGCGAGATTCTTGTTCATAATGTTCTTTTGGTTGACAATTCGAGTTATAACTTGCTAAGTATTAGTCAATTATGTGATAGAAATTTATTTGTTTTATTCAAGAAGCATGAGTGCTTAGTTCTTGATTCAAAATTTAACATCATTTTCAAAGAAAAAAGATTCAATGACATCTATGTTGTGATTCTTGAAAATATTATTTCCTTTAACTTTCAATGTTTTAAAGTTTCAAATGAACATCCTTGGTTATGGCATAGAAGGTTTTGTCTTTTCAACATGGATTTGTTAAAAAATTTTTTTTTTAAAAAGGATCTTGTTAGAATTTTGCCAAAAATTAAGTTTGAAAAAGACAAAATTTGTGATACTTATCAATTTAAAAAACAAATCAAAATCTCTTTTATACCCAAAAAATTTGTTTCTACCTCAAAACCATTGAAGATTTTACATCATGATTTGTTTGGTTCTACACAAATTGCTAACTTGGGTGGTAAGAGATATTATTTAGTCATTATTAATGATTATTCTAGATATACTTGAGTGATTTTTCTTATGATACTTTCAAAAAAATTTTGTTTCCCTGTTTGTAAAAGTTTAAATTCTGTTTGGTTTGAATATTATTAAAATTAGAAGTGTTAATGGTTCGAAATTTAAATGTTGTGACTTTTTAAATTTGTGATTACACTTTAGGTACTTTAGGGTAATTTGCACTTCATATTAGTATGTCTGACAGCCCCTCGACAATATTGTCCCACAGTTTGACACCCCGTGGGATCGTGGGTTTTGTTCTTGGCGGTGCTGGACAACACAACAGGTACCCGCAAGCTACCTCACCAAAAGGCCTCGTCGAGGCGGGTGATACCACAACAGACTTATCAAAGCAGCCCAGGCTCTCTCTCTACCCGATGTGGGATCATTACAGGATGCATTTTCAGTGTTCTTTTGTAACTTTCTTTTGATGTTTATGATACTCTGAACTGAGTTTTCTTTGATATTTTTGAATGATTAATGGATTTTAGTTGATATTACTGGATTTTTTGTTGTTTCTATTTTTTATTATTACTGAATTTTTATGATGACAAAAAGGGGGAGAAAAAAATAATGCTGATCTAATAATGGTTTGTTTTGATAATTATTTTGATGTTTTGGATTTTGCTGAGGGATGCAATATGTAAGGGGGAGTTATTCTGATATGTATAAAGAGGAGATGCTATGAGATTAGTACTATATGATTTTTGATGCGATGAGTGAGGAGGAGTTCAAGCTCATTTTTTTTCTTTCTTTCTTTCCATCCATTGTTTTGTCATCATCAAAAAGGGGGAGAATGTTGATCTTGGTCCCTATCTTTTGATATTTACAAAATAATTGGATGATACTAATATTTTTTCAAAAAGAAATCCTTTCAGATATGAAGCAACCTAATTCAAAGATCAAGAGCAATTGAAAGAGATAAAGGAAGTTGAAAGCTGGCGGACGCTCGTGAAGACAACACCGGACGTCCGATAATCAATGCAGAATTTCAGAGGCATGAAGAACTCCATCACTGGACGTCCGAAAGAATTAAGAAATTCCTTCTAACTCACTATCTGCTTTCGAACGCAAGCATTAGAGTTACTGGACGTTCGAAAGATTTGAAAAAGATTTTTCAAACTCTCTACCTGTTTTCGGACACAAGTTTTGGAAGTATCGAATATCCGATACTCCCAACGGTTAGTTGACTCTTTAGCTGCTTTCTATCCGTTAGAAGCATTAATGAAATACTTTCTTGGCCTCATAAAAATAGAGCATGGTCAGAAACTGCAATTAACTTTTGCACACTGAAGATAAAAATGATATAGAGTAGTTTTGGTGAGAAAACACTCTCCAAAGATGATTTGTAGTTTTAGTGGTGTGAAGTTCATTGTAAACTTTTCATTTGTGAGTGAATACTTCAATAGTGTAACCCTGTGAGGGTTATCCTGAGAGATAGTAAAACTTCCTAGTTTGATCGAGTGGAGCTTGAGACAAGGAGGAAGTGAGCCTTCCTTTATACATAAGATTGGTTGTATTTCATAAACTTAAAAAAGTTTGTTTGAATTGATCTTCAAACTCAAGAGGAGTTAGGTAGTCAATTGATTTGCAATTGCTTTCTTCTTATTTACTTGTTGTTATCTTGTGATCTTTAAATTACTTATCTCTTCTATTTCTCTCAATTGATTTTGTTCATTCACTGATTGATTCATTATGTGATCACTTAGAAAAGAGAGTAAATTTTATATTGAGCAAAAAGTGCTCATAACTTGATTAGCTTTATAATCAACCTAATTCACCCCTCTCTTAGATTGTCTTCGAGGCTAATAGTTCGACCCTTAATACCCTATACTCAATCGTAACTTGTATATTTGTGAAAAATCTCATATAGGGTATTTAGGATGTTATAAATGTAAAACTTGACTGTAAATAAATTTAATTGTTATATGTATACTCCGTGCTCGTCACATATGTAAAATATTCACTTATCATTCAACTGTTTTAAGCGAACCAAATGTCACCACTATCCCAGTTGTTAACGTCCCTGGTAGGCTGACAAGTCGCACCCAATTTGGAACCATTTATGTTAATGATTCTCCATTAACAAAAGGCATCAGCATCAATTCTCCAACTGTCGGTCGAAGCCAAGGTCTTTATGTTTCTACATCCCGTGATAATGAAAACTCACTTGACCTATTTTCCTTCCCTTTTACCAACGCACAATACAACGGTAGCACATTGGAATTCCAAGGACCAGGACTTGACTTACTAAATGTTACTACGGTGAGAGAAGTTTTAGTAGTTTCTGGTATCAAAACGTTTAGGTACGCTCAAGGATATGCAACATTTCAGACAGTTCTACAAAGGCCAGCAATGAATTATACGGTCATGAGGGGCAACATTACCATAAGGCAATACTGAGGAGGATGGGAAATTTGATTAATAAAGGGAAAACCAATAATTAAGAGAGCAAATTACAGTTATTTAGTTTTATTTCAGACCATATACGTACTTGGTGGTCTATGATTCTTTATGTACTCCTTGTTCACTTGGCTATCTTAATAAGGACTCCATTTAGGAGGATGGGAAAAAATAAATAATAAAAGTAAAAAAATAATTAAGAAAACCACGTATAGATTTTTATTTTTATTGCGAACTATTATGTTTACTTGGTGATCAATGGGTGATGTTTGTTCTTGTACTTCTTGTTTCATCAATATGTCCATCTTAATAAAAACATCATTGGTGTTCTTCAATTACACTTGGCTTCACATTACGCAAGCTTGTGAATGTGTTAACAAAAGATATGTGCATTTACTAATAGAGATGTCTATTGAAATTTAAATAAAATCTACACCTAATTATGGAATTTGCTTGCATTGATGGTGTACATTGATTGTTGCTTTTTGCACATGCAAAATCCCAGCAACAATATTTTTGGAAAAATTTTTAAAAATCTGCCATAAAATTTTTGACTATTGCAGCTACCTCCGTTAAGGTCTTAGAAATTTATGCTTACACTACTTGATGTTTTGAAAAGGCTATAACAGTCTTCACAAAAACCTAAAATACTAAGTGAAAATCATGTTGAAAAAGGAAGAGGAAAACCCTTTTAAGCTGATGCCTCTCTATCGTAAAAGTTCTAACTCTATCTAATGTAGTACATTATATTCCATTCGCAATTGTGTTGAATGGATTTCTTTTTGAGTTCTATGAAGAGCTAACCAGCTAGTAGGAAAACATTTGTTAAAAGAGATCTCTTCACAAATTAATTAGGAAAAAAAAGTGTAGTCCAAGGACCAAAAACATAATTAAAATAAGTAAACACATAAATCACATAGAGCATATAACACATAAGCATAATATCTATGACAGGTTGTCAATGCCTGCGCAATAATAAAAATAAACCTAATTGCCAATTAAAATAACTAAAACCCGATTCCAAGTACTAGAGCAGGGACTCTAGGTGTACAATGAGTTACTTGATTTACCCTGTTCCCGAACAGTTTGCTTGATCCGATATACCCGAATAGGATGGTTTTTTCACAAATAATTATTAATTTGTAAATAGGGCAAGTAGGGTCGTATCCTCAAGAATTGGGGATATTTGTTTCTTTTGAAATCCAAAGTTATACGGGGGATATTTTTGTATAAAGGATAACAATTAAAGCAGTTCAACTAAAAATAAAATAGCCAACTAAAAATTAAATGATAATTCACTAAAATCAGAGTAATAATAATTAAAGGTCTAGCAAAGAAATAAGTTCAGCAATGGTTCACCTAATTGATCATCGATGCAAAGACAATTCCAATTGTTTACTAATAAATAGGTTATAACTGCCAAACAAGCGATGACAGTCAACCCCTCCTTACTGTGTCGATGATTAAGGTACGCCCGTTAATCACTGTTCTAATTAAGAAATAATTTTAGGTACGCCCGTAAGATTTAATTTTCCAATTGCCTTACGTATCAGAGGAGTCCTATTCTAACCAAATAACGCACTACCAGAGTTATTACAGATTAACCCGCGTATTCCCCCGACACAAACTCAATCATGCCAGTTGTCACCAGTTCAGAGCAATTAAACAATTACGGATTTAACACCCCAATTGACAATAGATTACCAAATTAACTAATTATTCAAATTCAAGACAATCAATTAATTGAACAACCATAAGCACTGTAATCAGAGAATACGCGAATACCAATAAATAAAAAGAAAAGATAAAATTAAATCGATCTCACAATTTTTAGACGAACCAGGGCCTCCGTTGTTTCTTGAGTAGAAAAAGGGATTTAGTTCATCCCTAATGAGGAACACCCACACAAAGCGGAAGGAACAATTGCGGCCTTTGTTATTGATCGAGAGAATTTAATTTGCTCGAATTACAAAGGAAAAGCAAGCCACAGCGATTGATTCAATTGTTTCTAATTGTCCCAGACATACGAGGCAGGAGAACCACAAAGGACGAAAAGCAAAAGTCAAAAAGAAAAGCTACAGGGAATGATTTTTGTCTTCCTATTGCCTCTAACATACGAGAAGTAAAGCTACCCAAAAGCGAAAGAGAAAAGTCAAAAAGCTAAGCCACTAAGTAATCCTTGTTATTTCTAATTTCTATCTAATGTCTACCGCTCCTGTGCGGCATCAGCTACCCAGAAAAAGAAGACTCCAGCCTTTTCTCTTTAATGCTGTCTTCGGCCAAATTACCAAGAAGGGTTGCGTCTTGATATTTCAAAAATGTCCCTAGACGCCTGCTACTTGAAATCTTTCTTAATGATTGCCAAATTGGCACTTGTTATGGTATTTTTATTGTACTCCCTGTAATAAGTGCAAATTTCTAAAAATGAGTAGAATCTGACAATTAATCCAGATTGGATCAGGTAATAAGGTAAATTAATTATAAAATAAACGATAAATCGCAGCCTATCAATTCCTCCCACACCTAAACCATGCTTGCCCTCAAGCATGATAACAGCAAACAAACACCAATATTTGACAATGGCTATTGCTCTATCTACCATATTGCCAAGATACCAAGAAAAACATATATTAAGTATCAGTGATCAATATCCAAGAGTCATCACCACGGTTAACTTTTAAACCACAAACTCCTTCAATTTCAGGTTAACTAATCTAAGAAAAAGAAATGATCACTCAATATTTATCAGCAAATAATCCAATTATTAACCAAAATCTCAACATTAAATCCATAAATCGGCAAGCTAACTTTTATCACACACTAACACAACCTTTAACTTTTTTTATCACGTTTTTCTACTTTTTCTCTCTTTTCTTTTTTTTTCTTTTTTTTCTTTTTCAATGGGAATAAAAGACTTAGTCTTTAGCCATTAGAGCCTTTTGACGCGAGCTCCAATATTTGTCAGATGAAAGAGCTCGGTTACTCAACTCCTATCGCTACGCAACCACGTACTCATAGCAATTACTATTTTTTGACGTGAGAATCGATACTTTTGGTGAAGATCCCCTGTTACTCAATAGTAACAACTAGCGAAATATAGTCAACTCTTATTTACATCTAGATAACACAATAACTCACAATATCACAAAGAAAATAGCAGTAGCTAGCCTCATTTTTTTCAAACATGGAGAACTAAAGTTAATCAGTGGACCAATTCACATGAAAATACCAACAATCATTCCCAATGCCTAGAAAAGTTAACCAAAAATTAGAAGAGCCACCCAATCACCGATATTCACCAAAGAAATGTTCTTGGACTTAACCACATTAACTAAATGCACTTTTATTACTAAAATTTGGCAATAGTAGAATTAGAGTCAACAACCCAACATCAAATCTTGGTATTCACATGAGAGCTAATCACTAAAAAGAAAGAAAGAGAATGAACGAAAGATAAACAAATAACAAACTAAAAATAAAGAAAAAACATCTAAAAACTAAAAACTAAAAACATTAACACCCCATCTGATCCCCCCCATACCTAAACAACACATTGCCCTCAATGTATCAAATAAACAGTAAAAGCAGGAAAAGGGCAACAGAACCTCCCTGAAATAGGGTCAAAGTGGTGGGTTAGGTGGAAATTGAGGTACAAGACCCGCGTGGTGCATAAATACTACCAAATTCTGTGCCACGCTAGCCACGTTGGCGTCAATATTGATCACCCGAGTCTCCAGATTCTGAACTTGCGACAAGAGCCGGTGCCAGTCATCAACCCCTGGGGGTGGAGGAGATGGAGCGGAAGGAGACGAGTCGGGATCATCGCCAGCAGGGGACGAACGGGTAAACGAGGATCGAGGGAGGATGCGAAGCGGTCCCGGAGGAATGAACCGGTAGGAACCATCAACGTACTCAAGAACTCCTATCCTCTCCAAGCATTCTGCATTCAGAAATTCCATTTCAAAGGCCAAATGAAGGTCGTGATCTTGTAAATTAAGAACCCCCACCTGTACTGCCAAGTGTATGATGTAGGACCCAAGGATCAGTGGTTTGTTCTTTTTTGCTAAAATGGTCTTGAACTGTGCTGCCAACCAACACCCTAGGTTGACCTGGATATTATTTTTATACCCCAGATGAAGAAGAACTCAGGTCGAAAGAGTATACCGGAGCTGTCCTTGCGACCCGACTAGCTGTAGGCTAAGAGTCGCCGAACATATCGGGCACTAAGGTCCTTAAGAAAGGAGGTCCTAGATCTAGAAGGAGGATCATAACGGTGCCTGTCGACAGACATGTCTCTCCACACATCGTGGTAGGAGGAGAGAAATGCCTATACGTAATCACAAGCACTCTCAGCATATTCCCTAGTTTCAGCATACTCCCGAATAATGAATCTAAATGCCAAATTAAACTGGGTAATGGAGAAATTGAACTCCTGACCCATTAGACGGAAATGAATGACATTTGGGGTATCAACAGTATACCTTGTAGGCAACTCAAATTCAAAAGTAGACTAAAACTCCCTAATCAACTCGACAAAAGTGGGACGGAAGATAGCGAGATAAGGGCGCCATCTAATGGCGGTAAATATGCGCTCAACCTCCTCCTGGATTTCCAAAACACCCATAGTCAGCTCTTCAGAGCATTTACACAGGATGATATGCCACTCACAAACCTTAGACTATCTCTGTTGATCGGCAAGTCTAGTGAAGTTTAAATGCCCCCAAAGTGAGCAGGGGCATTCACATAAGCACCCCTACCCCTACCTAAGCGGGTTCGAACCCTGGAAGGGGAGGGTTAGTTGGTAGGTGCATTCACTGGAATGAAGGGCTGGGGTGGGGGCTGAGGTTGAGGGGCTCTAGACCTAGAAGCTGATTTTGGTCTCACCATTGTCGATAACAGTGGAAAGCAACAGCAAATGGCTCTCAACAATTCAATTAAATTCAACCAATTGCACTAAACAAATCAAGTGTCATAGGTGCCACGTGATTCAATAGACAAATGTAGTATTCATCCCACCAAAGCAAAAACAGAAATCCCAAGCAAATCAACACGCAATCAGAACACAAATTACCCCCAACAACGCAGATAAAACCTACCACTTTTAACAAGCAAATTAAGGGTCACTAGTGTTCCCCAATGCCATCGTCAGATGCAAAACTCTGTCCGCCCAAACCTCAACAATTGCACCCAAAATTTCAACAAATAACCCCAACAGTTAAACTGTATCAAGAGCCCCAAGAATATAGTAATGCCAACAATAGCACGTCATAAATGTAGCAATAAGACTTCAAGCACAAGCCCTTAGCTGGCAAATAGGTATTCAACCAAATACAATCAACAAATAATAGTCAAAATAGCTCAACTAGTACCACTGGTGCACCACACGATTGAAGAGAAACCCCAAACGATCAAAACACCAACCCACTGATAAACCCAAACGACACCGAACACTACCAAATAGTTGGAACATGAGTTACAATTACTTCCATAGTATTACAATTAAAGAGGGTGGGACTGGTTTGTAGCACTGGCAAATAGAGGCACGGTGAGAGAGAGAGGTGGTGTACGCGGCCAGTGATGGCGGCGGGTACTGTCGGGCTCGCGTGGGAGAGATGGGTCAGCGTGCACTATCGTCCGTGCATCGGCAGTGGCTTGTGAGAGCTCTTCACCCGAACTGGAAGGGCGGCAGTCGACGGCTAGAGCGTTCGACTGGAGAGAGTGAGTGAGGGCTGACGGGTATTTTACATACGTGCAAGCTAAAAAATACCGAATTACACCCGTTCACTGCAAGTATACAGATCAACTAGTAGTTTAGGGTATATATCGGGTCGATCCCACAGGGAAGAGTGAACAATTACCGGTATTACTAAAACTTCTCTGTTATTTAGACTATCAATAAATTATAACAAATTTAACCTACAGAAATTATACAAAATAACAAATAAAAGCTCCTTAGGTTGTGGTATCCCTAACTACTCATGCAAGTGCTATATTTGGATCATTAAGTACTACATCTAGGCTAATTATGGTGTAATTTCCTTAACCATGTGAAACCTACTTTCGTAGTGAATCAATTATACTTATAACTAATCCATACCTATTCTCATGGTTATGAAATTAGCTACAAGTTCATTTCTTCAGTGAAATTACATGAAATGAATCACTAAAAACCACATAGGTGCACCTCTACTTTCGTGAGTGTACTCCCTATGTTTAGCACTTCTTGAACTAATGTTAAATCTCAATTTTCATTGTAGAAATAACACCTTAGATAATCACAATTAATGGTACCAGATTAATCATGATTTAAAGAGCCAAAGTGCTAAATAACTTGCTCAAATCATAGCAGTTAAATAGCCAAATAATAAGCACTCACAATCATAGAAAGTTCAACCAAACCCAAGGTATAAACTTTAAAGACACATAAATAACATAAATTCCAGAACTTGTATATTAACTATATTTAAGAATCCAATACAAAAGATAAAGAGTTGGAGAAGAGATAACCCATGTCACTTGAGCTTCAACTTCTCTTTCTTCATCTCCATTTTCATCCTAATCTAGCCATTATACAAGAATGGATGAACTACACTTACTACACTATCCTACACTAAGGAAATGGAAGAACTACATTCCTGCACTCCTCAAGCTTCTCCCGTATGATCCTTTTTGGCTCCCAAATGTCTCTGCATATAAGCTACTCAAAGGCTCTCTTTTTCTAAGTCAAATTCCAACTTTTGATTTCCAAATCTAACTTTGTTAGGATAGTCAATAATCAATGTTTTTGACTTGAAAATAAGCCATCTTTATTGCCCTTTTGTCTTCTAAGGCATGTGCACCGAATTCTCTTGTAGATTGTAGCTGGAAAGTAGTTTGAACATAAGAGAATTGACTGAGCAAATTGCAGAATTGCGGCCAGAAAACGCGCCTACACAAAACGCGGTTACAAGTCACGTTTTGTGTACTCGCGTATTCACTTTGGCCTTACTTCATCTGCGATTTTCTCTATCATAAAGGCCGAACTGGCTTTTGTGTAAAACACAAAAGTTGTAGCCCTTTGAGTTAGCGTTCCAATGCTTCAAGAATCATCCAAATCTGAGCTTTGTAGCCAAATGTAGATATATCTCTTAGCTTCAAAATGGTACCAAGATCACCTTGATCCGATCTGTGTAGCTCCAGATATAGTCAAAATACGAAAATGTGTCTGAGTTGTCAAAGCTGACATTTTCTTGATTCAAATTGCATTTTTCCTTTTACACTTCATATTTTATTTTCACCACTTTAATCCATCTTCAATCATCCAAATATCTTCTCAATGCACTTCATTTGATGATTGAATCATTAAACCTACAAAATATGAAGTTTTTACCATAAAAATCCATAAAATGCATTGTTTAGCCACTTTAACATAAAATGTAGTTTTTTACCAAAATCTTAGTTATTTTAGTTGTACAACTAAATAATCAAACCAAAATTAACTAATAAAATGTACTTAAAAATACGTAAAATAAACTCTTATCAAGGGCGAACAAAGGCGCATGTCGACGGCAGGCAGCAACGGCGCTACGGTGGCGCGCGCGATAGGGGCGCTGTGGCGAGGGAGGGATGGACGAGACAGTGACGACAGTCGAGGGCGTGACTAGGTAAGACTGCAGCGGTTCTCTGTTTCGATGTGAGAGGCGGCAGCGCTGCGAGGAAGGAGAGAGGGAGACGCGCGGCGAGGAGGTAGCGGCGGTAAGCGTCAATTGCAAAGTGAGGCAGCGGCAGAGGCTTTGGGGTTTCGGCCAAGGGAACAAGAAATAGGGTGAGTAGAGGAGAAGGAAATGAAGAAAAGAGAAAGAAAGAAAGAGAAGAAAGAAAGACAAGGAAAGAAAAGAAAGAAAAAGAAATAGTTTTCCTTTTTTTTCTTTTTTAATTTAAATTTAAAAAAAATAAACTTGTGATTTGAAAATCAAAAGCTATGATCAAAAGAAAGACTTTTTTTGAATTAATTAATTTTTTTAAGTTTTTTGAATTAATTTTATAATTATTTTTTAAATTTTTATTTGTTAATATTATTAACAAAATTTATTTTCGTAATTCAAAATTAGAGATTAACAGGAAATCGAAAACTGTTCTTGAGGTTCGAATACTTACCTTTCCCGCGAACGTGACACGAGCACGTCAAGAAGGCAAGAACCCTTCTGACGATGAGCTCTCCATGTGACTTGACGTGTACGCATCAAGTCAAAGAGATATCTATGAATCATTAAAAATGAAAATTGAAGCAAAAAATCAGTCAAACTCAAGGAAAACATATTTAACCTATCAAACAAAACTGAACAAACAACTAAAAAAAATGGGCTGCCTCCCAATGAGCGCTTTTCTTTAATGTCTTTGGCTAGACATGGCCACGTGTCATTAATTGGAACAAGTTGGTGCAGCCAGATGTATCATTTCCACTTCTCCACTTGGAAAGCCCTCAGAGTAATATTTGAAACGGTGTCCATTTACTATAAACTTATTGTTTGTCTTAGCGCTCTGAATTTCTACTACACCATAGGGAAAGACGTAAGTAACTATAAAAGGACCAATCCAACGGGAACGTAGCTTATTTGGGAAAAGCTTAAGCTTGGATTGGTACAGGAGAACCTTCTTACCAACTACAAAGATTTTCCTAGATATTTGTTGGTCATGGAACGCTCTACGCCTCTTCTTGTAAATTAATGCATTCTCTTACGCTTCGTTCCGGATCTCCTCCAATTCTTGCAAATCTAACTTCCGATGGGCACCGACCTCCTCTAGATTCATGTTACACTGGTTTATCGCCCAAAAAACCTTGTGTTTGAATTTCACTGGAAGGTAACACGGTTTTCCGAATACCAATCTGTAGGGTGACATTCCTATAGGGGTCTTGTACGCACAAAAATATTAGATTTGATGAAATCTGCAACCACTTTCGCATCACTAGTCTGGGTAACCTTAACCTCCACCCATTTAGACACATAATTGACTGCCAACAATATATGTACAAGACCAAACGACGTAGAAAAAGGTCCCATAAAATCTATACCCCAAACAAAAAAAATTTCTACAAAAATCAACGGACTTGGGGCATATGATTTTTACGGGCTATATTACCTATCCGTTGACATCAATCACAGGACTTACAAAACACATACGCATCTCTAAACAAAGAAGGCCAGTAAAATCCACTCTCCAATACCTTATGTGCAGTTCGTTTTGATCCAAAATAACCTCCACAGGCTAAAGTATGACAGAAAGTTAAAATTGACTGAAATTCAGCTTCACTTACACATCTTCTCATTACTTGGTCAGCGCACTTCTTCCACAAGTACGAGTTATCCCAGATGAAGTACTTGACATCGTTCTTCAATTTGTCCCTCTTCGATTTTGGCCAACCTGCAGGAAAATTACCAGTTACTAGATAATTGACTAAATCAGCATACCAAGATAATTGAAAATTCAAAGAAAATAAGTGTTCATTGAGGAATGTGTCCCTCAATTGGTATGTGACACGTTCTCCTCTCCAATTGGTATGTGACTTAAATGGTCGGCTACTAAATTTTTCGAGTCTCTTTTATCCCTTATTTCCAAGTCGAATTCTTGCAGGAGCAATATCCATCTGATGAGTCTCGGTTTCGCATCCTTCTTAATCATTAGGTACCGCAATACTGCATGATCAGAAAATACAATAACTTTAGCACCTAACAAATATGACCTAAACTTATTTAAAGCAAAGATAATCGCAAGAAGCTCTTTCTCAGTAGTGAAGTAATTCAGTTGAACCCCATTCAAGGCTCGGGATGCATAGTAGATGATGTAAACTGCCTTTCCTACTCGTTACCCCAACACAGCCCCCACTGCATGGTCACTGGCATCGTACATGATCTCAAATGGTAGGCTCCAGTCAGGGGGTTGAATAATCGGTGGCGAGGTCAATAGCTCTTTCAACTTGTCGAAGGCTCTCTCACACTTGTCATCGAATTCGAAAGCCATATCTTTTTGTAAAAGCTAGAACAACAGGGCTCCAATCTTCGAAAAATCCTTGATGAACATTCGATAAAAACCTGCATGTCTAAGAAAAGAGCGTACTTCCCGCACACTCGTGGGGTAAGGTAAAACAGATATAATGTCTATTTTAACCCTGTCAACCTCAATACCCTTAGAAGACACAACATGACCTAGGACTATCCCATGTTCAACCATAAAATGACATTTTTCCTAATTAAACACGAGATTAGTCTCTATACATCTCAATAAGATCAATTTCAAGTTATCTAAACAAGTATTGAAACTATCACCGTATATACTAAAATCGTCCATGAAAACTTCAATAATTTTCTCTACATATTCTGAAAAGATGCTTACCATACATTTCTGCAATGTTGCAAGTGCATTGCACAACCCGAATGGCATGCGTCTGTATGCAAAGGTTACGAACGGGCACGTGAAGGTCGTCTTCTCTTGATCCTCTGATGCTATTGCAATCTGAAAATACCCTGAAAATCCATCCAAAAAGCAGTAATAAGCCGATAAGCTAAACGCTCAATCATTTGGTCAATGAAAAGAAGAGGAAAATGGTCCTTTTTTATGACGGCGTTCAGTCTACGGTAGTCTATACACTACCTCCATCCGGTAGGTTTACGCACTGGCACGAGCTCACCCATTTGGTTGACTTCCACTGTCACTCCTGCCTTCTTTGGAACTATCTGGATTGGACACACCCATGTGCTATCTGATATCCCGAATATGATCCCCACATTCAGCAACTTCAATATCTCATTCTTCACCACTTCCATCATGAGGGGATTGAGCCTCCTTTGAGCTTGCCGTACAGGTTTGGCGTCCTCCTCTACCTTTATTCGATGTATACAGATGGAAGGGCTGATTCCCTTAATGTCGGCGATGGTCTATCTTATTGCCTTCTTATGTTCTCTAAGGACTCAGATTAGCTTCTCTTCCTGGGTCTCTGAGAGTGCAGCTGAGATAATCACCGGGAGTGTTTCGGTATCGCCCAGATATGCATATTTCAGTTGCTTCGGCAGAAGTTTCAACTCTAACACATGTGCCTGTACCACAGATGGCAGTACCCTCTGGTGAGGTTCTGGCACAAAGACACGTGCGAGCTCATACCTTTTCGTCGTGGTTGGCAATGAGTGTAACGCGCCTATTGTACATTTCAAATCTTCACTCCATTCTACCTCAGGAGTTGTTTTCAACTCGAAGTGCTTGGTTAGAGCAACCTCCAACTCATATCTGCCAACAGTTTCAATGTGACACCCCCACTTCTCCCTAAGGCGAACCAAAGGGTATCCGCGGGACGCCTGCCTAACTTTCGCCAGGACTCAATCAATTCCATTCAAACTTATTATCGGACCACACAATACGAGTCAATAACCTAGATACAATAAATGAAGAAGCGTTCAAGTTTAATAAAAGTCATCCGTTATCCAACCCGCACATCGGGTGTTCAACAACCATCATAAATCCCAAATATACATCATGCCCCAAAAGTTACACTCGGATTCCAAAATACAACCCAAAAGCCAAAACATAGTCAAAAGTAATAGAAACCCTAAACAAAAGTGTATCAGGAAGGTTTCTTCGGTACCTCGCTAAGTTCAATCTTGTTAAGAAAAACAAATCTACAGGGTGAGTAAAACGCTCGTGAGGCCAAGAACACACATGCAGGCACATAGTTCAGGTAACAAGCCCAAGTAACAATTCAAGTAATAATTTGAAAGTAATTAATAATGCCAACAAAATGTAACCAAAAATAATTCAAGAATATGGTAGCTCTCAGGAGCTAAGTTCCACATTTTGCCGATGTCATTCGTATATCTCCCCGCGATGACTTTCCGTCAACCGGGTGGATATTTCATATCCGTAGTTCACCACTTACTTCTTATCCGTCTACCATACACCGCTTCGGGCCCGCACGAAATTTATAAGGTGATACTTCACGAGTATGCCAAGCAAGATCTCTCAATAGATCAAGCTTATCATGTGAATCTCATGGCTCACCGAGGTTCCGGACCAAACCCATGCCGGCTCGAGTTTCAAGGTCGGCCTATGAGTTTGGGCGTCCCCCATGTATCATGTAAGGATCGAGGAGATTCACTCCAACGACGTATGCAGTGATAGCATACTATGTCATGTATTCAAACATTTGACAGGTTTAAACATGCATTTCAGGTCATATAAATCAGGCAAAACATGTTAGGCATGAGTCATTTGTTTCAAATGACAACGAGTGCGATTAAGTACACACTCGACTCCTTTTTTTTTTTCAAAACCAAATAGGCTAAGCATGTAATCAGGTAAGTCAAGCATGAATCAAATCTATAGAGTTCAAGTAGTCATACACTTGACACTCACCAAGATATGCAAGCAAGTAGGTTGGATTGAGAGTTCAAACTTCCACGGTAGGGTCCTCTTGGAGGTCCTCGTGCGTGCCTGAGTATCGAATAGTAGACAATTTCTATAAGTCCCCAAGTGGCGAGAAAGATTGAACACGAGTAGGGTTCAAAAATATTTTGAAAATTTCGGTTAAACTTGTCTTTGAAGTTGGATTCTCAAAAGGGTGCAGGACTCGAGTAAAATTGGATTATTATTCTCGAAATCATTGGATAGAAATGAGTACGTGCGAATAAATCCGAAACGAGTGACCGAAATTGAAAGTGGACTGGCCACGTCACAATCCGGCCGGAACCTGGCCGGATTGGAGGCAGTAGCCATCCTCATTTTTTTTTTCCAAATCCCAACTACAATCTGGCCGCCTATCCGGCCAGAAACTGGCCGGATTCAAGGCCGGATTCTAGAAAAATGCTTCCCGCGCGGATTTCTGTTGAAATTCCAGAATTTTTTATTTTTGGTAAAATCTTTCAAAAATCATAACTTCTTTTCTACTAGTAAAAAATTGATAAACTTGGTACCGTTGGAATCATATTTGAAAGTACTAAAAGTTGTTAGAAGACACTGTTCCATGAATCTAAATGGAAGGTATTCAAAAATGAGCTTAAAGTTACTGTTCCTGATCACCCAGGATTGAGCCGGGGTTGGTTTTTTGATAACTTTGGAAATTCGGCAGAATTCACTCGTTGCAAACTAGCCCTTGAAATTTATAGTTCAATTAGAGGTGTAAGTAAGGTTTAGGACAGAACAAGCGGATACAGAATCGGAGTTTCGAGCACCAAGTTATGGTTGCTCAAAGTTGGGAAAAATTCAAGACTGGAGAAGAATTTCCAGATTTGAACTTCCAACATTGGAAGTTTAGTTAGGTATCGAATCGAACTTGGATTGGTACCAAAATTGGCAGTATTTTACTCTTATATGAAGGGTATCTCTCTATCAAGTTTCACAGAAAAATACTTTCGGGAAGGCAGTCAACGAACCAACTGAAGTTTGGAAAAATTCTTAAGGCAATCTGCCTTTAATCCTTTTCTTTCCAAATCCAATCGTTTGGCTAAGAAAATCCTCAAATCATGATTCATATGTGATAAGAAAGTCTAAGGGAGATTCATGATACATTTGGTAGGTGTTTAACACCAAGAATTTAATTTAGTAAGACCACAACAAGTCTCATCTCAAATCTGTCCAAAACTAGGTTTTTCCAAAACAGAGCAGTGTTCTTGTTTTGATCAGAACTCAGTCGACTTAACACGAAATTGAGCATGGTTTATGGCGTTGGAAAATACATTCATAGGAATAAATATTCTCAGAAGAAAACGTTCCGAAATTTGGCGAACAACCAGCTCGAAATTGAGCCTCAAGTTGCTGCCTCTACAAATCATTCCAACAGAATGGAGAAACAGGACAGCTATCTTAAAACGAATGGTTCGGCTCCTACACATGGAATCAGAAGGTGCATTTTATACCGTTGGAAAGGTATGGATGTCTAGTTTCAAATTCCACCAATGGCACTCAATTTCGACATCGGAGGACAAAGTTGTGGTCGAAATGCTACCGCTGGACAGGGTTATCCGAAAACAGTTTTCCAGCTTGACTAGTTCACAAATAAATTCATTTGCCCAACCAAACGTTAATGTTTTCCAATGAAAATTTTTACACATCTACTACAACATATAAACATCAGGTTCAAGCCATTAGATCATCAAAAATTGGCCTTATCATGGCCGAACAAAACAGGGGCAGTTTCGGAAATTTTTGTCATGGCCTCAACTTTTGAGTTTCCAACAATAATACTCCATAAATCTATCATTTTAACCACTAAACTACCACTATAAACAGCATCAATCACCATATCAGCCATCAAGACAGAGGTGGGAGTTCATAGAGCCCACATTCCATTTTTTCAACAACAACAACAACCCATATGCAAATTCAAGCTCATAAGTGTAATCCTACTCTTATAAACTAAGTTTAGAGTGTTAGATCACTATATACCTCCTTGGTGCTTAAGACCAGAATTTCGGCCCTCCTTGAAGCTCCAAGAAACCGTGAAAGCTCCTCCCTTTTGAAGCTCAAAGTGTTGTCCAAGTGTAGAGTTAAGTGTATGTGAAGTTTGGTGTGAATCTATGAAGGTTTGGTGGTGATTTGAGTGAGTTTTTGTAGAGGAAATGTTGAAAGTTTTCGGTTGCTCCCTTGCTGACTGCTAGCCGTCCATGGAGCTTGAAGAAATGATATGTTTTGCTGATTCTATTGCGTACAAGGAACGCTGATCGTCTAATATTTTAAGTACGTAAAAATCAATTGCAACTAGTGCGCCTACGCGCGCATTTTGTGTCCGATTTCTCTTAAGTTTATTGCACTAGTGCACTAAACCTCTAGGGCACCTATATTCATATAAATATTATTCATTCTTAATTGTTCGAAAATAATGGTCCAAGGTCCCTCAATTAAGCGCGCACGTGAAAACACGTATATCCAATTTAGGCGCGATAAAAATGAAATTTTCGAGAAATTCTTATAACGATCGTACCACTAACTATCACTTGAGTACTTAAACCTAAATTTACCTATTTTAGGATCATTGTACATGTCCCCAAATTTTCGAGCTTAGTGTACTCCCAATTGGCTAAGTGTTTAGACACGTTTTTACTTTCACTAAACAAGCTTATAAGAAAATAATTTTTTTGAAACAAGACACTTTAAAAATATAACGAAACTATAAAACCATGTTCCTAGGTCTACAAAGCTAAAAATATATATATATATATTATTCGTGGCAAAAATCCAAATAAATAATTAATTTAGCCAAAATTAGGGATTTTAAAATAATAGAATTTTCGAGTCCTCACATCCTCTCCCCCTTAAGAAATTTCGTCCTCGAAATTTAGTTCTCGAAATTTACCTTGTTTGGTGAACAGGCCTGGATACTTTTGTCGTATTGCTTCTTCGACCTCCCAAGTTGTTTCTTCCAACCCATGATTCTTCCAGAGAACTTTTACTAATGGTATCTGTTTATTCCTCAATTCCTTCACCTTCCTATCCAGAAGTTTAACCGGTTTCTCCTCATAAGTTAAGGTCTCATCAATCTCAATACTCTCTGGTTGTAAGACATGTGATGGGTTTGGGTGATACCTTTTAAACATAGATACATGGAACACATTATGAATTCGAGATAAACTCGGCGGTAATTCCAATTTATAGGCTACACTCCCCACACGTTGGATAATCTTGTAAGGTCCTACAAATCTTGGCTGTAACTTCTTTCCTTTTCCAGACATCAACCTTGCTTTCAAGGGCGTGATTCTGAGAAATACCAAATCTCCAACAGTAAATTCCAAATCTTTTCTCCGATTATCGGCAAAACTCTTTTGGCGGCTCTGGGCAGCCTGAATTCTCTGACGTACCAACTTTACCTTTTCATTAGCTTCCTCAATCCAAGGTACTGTGGTCGGGTCTAAGATTTTCCGTTCACCTATTTCGTCCCAACAAATTGGAAACCTACATTTCCGACCATAAAGTGCCTCATACAGGGCCATCTGAATAGAAGAGTGGAAACTATTGTTGTAGGCAAATTCCACTAAAGTAAAAAACTTACTCTAATTTTCTCCAAAATCCAGAACACAAGTCCTTAACATGTCCTCAAGTGTTTGAATTGTCCTCTCCGACTGTCCATCAGTCTAGGGATGATAAGTGGTACTAAAGTTCAACTTAGTCTCCAATACCTCTTCCATCTTTAGCCAGAACCTCGAAACAAATCTCGGATCCCTGTCGGACACGATACTCACGGGTATTCCATGTAATCTAATGATTTCATCCAAATACAACCTGGCCAACTTCTCCAACGGGTACTTCATGTTAATCGGCAGAAAATGGGCCGACTTGGTCAATCTATCCACTATTACCTAAATCGCATCATAGTCTCTCTGTGTTCTTGGTAATCCCGATACAAAATCTATAGTGATATTCTCCCATTTCCACTCAGGTATTTCTAGAGGTTGTAAAAGTCCTGATGGTTTCTGATGTTCGGCTTTAACCTGTTGACAAATTAAACATGTTTGGACAAATTGGGCAATTTTCCTCTTCATGTTCTCCCACCAATACAGACTCTTTAAGTCTTGGTACATTTTATTCCCTCCTGGATGTACCGTAAACTTTGATCGGTGTGTTTCTTCTAAGATTTCCTTTCTAAGTCTTTCATTCTTTGGCACAACTACCCGATTCCGAAATCTCAATATTTCATCTGACCCCAGATTAAAATCTGTCTTGTCTTCCATTTTAACCTTTTCCGCCCATTTTTGCACTTCCGTGTTCTTTTCTTGAAATTCCTTAATACGTTCCAATAAAGTGGAAGTTACTATAATATTCCCCAAAATTACCTTCCTTGGTTCCAATCGAGGATTCCAGTAGCTCACTTCTTCAAATAATTGAAACTCCTTAATCATCACTCCAATCATTTGCACTTGACGGCTCAAAGAATCGGCCACTACGTTGGCCTTCCCAGGATGGTACTTGATCGTACAGTCATAGTCTTCCAAAAATTCCATCCATCTTCGTTGCCTTAAATTCAGTCCTTCTGTGAAAATAAGTACTTAAGACTTTTGTGGTCTGTAAAAACCTCAAATGTCACTCCGTACAGATAATGCCTCCATTTCTTCAAAGCAAAGACCACAGCTGCTAACTCTAAATCATGAGTCGGGTAATTCCCTTCATGCGATTTTAACTTCCTAGAGGCATATGCTATCACTTTGTCATTTTGCATCAAAACACATCCCAAACCTTCCTTAGAGGCATCCGTTTAAACCACAAAACTATCCTTTCCGTTTGGCAAAGCTAACACAGGTGCCCTTGATAACCTTCTTTTCAATTCCTGAAAACTTTCCTCACACTTAGGACTCCATATAAACTTCCCATTTTTCTTGGTCAATTCAGTCATAGGTACAGCAATTTTCGAAAAATTCTGAATGAATCTCCGGTAATACCCTGCTAATCCAATAAAACTCCGAACCTCAGTAGGATTTTCCGGTCGTTTCCATTTCGAAACAGTTTCAACTTTAGCTGGATCCACTTTAATCCCATCCTTAGAAATTATGTGTCCCAAGAAAGTCACTTCTTTTAACCAAAACTCACACTTGCTAAACTTAGCATACAATTGGTGTTCCCTTAAGATTTGCAAAACAACCCTCAAGTGTTTCTCATGGTCTTTCACATTCTTAGAATACACCAATATGTCATCAATAAAGACCACCACAAATTGGTCTAGATAAGGTTTAAAGACCCTATGCATTAAATCCATAAAAGCAGCAGGAGCATTTGTTAACCCAAATGGCATCACGACAAATTCAAAATGCCCATATCTCGAGTTAAAAACAGTCTTGGGTATGTCCTTCTCCAAAATCCTCAACTGATAATAACCCTGTCTCAAATCCAATTTCGAGAACACTACAGCCCCGTGCAATTGGTCAAATAATTCATCAATGTGGGGCAGTGTGTATTTATTCTTAATTGTAACATCATTCAAGCCTCTATAGTCTATACACAGCCTCAAACTTCCGTCTTTTTTCTTAACAAATAAAACTAGGGCTCCCCACGGCGAATCACTTTCCCGTACAAAACCCCGTTCTAACAAATCTTGTAATTGCAATTTCAATTCCTTCAATTCGGCTGGGGCCATTCGATATGGCGTCCTAGAAAGAGGGGCTACTCCCGGAGTTACATCAATCTTAAAGGTTATTTCCCGTTCCGGGGGTAGGGACTCCAATTCTTCAGGAAAAACATCAGGAAAGTCTTTCACTATAGGCATGTCCTCCAAATTCACCTTATCACTAGGGGTGTTAATAAGAAAAACCAAATATTCTTGAGCTCCTTTACTTAATAATTTTCTAACCCGAATTCCTGAAATAAGTGCAGATGAAGCTAATTTATCCCTTACATCCAATTTCAGGGTTGCTTCTCCTGGAATACACAACTCCACAACCTTCGTCCTACAGTCTAGCTGAGCATTATAACGGGCTAACCAATCCATCCCCAAGATTACATCGTATCCCTTAATCGTTAATCCCATCAAATCAGCCAATAATTTTCGTTCCCCAATCCAGACTTCACAATCTTGATACACTAAGTTAGCAATTAGACTTTGATCCCCAGTAGGCGTTTTAATCTCAAGATCATATGGTAACTTAATTGGTTTCATGTCTATCTCACTCATGAAATTAGGGTTTACAAAAGAATGTGAAGCACCTGGATCAATTAAAATCCTAGCTAAAAGGTGAAAGATTGGAATTGTACCTTCTACCACCTCAGTTGCCTCAGGAACTTGTTGATAATCCAGTGTGTAAAATCCTGGCCGGTACTTTCGGTCGACTCCCTCCGGCACTGGTTTGCTTAGAGGCTGACTTTTCTGGTCTTTGGGTATCACCTCCCGTCTTCATTTTGTTTGGACAGTTCGCGAGCTGATGCTCGGTACTACCGCAAGTCAGGCACTTCCCAGACTTCCTCCAACAGTCATTTTCAGAATGATTGGGTTTTTCGCAGTAACCACACGAAACTTGAGGGGTCACCGCTGAACCACTAGAAGGCGCCCTTCTTGCCTGTGTCAGTCCGCTACGACCTCCTCTAGATAAAACTCCTCTCGAAGGTCCAGCAGTCCTTGGTCCTCCCACTCCTTTTTCCATTTTGGAAGGCTGCACACTTTTACTAGCTTGTCCAGAAGCATGGCTAGAAAAGTTTCTCTTTCTACTGTGGAAGTCTCTCATTTGAAATCTTGCACTCTCAACCCTTTGTGCCTTCTCTAAAGCCTCAGTAAACGTAGAGATTTGGGCTGCGGCCAGGCCCTCTTGTATCTCTACATTAAGTCCCTGAACAAACCGTTTAATCCTTTTTCGCTCATTGGTCACCAGTTCGGGAGCGTACTTTGAAAGTTTAGTAAATTTTCCTTCATACTCCGCTACACTAAGAGTTCCCTGTTTCAGCTTAATAAATTCATCATCCCTCTTCTCTTGGATTAAGGGTGGAAGAAACTTTTCATTAAATTCCCTTGTGAAGTTTTCCCAAGTCCAAGGGGTTTGAGTTCTCTCCTATTTTCCTTTTATCAGATCCCACCAAGCACGGGCTACTCCCTCAAATTGGAAAGCAGCGAAATTCACTCGCCTATCCTCAGTGTAGTCTAAAGCAGCGAAAATGTTGGTCATCCTTTCCAACCAATTCTCCGCCACCTCAGGATCAGGTTCGCCAAGAAACTTAGGCGGGTTAAATTTCAAGAACCTCTCTAAGGCTCTATCCTCTCCTCTTCCCTGACCCCCAGGTTGGTTGAACGGTCCAGGGTCTTGTCTATCAGCCAAACACTCTAGAATATCAGTCATCCTATTAATGGCGGTAGCCACTTGATTACCCTCAATATTTTTCTGACCTTGGATCGGTGCAGTTGCCGATCCCTGGTCACTTCTTTGAGGTTGGGCCTGTCTAGTCCCTCGCCCACGATCTCGACCACGGCCTCGACCACCTCTTAGTCCTTCCATGACCTAGGCGTGCCTAGTGCAAGAAATAAATAACTTATGCGATACAAAATAGAAAGCAGGAACCAATCAAGAAAACATTGAAATTAACAATAATTTACATTAATTAGCATATTAGTTCATACAATTAGCAAGTCATGGGGTAGTCACAAAAATATAGCACACAGGTGCCACAAGAGTACTTTTAGTCACAAAATACTAAAGTAAAGCAAGTGCTTCCAAAAATAAGCCACACAGTCATGCAAAATATAATGGCACCTGTGTTCAACAACCATCATAAATTCCAAATATACATCATGCCCCAAAAGTTACATTCGGATTCCAAAATACAACCCAAAAGCCAAGACATAGTCAAAAGTAATAGAAACCCTAAACAAAAGTGTATTAGGAAGGTTTCTTCGATACCTCGCCAAGTTCAATCCTGTTAAGGAAAACAAATCTACAGGGTGAGCAAAACGCTTGTGAGGCCAGGAACACACATGCAGGCACATAGCTCAGGTAACAAGCCCAAGTAACAATTCAAGTAATAATTTGAAAGTAATTAATAATGCCAACAAAATGTAACCAAAAACAATTCAATGATATGGTAGCTCTCAGGAGCTAAGTTCCACATTTTACCGATGTCATTCGTATATCTCCCCGCGATGACTCTCCGTCAACCGGGTGGAAATTTCATATCCATAGTTCACCACTTACTTCTTATCCGTCCACTATACACCGCTTCGGGCCCGCACGACATTTATAAGGCGATACTTCACGAGTATGCCAAGCGAGATCTCTCAATAGATCAAGCTTATCATGTGAATCTCATGGCTCACCGAGATTCCCGACCAAACCCATGCCGGCTCGAGTTCCAAGGTCGGCCTATGAGTTTGAGCGTCCCCCATGTATCATGTAAGGGTCGAGAAGATTCACTCCAACGACGTATGCAGTGATAGCATACTATGTCATGTATTCAAGCATTTGACAGGTTTAAACATGCATTTCAGGTCATATAAACCAGGCAAAGCATGTTAGGCATGAGTCATTTGTTTCAAATGAGAACGAGTGCGATTAAGTATACACTCGACTCCTTTTTTTTGTTCAAAACCAAATAGGCTAAGCATGTAATCAGGTAAGTCAAGCATGAATCAAATCTATAGAGTTCAAGTAGTCATACACTTGACACTCACCAAGATATGCAAGCAAGTAGGTTGGATTGAGAGTTCAAACTTCCACGGTAGGGTCCTCTTGGAGGTCCTCGTGCGTGCCTGAGTATCGAATAGTAGACAATTTCTATGAGTCCTCAAGTGGCGAGAAAGATTGAACACGAGTAGGGTTCAGAAATATTTTGAAAATTTCGGTTAAACTTGAATTTTAAGTTGGATTCTCAAAAGGGTGCAGGACTCGAGTAAAATTGGATTATTATTCTCGAAATCATTGGATGGAAACGAGTACGTGCGAATAAATCCCGAAACGAGTGACCGAAATTGAAAGTGGACTGGCCACGTCACAATTCGGCCGGAACCTGGCCGGATTGGAGGCAGTAGCCATCCTCATTTTTTTTTTCCAAATCCCAACCACAATCCGGCCGCCTATCCGGCCAGAAACTGGCCGGATTCAAGGCCGGATTCTAGAAAAATGCTTCCCGCGCGGATTTCTTTTGAAATTCCAGAATTTTTGATTTTTGGTAAAATCTTTGAAAAATCATAACTTCTTTTCTACTAGTCAAAAATTGATAAACGTGGTACCGTTGGAATGGTATTTGAAAGTACTAAAAGTTCTTAGAAGACACTGTTCCATGAATCTAAATGGAAGGTATTCAAAAATGAGCTTAAAGTTGCTGTTCCTGATCACCCAAGATTGAGCCGGGGTTGGTTTTTCGCTAACTTTGGAAATTCGGTAGAATTCACTCGTTGCAAACCAGCCCTTGAAGTTTATAGCTCAATTAGAGGTGCAAGTAAGGTTTAGGACAGAACAAGCGGATCGAAAATCGGAGTTTCGAGCACCAAGTTATGGTAGCTCAAAGTTGGGAAAAATTCAAGACTGGAGAAGAATTTCCAGATTTGAACTTCCAACATTGGAAGTTTAGTTAGGTATCGAATCGAACTTGGATTGGTACCAAAATTGGCAGTATTTTACTCTTATATGAAGGGTATCTCTCTATCAAGTTTCACAGAAAAATACCTTCGGGAAGGCAGTCAACGAACCAACTGAAGTTTGGAAAAATTCTTAAGGCAATCTGCCTTTAATCCTTTTCTTTCCAAATCCAATCGTTTGGCGAAGAAAATCCTCCAATCATGATTCATATATGAAATGAAAGTCTAAGGGACATTCATGGTACATTTGGTAGGTGTTTAACACCAAGAATTTCATTTAGTAAGACCACAACAAGTCTCATCTCAAATCTGTCCAAAACTAGGTTTTTCCAAAACAGAGCAGTGTTCTTGTTTTGATCACAACGCAGTCGAATTAACTCGGAATTGAGCATGGTTTATGGCGTTGGAAAATAGATTCATAGGGTTAAAGATTCTCAGAAGAAAACGTTTCGAAATTTGGCGAACAACCAGCTCGAAATTGAGCCTCAAGTTGCTGCCTCTACAAATCATTCCAACAGAATGGAGAAACAGGACTGCTATCTTAAAACGAATGGTTCGGCTCCTACACATGGAATCAGAAGGTGAATTTTTTACCGTTGGAAAGGTATGGATGTCTAGTTTCAAATGCCACCAACGGCACTCAATTTCGACATCGGAGGACAAAGTTGTGGTCGAAATGCTACCGCTGGACAGGGTTATCCGAAAACAGTTTTCCAGCTTGACTAGTTCACAAATAAATTCATTTGCCCAACCAAACGTTAATGTTTTCCAATGAAAATTTTTACACATCTACTACAACATATAAACATCAGGTTCAAGCCATTAGATCATCAAAAATTGGCCTTATCATGGCCGAACAAAACAGGGGCAGTTTCGGAAATTTTTGTCATGGCCTCAACTTTTGAGTTTCCAACAATAATACTCCATAAATCTATCATTTTAACCACTAAACTACCACTATAAACAGCATCAATCACCATATCAGCCATCAAGACAGAGGTGGGAGTTCATAGAGCCCACATTCCATTTTTTCAACAACAACAACAACCCATATGCAAATTCAAGCTCATAAGTGTAATCCTACTCTTATAAACTAAGTTTAGAGTGTTAGATCACTATATACCTCCTTGGTGCTTAAGACCAGAATTTCGGCCCTCCTTGAAGCTCCAAGAAACCGTGAAAGCTCCTCCCTTTTGAAGCTCAAAGTGTTGTCCAAGTGTAGAGTTAAGTGTATGTGAAGTTTGGTGTGAATCTATGAAGGTTTGGTGGTGATTTGAGTGAGTTTTTGTAGAGGAAATGTTGAAAGTTTTCGGTTGCTCCCTTGCTGACTGCTAGCCGTCCATGGAGCTTGAAGAAATGATATGTTTTGCTGATTCTATTGCGTACAAGGAACGCTGATCGTCTAATATTTTAAGTACGTAAAAATCAATTGCAACTAGTGCGCCTACGCGCGCATTTTGTGTCCGATTTCTCTTAAGTTTATTGCACTAGTGCACTAAACCTCTAGGGCACCTATATTCATATAAATATTATTCATTCTTAATTGTTCGAAAATAATGGTCCAAGGTCCCTCAATTAAGCGCGCACGTGAAAACACGTATATCCAATTTAGGCGCGATAAAAATGAAATTTTCGAGAAATTCTTATAACGATCGTACCACTAACTATCACTTGAGTACTTAAACCTAAATTTACCTATTTTAGGATCATTGTACATGTCCCCAAATTTTCGAGCTTAGTGTACTCCCAATTGGCTAAGTGTTTAGACACGTTTTCACTTTCACTAAACAAGCTTATAAGAAAATAATTTTTTTGAAACAAGACACTTTAAAAATATAACGAAACTATAAAACCATGTTCCTAGGTCTACAAAGCTAAAAATATATATATATATTATTCGTGGCAAAAATCCAAATAAATAATTAATTTAGCCAAAATTAGGGATTTTAAAATAATAGAATTTTCGAGTCCTCACATCCTCTCCCCCTTAAGAAATTTCGTCCTCGAAATTTAGTTCTCGAAATTTACCTTGTTTGGTGAACAGGCCTGGATACTTTTGTCGTATTGCTTCTTCGACCTCCCAAGTTGTTTCTTCCAACCCATGATTCTTCCAGAGAACTTTTACTAATGGTATCTGTTTATTCCTCAATTCCTTCACCTTCCTATCCAGAAGTTTAACCGGTTTCTCCTCATAAGTTAAGGTCTCATCAATCTCAATACTCTCTGGTTGTAAGACATGTGATGGGTTTGGGTGATACCTTTTAAACATAGATACATGGAACACATTATGAATTCGAGATAAACTCGGCGGTAATTCCAATTTATAGGCTACACTCCCCACACGTTGGATAATCTTGTAAGGTCCTACAAATCTTGGCTGTAACTTCTTTCCTTTTCCAGACATCAACCTTGCTTTCAAGGGCGTGATTCTGAGAAATACCAAATCTCCAACAGTAAATTCCAAATCTTTTCTCCGATTATCGGCAAAACTCTTTTGGCGGCTCTGGGCAGCCTGAATTCTCTGACGTACCAACTTTACCTTTTCATTAGCTTCCTCAATCCAAGGTACTGTGGTCGGGTCTAAGATTTTCCGTTCACCTATTTCGTCCCAACAAATTGGAAACCTACATTTCCAACCATAAAGTGCCTCATACAGGGCCATCTGAATAGAAGAGTGGAAACTATTGTTGTAGGCAAATTCCACTAAAGTAAAAAACTTACTCTAATTTTCTCCAAAATCCAGAACACAAGTCCTTAACATGTCCTCAAGTGTTTGAATTGTCCTCTCCGACTGTCCATCAGTCTAGGGATGATAAGTGGTACTAAAGTTCAACTTAGTCTCCAATACCTCTTCCATCTTTAGCCAGAACCTCGAAACAAATCTCGGATCCCTGTCGGACACGATACTCACGGGTATTCCATGTAATCTAATGATTTCATCCAAATACAACCTGGCCAACTTCTCCAACGGGTACTTCATGTTAATCGGCAGAAAATGGGCCGACTTGGTCAATCTATCCACTATTACCTAAATCGCATCATAGTCTCTCTGTGTTCTTGGTAATCCCGATACAAAATCTATAGTGATATTCTCCCATTTCCACTCAGGTATTTCTAGAGGTTGTAAAAGTCCTGATGGTTTCTGATGTTCGGCTTTAACCTGTTGACAAATTAAACATGTTTGGACAAATTGGGCAATTTTCCTCTTCATGTTCTCCCACCAATACAGACTCTTTAAGTCTTGGTACATTTTATTCCCTCCTGGATGTACCGTAAACTTTGATCGGTGTGTTTCTTCTAAGATTTCCTTTCTAAGTCTTTCATTCTTTGGCACAACTACCCGATTCCGAAATCTCAATATTTCATCTGACCCCAGATTAAAATCTGTCTTGTCTTCCATTTTAACCTTTTCCGCCCATTTTTGCACTTCCGTGTTCTTTTCTTGAAATTCCTTAATACGTTCCAATAAAGTGGAAGTTACTATAATATTCCCCAAAATTACCTTCCTTGGTTCCAATCGAGGATTCCAGTAGCTCACTTCTTCAAATAATTGAAACTCCTTAATCATCACTCCAATCATTTGCACTTGACGGCTCAAAGAATCGGCCACTACGTTGGCCTTCCCAGGATGGTACTTGATCGTACAGTCATAGTCTTCCAAAAATTCCATCCATCTTCGTTGCCTTAAATTCAGTCCTTCTGTGAAAATAAGTACTTAAGACTTTTGTGGTCTGTAAAAACCTCAAATGTCACTCCGTACAGATAATGCCTCCATTTCTTCAAAGCAAAGACCACAGCTGCTAACTCTAAATCATGAGTCGGGTAATTCCCTTCATGCGATTTTAACTTCCTAGAGGCATATGCTATCACTTTGTCATTTTGCATCAAAACACATCCCAAACCTTCCTTAGAGGCATCCGTTTAAACCACAAAACTATCCTTTCCGTTTGGCAAAGCTAACACAGGTGCCCTTGATAACCTTCTTTTCAATTCCTGAAAACTTTCCTCACACTTAGGACTCCATATAAACTTCCCATTTTTCTTGGTCAATTCAGTCATAGGTACAGCAATTTTCGAAAAATTCTGAATGAATCTCCGGTAATACCCTGCTAATCCAATAAAACTCCGAACCTCAGTAGGATTTTCCGGTCGTTTCCATTTCGAAACAGTTTCAACTTTAGCTGGATCCACTTTAATCCCATCCTTAGAAATTATGTGTCCCAAGAAAGTCACTTCTTTTAACCAAAACTCACACTTGCTAAACTTAGCATACAATTGGTGTTCCCTTAAGATTTGCAAAACAACCCTCAAGTGTTTCTCATGGTCTTTCACATTCTTAGAATACACCAATATGTCATCAATAAAGACCACCACAAATTGGTCTAGATAAGGTTTAAAGACCCTATGCATTAAATCCATAAAAGCAGCAGGAGCATTTGTTAACCCAAATGGCATCACGACAAATTCAAAATGCCCATATCTCGAGTTAAAAACAGTCTTGGGTATGTCCTTCTCCAAAATCCTCAACTGATAATAACCCTGTCTCAAATCCAATTTCGAGAACACTACAGCCCCGTGCAATTGGTCAAATAATTCATCAATGTGGGGCAGTGTGTATTTATTCTTAATTGTAACATCATTCAAGCCTCTATAGTCTATACACAGCCTCAAACTTCCGTCTTTTTTCTTAACAAATAAAACTAGGGCTCCCCACGGCGAATCACTTTCCCGTACAAAACCCCGTTCTAACAAATCTTGTAATTGCAATTTCAATTCCTTCAATTCGGCTGGGGCCATTCGATATGGCGTCCTAGAAAGAGGGGCTACTCCCGGAGTTACATCAATCTTAAAGGTTATTTCCCGTTCCGGGGGTAGGGACTCCAATTCTTCAGGAAAAACATCAGGAAAGTCTTTCACTATAGGCATGTCCTCCAAATTCACCTTATCACTAGGGGTGTTAATAAGAAAAACCAAATATTCTTGAGCTCCTTTACTTAATAATTTTCTAACCCGAATTCCTGAAATAAGTGCAGATGAAGCTAATTTATCCCTTACATCCAATTTCAGGGTTGCTTCTCCTGGAATACACAACTCCACAACCTTCGTCCTACAGTCTAGCTGAGCATTATAACGGGCTAACCAATCCATCCCCAAGATTACATCGTATCCCTTAATCGTTAATCCCATCAAATCAGCCAATAATTTTCGTTCCCCAATCCAGACTTCACAATCTTGATACACTAAGTTAGCAATTAGACTTTGATCCCCAGTAGGCGTTTTAATCTCAAGATCATATGGTAACTTAATTGGTTTCATGTCTATCTCACTCATGAAATTAGGGTTTACAAAAGAATGTGAAGCACCTGGATCAATTAAAATCCTAGCTAAAAGGTGAAAGATTGGAATTGTACCTTCTACCACCTCAGTTGCCTCAGGAACTTGTTGATAATCCAGTGTGTAAAATCCTGGCCGGTACTTTCGGTCGACTCCCTCCGGCACTGGTTTGCTTAGAGGCTGACTTTTCTGGTCTTTGGGTATCACCTCCCGTCTTCATTTTGTTTGGACAGTTCGCGAGCTGATGCTCGGTACTACCGCAAGTCAGGCACTTCCCAGACTTCCTCCAACAGTCATTTTCAGAATGATTGGGTTTTTCGCAGTAACCACACGAAACTTGAGGGGTCACCGCTGAACCACTAGAAGGCGCCCTTCTTGCCTGTGTCAGTCCGCTACGACCTCCTCTAGATAAAACTCCTCTCGAAGGTCCAGCAGTCCTTGGTCCTCCCACTCCTTTTTCCATTTTGGAAGGCTGCACACTTTTACTAGCTTGTCCAGAAGCATGGCTAGAAAAGTTTCTCTTTCTACTGTGGAAGTCTCTCATTTGAAATCTTGCACTCTCAACCCTTTGTGCCTTCTCTAAAGCCTCAGTAAACGTAGAGATTTGGGCTGCGGCCAGGCCCTCTTGTATCTCTACATTAAGTCCCTGAACAAACCGTTTAATCCTTTTTCGCTCATTGGTCACCAGTTCGGGAGCGTACTTTGAAAGTTTAGTAAATTTTCCTTCATACTCCGCTACACTAAGAGTTCCCTGTTTCAGCTTAATAAATTCATCATCCCTCTTCTCTTGGATTAAGGGTGGAAGAAACTTTTCATTAAATTCCCTTGTGAAGTTTTCCCAAGTCCAAGGGGTTTGAGTTCTCTCCTATTTTCCTTTTATCAGATCCCACCAAGCACGGGCTACTCCCTCAAATTGGAAAGCAGCGAAATTCACTCGCCTATCCTCAGTGTAGTCTAAAGCAGCGAAAATGTTGGTCAACCTTTCCAACCAATTCTCCGCCACCTCAGGATCAGGTTCGCCAAGAAACTTAGGCGGGTTAAATTTCAAGAACCTCTCTAAGGCTCTATCCTCTCCTCTTCCCTGACCCCCAGGTTGGTTGAACGGTCCAGGGTCTTGTCTATCAGCCAAACACTCTAGAATATCAGTCATCCTATTAATGGCGGTAGCCACTTGATTACCCTCAATATTTTTCTGACCTTGGATCGGTGCAGTTGCCGATCCCTGGTCACTTCTTTGAGGTTGGGCCTGTCTAGTCCCTCGCCCACGATCTCGACCACGGCCTCGACCACCTCTTAGTCCTTCCATGACCTAGGCGTGCCTAGTGCAAGAAATAAATAACTTATGCGATACAAAATAGAAAGCAGGAACCAATCAAGAAAACATTGAAATTAACAATAATTTACATTAATTAGCATATTAGTTCATACAATTAGCAAGTCATGGGGTAGTCACAAAAATATAGCACACAGGTGCCACAAGAGTACTTTTAGTCACAAAATACTAAAGTAAAGCAAGTGCTTCCAAAAATAAGCCACACAGTCATGCAAAATATAATGGCACCTGTGTTCAACAACCATCATAAATTCCAAATATACATCATGCCCCAAAAGTTACATTCGGATTCCAAAATACAACCCAAAAGCCAAGACATAGTCAAAAGTAATAGAAACCCTAAACAAAAGTGTATTAGGAAGGTTTCTTCGATACCTCGCCAAGTTCAATCCTGTTAAGGAAAACAAATCTACAGGGTGAGCAAAACGCTTGTGAGGCCAGGAACACACATGCAGGCACATAGCTCAGGTAACAAGCCCAAGTAACAATTCAAGTAATAATTTGAAAGTAATTAATAATGCCAACAAAATGTAACCAAAAACAATTCAATGATATGGTAGCTCTCAGGAGCTAAGTTTCACATTTTACCGATGTCATTCGTATATCTCCCCGCGATGACTCTCCATCAATCGGGTGGAAATTTCATATCCATAGTTCACCACTTACTTCTTATCCGTCCACTATACACCGCTTCGGGCCCGCACGACATTTATAAGGCGATACTTCACGAGTATGCCAAGCGAGATCTCTCAATAGATCAAGCTTATCATGTGAATCTCATGGCTCACCGAGATTCCCGACCAAACCCATGCCGGCTCGAGTTCCAAGGTCGGCCTATGAGTTTGAGCGTCCCCCATGTATCATGTAAGGGTCGAGAAGATTCACTCCAACGACGTATGCAGTGATAGCATACTATGTCATGTATTCAAGCATTTGACAGGTTTAAACATGCATTTCAGGTCATATAAACCAGGCAAAGCATGTTAGGCATGAGTCATTTGTTTCAAATGAGAACGAGTGCGATTAAGTATACACTCGACTCCTTTTTTTTTTTCAAAACCAAATAGGCTAAGCATGTAATCAGGTAAGTAAAGCATGAATCAAATCTATAGAGTTCAAGTAGTCATACACTTGACACTCACCAAGATATGCAAGCAAGTAGGTTGGATTGAGAGTTCAAACTTCCACGGTAGGGTCCTCTTGGAGGTCCTCGTGCGTGCCTGAGTATCGAATAGTAGCCAATTTCTATAAGTCCTCAAGTGGCGAGAAAGATTGATCACGAGTAGGGTTCAGAAATATTTTGAAAATTTCGGTTAAACTTGAATTTTAAGTTGGATTCTCAAAAGGGTGCAGGACTCGAGTAAAATTGGATTATTATTCTCGAAATCGTTGGATGGAAACGAGTACGTGCGAATAAATCCTGAAACGAGTGACCAAAATTGAAAGTGGACTGGCCACGTCACAATTCGGCCGGAACCTGGCCGGATTGGAGGCAGTAGCCATCCTCATTTTTTTTTTCCAAATCCCAACCACAATCCGGCCGCCTATCCGGCCAGAAACTGGCCGGATTCAAGGCCGGATTCTAGAAAAATGCTTCCCGCGCGGATTTCTTTTGAAATTCCAGAATTTTTGATTTTTGGTAAAATTTTTGAAAAATCATAACTTCTTTTCTACTAGTCAAAAATTGATAAACGTGGTACCGTTGGAATGGTATTTGAAAGTACTAAAAGTTCTTAGAAGACACTGTTCCATGAATCTAATTGGAAGGTATTCAAAAATGAGCTTAAAGTTGCTGTTCCTGATCACCCAAGATTGAGCCGGGGTTGGTTTTTCGCTAACTTTGGAAATTCGGTAGAATTCACTCGTTGCAAACCAGCCCTTGAAGTTTATAGCTCAATTAGAGGTGCAAGTAAGGTTTAGGACAGAACAAGCGGATCGAAAATCGGAGTTTCGAGCACCAAGTTATGGTAGCTCAAAGTTGGGAAAAATTCAAGACTGGAGAAGAATTTCCAGATTTGAACTTCCAACATTGGAAGTTTAGTTAGGTATCGAATCGAACTTGGATTGGTACCAAAATTGGCAGTATTTTACTCTTATATGAAGGGTATCTCTCTATCAAGTTTCACAGAAAAATACCTTCGGGAAGGCAGTCAACGAACCAACTGAAGTTTGGAAAAATTCTTAAGGCAATCTGCCTTTAATCCTTTTCTTTCCAAATCCAATCGTTTGGCGAAGAAAATCCTCCAATCATGATTCATATATGAAATGAAAGTCTAAGGGACATTCATGGTACATTTGGTAGGTGTTTAACACCAAGAATTTCATTTAGTAAGATCACAACAAGTCTCATCTCAAATATGTCCAAAACTAGGTTTTTCCAAAACAGAGCAGTGTTCTTGTTTTGATCACAACGCAGTCGACTTAACTCGGAATTGAGCATGGTTTATGGCGTTGGAAAATAGATTCATAGGGTTAAAGATTCTCAGAATAAAACGTTTCGAAATTTGGTGAACAACCAGCTCGAAATTGAGCCTCAAGTTGCTGCCTCTACAAATCATTCCAACAGAATGGAGAAACAGGACTGCTATCTTAAAACGAATGGTTCGGCTCCTACACATGGAATCAGAAGGTGAATTTTTTACCGTTGGAAAGGTATGGATGTCTAGTTTCAAATGCCACCAACGGCACTCAATTTCGACATCGTAGGACAAAGTTGTGGTCGAAATGCTACCGCTGGACAGGGTTATCCGAAAACAGTTTTCCAGCTTGACTAGTTCACAAATAAATTCATTTGCCCAACCAAACGTTAATGTTTTCCAATGAAAATTTTTACGCATCTACTACAACATATAAACATCAGGTTCAAGCCATTAGATCATCAAAAATTGGCCTTATCATGGCCGAACAAAACAGGGGCAGTTTCGGAAATTTTTGTCATGGCCTCAACTTTTGAGTTTCCAACAATAATACTCCATAAATCTATCATTTTAACCACTAAACTACCACTATAAACAGCATCAATCACCATATCAGCCATCAAGACAGAGGTGGGAGTTCATAGAGCCCACATTCCATTTTTTCAACAACAACAACAACCCATATGCAAATTCAAGCTCATAAGTGTAATCCTACTCTTATAAACTAAGTTTAGAGTGTTAGATCACTATATACCTCCTTGGTGCTTAAGACCAGAATTTCGGCCCTCCTTGAAGCTCCAAGAAACCGTGAAAGCTCCTCCCTTTTGAAGCTCAAAGTGTTGTCCAAGTGTAGAGTTAAGTGTATGTGAAGTTTGGTGTGAATCTATGAAGGTTTGGTGGTGATTTGAGTGAGTTTTTGTAGAGGAAATGTTGAAAGTTTTCGGTTGCTCCCTTGCTGACTGCTAGCCGTCCATGGAGCTTGAAGAAATGATATGTTTTGCTGATTCTATTGCGTACAAGGAACGCTGATCGTCTAATATTTTAAGTACGTAAAAATCAATTGCAACTAGTGCGCCTACGCGCGCATTTTTTTGGCGGATTTCATTTTTTTGGCGGCTCTGGGCAGCCTGAATTCTCTTACGTACCAACTTTACCTTTTCATTAGCTTCCTCAATCCAAGGTACTGTGGTCGGGTCTAAGATTTTCCGTTCACCTATTTCGTCCCAACAAATTGGAAACCTACATTTCCGACCATAAAGTGTCTCATACAGGGCCATCTGAATAGAAGAGTGGAAACTATTGTTGTAGGCAAATTCCACTAAAGTAAAAAACTTACTCTAATTTTCTCCAAAATCCAGAACACAAGTCCTTAACATGTCATCAAGTGTTTGAATTGTCCTCTCCGACTGTCCATCAGTCTAGGGATGATAAGTGGTACTAAAGTTCAACTTAGTCTCCAATACCTCTTGCATCTTTTGCCAGAACCTCGAAACAAATCTCGGATCCCTGTCGGACACGATACTCACGGGTATTCCATGTAATCTAATGATTTCATCCAAATACAACCTGGCCAACTTCTCCAACGGGTACTTCATGTTAATCGGCAGAAAATGGGCCGACTTGGTCAATCTATCCACTATTACCTAAATCGCATCATAGTCTCTCTGTGTTCTTGGTAATCCCGATACAAAATCTATAGTGATATTCTCCCATTTCCACTCAGGTATTTCTAGAGGTTGTAAAAGTCCTGATGGTTTCTGATGCTCGGCTTTAACCTGTTGACAAATTAAACATGTTTGGACAAATTGGGCAATTTTCCTCTTCATGTTCTCCCACCAATACAGACTCTTTAAGTCTTGGTACATTTTATTCCCTCCTGGATGTACCGTAAACTTTGATCGGTGTGTCTCTTCTAAGATTTCCTTTCTAAGTCCTTCATTCTTTGGCACAACTACCCGATTCCGAAATCTCAATATTTCATCTGACCCCAGATGAAAATCTGTCTTGTCTTCCATTTTAACCTTTTCCGCCCATTTTTGCACTTCCGTGTCCTTTTCTTGAAATTCCTTAATACGTTCCAATAAAGTGGAAGTTACTATAATATTCCCCAAAATTACCTTCCTTGGTTCCAATCGAGGATTCCAGTAGCTCACTTCTTCAAATAATTGAAACTCCTTAATCATCAATCCAACCATTTGCACTTGACGGCTCAAAGAATCGGCCACTACGTTGGCCTTCCCAGGATGGTACTTGATCGTACAGTCATAGTCTTCCAAAAATTCCATCCATCTTCGTTGCCTTAAATTCAGTCCTTCTGTGAAAATAAGTACTTAAGACTTTTGTGGTCTGTAAAAACCTCAAATGTCACTCCGTACAGATAATGCCTCCATTTCTTCAAAGCAAAGACCACAGCTGCTAACTCTAAATCATGAGTCGGGTAATTCCCTTCATGCGATTTTAACTTCCTAGAGGCATATGCTATCACTTTGTCATTTTGCATCAAAACACATCCCAAACCTTCCTTAGAGGCATCCGTTTAAACCACAAAACTATCATTTCCGTTTGGCAAAGCTAACACAGGTGCCCTTGATAACCTTCTTTTCAATTCCTGAAAACTTTCCTCACACATAGGACTCCATATAAACTTCCCATTTTTCTTGGTCAATTCAGTCATGGGTACAGCAATTTTCGAAAAATTCTGAATGAATCTCCGGTAATACCCTGCTAATCCAATAAAACTCCGAACCTCAGTAGGATTTTCCGGTCGTTTCCCTTTCGAAATAGCTTCAACTTTACCTGGATCCACTTTAATCCCATCCTTAGAAATTATGTGTCCCAAGAAAGTCACTTCTTTTAACCAAAACTCACACTTGCTAAACTTAGCATACAATTGGTGTTCCCTTAAGATTTGCAAAACAACCCTCAAGTGTTTCTCATGGTCTTTCACATTCTTAGAATACACCAATATGTCATCAATAAAGACTACCACAAATTGGTCTAAATAAGGTTTAAAGACCCTGTGCATTAAATCCATAAAAGCAGCAGGAGCATTTGTTAACCCAAATGGCATCACGACAAATTCAAAATGCCCATATCTCGAGTTAAAAACAGTCTTGGGTATGTCCTTCTCCAAAATCCTCAACTGATAATAACCCTGTCTCAAATCCAATTTCGAGAACACTACAGCCCCGTGCAATTGGTCAAATAATTCATCAATGTGGGGCAGTGTGTATTTATTCTTAATTGTAACATCATTCAAGCCTCTATAGTCTATACACAGCCTCAAACTTCCGTCTTTTTTCTTAACAAATAAAACTAGGGCTCCCCACGGCGAATCACTTTCCCGTACAAAACCCCGTTCTAACAAATCTTGTAATTGCAATTTCAATTCCTTCAATTCGGCTGGGGCCATTCGATATGGCGTCCTAGAAAGAGGGGCTACTCCCGGAGTTACATGAATCTTAAAGGTTATTTCCCGTTCCGGGGGTAGGGACTCCAATTCTTCAGGAAAAACATCAGGAAAGTCTTTCACTATAGGCATGTCCTCCAAATTCACCTTATCACTAGGGGTGTTAATAAGAAAAGCCAAATATTCTTGAGCTCCTTTACTTAATAATTTTCTAACCCGAATTCCTGAAATAAGTGCAGATGAAGCTAATTTATCCCTTACATCCAATTTCAGGGTTGCTTCTCCTGGAATACGCAACTCCACAACCTTCGTCCTACAGTCTAGTTGAGCATTATAACGGGCTAACCAATCCATCCCCAAGATTACATCGTATCCCTTAATCGTTAATCCCATCAAATCAGCCAATAATTTTCGTTCCCCAATCCAGACTTCACAATCTTGATACACCAAGTTAGCAATTAGACTTTGATCCCCAGTAGGCGTTTTAATCTCAAGATCATATGGTAACTTAATTGGTTTCATGTCTATCTCACTCATGAAATTAGGGTTTACAAAAGAATGTGAAGCACCTGGATCAATTAAAATCCTAGCTAAAAGGTGCAAGATTGGAATTGTACCTTCTACCACCTCAGTTGCCTCAGGAACTTGTTGATAATCCAGTGCGTAAATCCTGGCCGGTACTTTCGGTCGACTCCCTCCGGCACTGGTTTGCTTAGAGGCTGACTTTTCTGGTCTTTGGGTATCACCTCCCGTCTTCATTTTGTTTGGACAGTTCGCGAGCTGATGCTCGGTACTACCGCAAGTCAGGCACTTCCCAGACTTCCTCCAACAGTCATTTTCAGAATGATTGGGTTTTTCGCAGTAACCACACGAAACTTGAGGGGTCACCGCTGAACCACTAGAAGGCGCCCTTTTTGCCTGTGTCAGTCCGCTACGACCTCCTCTAGATAAAACTCCTCTCGAAGGTCCAGCAGTCCTTGGTCCTCCCACTCCTTTTTCCATTTTGGAAGGCTGCACACTTTTACTAGCTTGTCCAGAAGCATGGCTAGAAAAGTTTCTCTTTCTACTGTGGAAGTCTCTCATTTGAAATCTTGCACTCTCAACCCTTTGTGCATTCTCTAAAGCCTCAGTAAACGTAGAGATTTGGGCTGCGGCCAGGCCCTCTTGTATCTCTACATTAAGTCCCTGAACAAATCGTCTAATCCTTTTTCGCTCATTGGTCACCAGTTCGGGAGCGTACTTTGAAAGTTTAGTAAATTTTCCTTCATACTCCGCTACACTAAGAGTTCCCTGTTTCAACTTAATAAATTCATCATCCCTCTTCTCTTGGATTAAGGGTGATGAGAATATAGAGACCAAGGCCCATTCCATTCAAGCACATGGGGAATTGGAAGATTCAAGTAAAGACTAATTCGCGGAGTACTAGCTTGCTAATTAGGGTTTTAGTTTCCATTATTAGTTGTTTGTTAGCATTAATAATTTCGGTCAATTTTCACTTCACTTTGGCCGAATTTGGAGTCTTAATTTTAGTCAATTAGTTGTTAGACATTTTCGCCCTTAATGAAGGGCAAGGTCGTCCATTGGACATGCTAGGGTTTGAGTCCTGTAAGGCTATATATAGCCTAGGTTTTCATTCATTAAAGGGAATTCAGATTTTATAAAATATATGTGAGTTATTTCACTCTATCTTGCCTCAAGAGAATTTCCTTTGAATACTTGAGAATTAATCTCAAGTTGTTCATCGAACTTATCAATCAAGTAGTCTCCTTGATTGTGGCGTTCTTCTATCCATACTTTTGGTTCACTAAATTTGCTAGTCGTGGGTTAAGGAATCTCCTTAGTTCGTGGCTCGTGATTCTTGAAGGGTCAAAGTTCCGCCAATCATCCCAACTTGGTGTTCGTCTAGATCCGTCTCACATCAGTTGGTATCAGAGCTAGTCGACGACATCAAGTATATCCCGTTGAGTTTGTTCGTAAGCTTTCTAGTCAATTTTATTTTGCAATTCTGGTCGTGTCTTCCTTTGTGTCAAGTCCGATTGTTATTACAAAAAAAAAAATCTGTCCGCCTTTGTTGTCTTGTTGAGTCACTCTTTGATTTCTTTTGCTTCGTGTCCACTTCGTGCATTACTTGTTGTGTGATTCTGTCTTGAAGCCTGCCTTCAAGTGTAGCCGTGTTTTGTTCGTTGCATATTCTGTTTAAATATAAAAAAAAAAAAAAAAAAAAATTCTGCGACGGCTAGGGTT
Organism: Coffea arabica; assembly: GCF_036785885.1. Classification (NCBI taxonomy): domain Eukaryota; kingdom Viridiplantae; phylum Streptophyta; class Magnoliopsida; order Gentianales; family Rubiaceae; genus Coffea; species Coffea arabica. The sequence goes on along the minus strand of NC_092318.1, from coordinate 42,059,124 downwards.
TTCACTTGCAACTAGGGTTTCCTTGGGCGCGAGTTTCTTGCCAAATCTGTCCAAACTTTAGTTTATTCCACCAAGTTGTTTTCATTAATTTCCTAAACTGATTTTTGTGGTTAAACTTGTTTGGGGTTGGAATCTTGAAGAGGAACTACAATAATCTAGGGATTCTTGAGTTTCTTGAGACTAATCTTGAAGTCTCAAAATTTTGATACATGTTTTGATAGTTATTGGAGGATTGAAGGAGAACATTGGAGTGACATTAAATTCTGGAATTTTACCCAAGAACAGCCGAGTAATTGTGTGTTCTTAGAGTCAAAAAAAAAAAAAAAAGAAAAAAAAAGGGCATTCGGGTGACAAACCACAAAGGAGGAAGCCGCACTTTTATTTGCCAATTCTGTCTTATTGCAATTGTTCCAACAAACCAGAAAATTACACCAAGAAAAGCATACTCAAAAGTTTTGACCAACCTCCTCTTGAAAATCTTGCACACCTTGGGTCTTGATCACTTGTATCACCCGTTGAGTCTTTTGAGGATCTTGACCATCTTGATTCTTGAAGATTTGCACTTCCCTACGTATAAACAGTTTCTTGTACGTCCTTGCATCCATACGGGGCTTTCTTGGCTTAGGAGTAAACCTCTTGGGAGTTTCTTGAGCAGGCCGCTTGGAGTATTCTTGGGTGACGTTGCTTACGTCATCTTGTGAAGCCATTGTTTAGCACCAAGCGTCAAAAAAAAAACTGTCCTTGTGTGGAGCAAAGAGGGGAGGGCCGAATTGTTGTTCTTGAGGGAGAGTAAGGGACGAAAATTTTGAGGGGATTTAAGAAGAGGTAATTCTGGAAAATTTTGGGGTTAGGAAGCTACCAAATCTGGAAAAATTTTTAGGAAATTCCAGCCGACTTTGAGGGGAATTTAAGAAGACAAGAAATCTGGAATTTTTTCGTGGAAGCTATTCTGATTTGATAAGGTAACAAATCTGGAAATTTTCAGCAGTTAGGAAGCTACCAAATTCTGTTTTTTGCAGCCGACTTTGGAAGGTTTAAAAGGAGCAGAAATCTGGAAATTTCTTAGCTACCAAATTCTGTTTTGCAGCCGACTTTGGAAGGTTTAAAAGGAGCAGAAATCTGGAAATTTTTTTAGATACCAAATTCTGTTTTGCAGCCGACTTTGGGAGGTTTCAAAAGAGAAGGAAATCTGGAATTTTTTTTGGGAGCAATTCTGATTTGTTATAGCCGACTTTAGGAAGGTTTTTTGGAGAGGGAATCTGGAAAAATTTTGGAAGGTTTTTGGAGAGGGAATCTGGAAAAATTTTGGTAATAATTCTGTTTGGTTAGCCGACTTTAAGGAAATTTCCAAATAAGTCTAACACCTAACTTGTTTCCAAAAAATCAATTGGGCAATTAAGTAAAGCACTTGGGAACTCCATCATCGTACTTGGACTTTCTTTTTCTTTGTACATCAATTCTTTCCTCTTCCATTCCTTATTCATTACTTGAGCTTTCCATTTCTACTTTTTGTTTCCTTGTTCCTTTGATACAATTGGGAGCTATTTTGATTAAAGTTTGATTGAACTTCCTTGAGAAAATTTCTGAATTCTTCAAAGGAAACAAACAAGTGGTTTGAGAAGTGAATTGGTGAGAGCATTAGAGTGCCATACACACTTGAGTGAAAACACGAGAGGAGTGAAACACTTAAGGGAGCATGTGAGGCATTTTCTACTAACAATTTGTCAAGTTTTGCAGGTTTCACCATGTCTCAGGAACATGAAATTACCATTGCTCAGTTATCACTTAAAATGGATAATATGTGGAAGGAAATGCAGAGGAGATTTGACCAAAGGTTGGAAACAATCCATGAGCAAATTGACCAACTAAGTTCGTCTAGGGCTTCTTCTAGGAAATCTAGGGGAAAATTCACCCTGGGGGAATCTAGTGACTCCAATGCCGATTCGGAACATGAGGCATACGAGCAAAGAAGGCCAAAGCGAAACACAAGAGCCATCGGTGATGCAATCAAGGGGATTAAGATGAAGATTCCGCCTTTCCAAGGCAAATCTGATCCGGATACATACCTTGAATGGGAAAGTCGAGTGGAGCTAGTATTCGATTGTAATGACTACACCGATGCAC